>NW_027395730.1:0-532401 GCF_047715665.1 Aspergillus karnatakaensis | reverse complement strand
TTTTTTTTTCTTCCTTTCTTCCCCTTGGTTTTGCCCATTTGGGAGCCGCATGCATGTAAACTTCCAAGGTTAGGTCAGTTTGGACGGCGGGTGTCCGATCTAGTAGGGCGCTGAAGGCTGCCGAAGGAAGTGAAGGTGTGTCTGTCGTTTTTCTCGGTGGGGTTGGAGAGTGGGGTTTAGATTCTTACAGTTTATCCATGCGTAGGAGGTCGACCCGAGTGTCCTTGAGGGAAGTGCAGAATATCTGTTGTAACTGCTAATTACTATAGTAGTCAGATAACACAAACTGTCACACTACTCAGTATGTCAATATCTAGGGGTTCATGGAATGGACAGTAGAGACAGGAATTGACCCGATGAGATTCACTTAGAGGACCTAACCAATAAAAAAAAGTATAGAAGGGCGCGAGACTAGGCATGGTTCGATGCGAGCTAGCATACACCAGAGTTAGTCGTAGTAGTAAAGTCGAGGTAGCTCAAAAAGGATCAATGAGGTTCTATTTTTGGCTTCTGTTATGAGTCATAACTAACATGACCGAAAATAAACCCTCTTGGATATCACAACAATATACACACCCCCGAAACCACTAATCATCCAACATGGCAACGCAAGACACACTACCCGCGTCCCAAAGAGCGCTCTTCCTCCCTGAAATCCTCCAGCAGATCATCCACTGGATCTTCCTCGACGAAGAGGGCCTCGAAGTCCACGGACCGGAAGACGAGGACGGCGAATTCGAGATCGAGAGAATCGAACGCAAAGACACACTCTTCCGCTGCGCCCTCACAAGCAAGCTCTGGTTCACCGAATCCATCGCCTTCCTCTGGAAACTGCCCCCGTACCCGGACCTCTACTACCTCTGGAACAACGTGGAAGACCGCCTCGCGCCCATAGCTGATCGACAACGGCAGGCGTTCTTCGCGAGTTTCATCGAGGAAGGGAGAATCAAGGTGCAGTCCGAGGATGATGGGCCTAGCGAGCTGGATGGGGTTGCGTTGCCGGGGTTGAAGTCGCTGTGTCTGGCGGTTCCGTTCTTCGACAGTGTCGTGCCGAAAATTGTAGCGCCGCACTTGAAGAAGCTCGAGATTGATCCGCGCCATGAGGTTTATCCGGACCAGTGGGTGGAGGTGGAGATTATGGGGGTTGTTTTGGAGCAGATCCCGGTCTGTGAACATCGTTCATAAGATGATTAATTTACCCAGTGACTAACAGATTTTTTTTTGTAATTCTAGGAGCTGTTCCCCAATCTTGAGGAGGTCAGTTTCATTGATTGGTGTTTTGTCAAACAGAGGGATTACGAGCGGTTCAAGGAGCGATTGCCTCGCGCTACTATCTTAGAGAAAGATGCTCCTAGTATAGTGCCAGACGTAGAGTAACGCTGGAGGACGGTCAGTGCTATTGTTACTATGATCATGATGGAGGTGCACAGAGGCCCTTCGTCATGAACATTGCGCAATCTCTGGTTACTAGGTCCCACTCAACAATTATAATATTTCACTGTTTGTATGGCTCGCCTAGACTTATTTACGGAGGCCTAAAGCGACACTCGTGCAACATCTCTACTTCTAAAAAATACTGTATACCGCTTTGCTTACCGCTCTAGAAAGAATTTTTTTCCCTTGTAGAGCTAGGTTATTATATAATTATTAAAGGTTTTTCTAATAGCTCCGCAACCTATTAATCTTGAATTATATAAGGAAGAGATTATAGATCTTTTAAGACTAGTTCCTATACTAATACTATTATTTTATACTTGGGGCGCAAGTATAATATTAAAGTTAGTATTCGTACGATTAAGGCGCGTCTTAAAAACTAGGTTATTATATAGAACTTCTCTTAAGGCAGGGACCTAGCCCTTTACGCCCGTATTAAGGTCTTAATATATTATATTAGCCTTAGTAAAACTAATATAATTAGAGTTCTTCGGTCTAAAGGCTATAAGATTCAGGCTCGTATACTAAGATTTATCTATATAAAGCTTGGGATACTATACTAGATATTAAATCTAGTTCGTGACTAGGAACAGGTTAATATAGTTATAAAGGCTTTTTATATAGAGCTTACCTCTAGCTAAATTAAAGGCTATAATTAAAGAATACTAGCAACTTATTTTCAGAGCTAGGGATTACTTATTAGGAGGTACATGTTACTAAATATATATATTTATTAACTAACTAACTTTGTACAAGGACTAGCTCTTCTTATTATACAGCTAACTAGTACCTAAGGCTATATAAAAATACTTATATAACCTGTAGCGTCACCGAGGTACCTATATTATACCTAGGCTAAATTTTATCTGGTTTATTAATAGGTATCTCAAGTTAGCTCTATATAGTATTAAGATATATATAGCTATTAATGCCTATTACAGGTATATTATCTAGGTATATATAGGTATTAGCTCTCGTATAACTATAAGTATACTTAGGTAATTCCTGGATATACTTAAGATTACTTTAAGGCAGCCTTATGTTATGGAAGAACCAACCTCTAGCTTCTTCCTAACCCTAGTAACCTCTTGTAAGCTTGTAATACTTAACTTAACTTACTTAATCCTTCCTTTAAATAACTTTATATCTAACTAGTATAAAGACTAGTTATAATTAGGATTAAGCTTAGTTAAAGTAAGCAAGGCTAAGTATCTTATATATAGAATACTTATAAAGTAATTTGTACGAGTATATTACTATTCTAAAAGTAACTCTAAGATAATAATTTATATTAATCACGAAAAATAAGTAAGACTAGATATAGTAGTAATAAGTATCCTTAAATATTCTTTATTTTAATTACTATCCTAACTACTAACCCCTGTAGTAGTCCCTATAGTAGTTCTTAGTAACTACTTTCCTAACTACTATACCTTATAGTAGTCTCTATAATAGTCTTATATAACCCGTGGTTTACCTTAGCTCTCTTTTATCTGCCTAGTAGCTTTCCGCTAAGGTATACCGGACTATTATCCTGGGGTGACAGCTGTTATCCCGTGACTGCTGTCCTTCCTTAACAGCAGTCCTTTATCAGCTGCTGTTTTCCCCTAGCAGTGGTCCTTAGTAGACTACTATTTTTCTAGGGTTTTTATCCTTTTTAAACTACTATCTTCTTATAGCTGCAGTCCTAACTAACCTGCTATCCTTTTCTTCCCAGCTGTCTTAACCAGAACAACTGTCCCTGTTTCTGCCTTGCGACCCCGCCTTGCTAGGTTCTTAACACTTCCCCCCCCTCTACCGCCTCTATATAGCTAGGATAAAGTATTTTTGAAACTAGCAAAGGCCTATCTTATCTATTATCTATTTATTAGCACTAACTTTAATTCTCTAGGTATATAGCATAGTAAATTCCTTAAACTATTCCTTTATATAGTGCTTTCCTTTAAAAATAATAGTTAAGGGCACCGACTACCTAGTTAAATTAATATATTTAATAGTAGTAACCTACTCTTAATTCCCTAGTATAATAAGCTATAATCTACCTAATATTTTAGCTCTTAATATTACCTTTATTAATATAATTAGGCCTATAGTAAAGCTAGTTTTATTAAAATTAAAGATATCTTTATTTAATATACTATGCTTAACTTTATTCTTATATAGCTTATTAAAAAATAAATAAATAATCTTAGGATCTTTATATAAAGCTCTCTAATAACTAATTTTTTAAGCTATCCTACTTTTAATTTTAGGGAGCCTCTTAGTAAACTCTATTACCTAATTCTTTCTAATAATTATATCCTCTAAGGAGGACTCCTTCAGGATAATTTTAGCTATCTTATAAATATATAAGTACTTAGGGGCTGCTTTATAAATATTAAGTAATACTATTTATCTTATTAAAATATTCTCTTAAAGCAGGGATAGCTTATACTAGTAATTATATTATTTTACTTATACTTAGGCTTCTTAAATTCTTTCTCGGAGAGTATTTAGTAAAATATTATATTCACGCGCTGCGACTATAATTATCACGAATTTTCTATTTTTAAAATCTTTTTTCGCGTATTAGATCCTGTCCTCCTGCTTAACTAATTCTTGTTTTAATTTACGCCTGTATAATAGCATAGTTATTATTAAAAGTTAGTGCTTAAATACGCGTTAGGGAATTAGGGAAAACTACAGACTGCCCGGGATTTACATTAAGCATATACTAACTTTAGAATCCTTATAAAGTAAGATTCTAAACCTTAGTATTAATCTATACTATTTATATAATCCTTAAAAAGAGCTTTTATTTTTTTATTAAGTTTCTAAGTTTGAAGTATACTAATTTAACTAAGCCCTAAGAAACTCTTTTCTTATAATTTTAATATTTAACCCCCGCGAATTAGCTTATTTATAATATTAAAAAAATTAAAAAGATTCTTATAATTAACTTAGATTTCTAAGGGAATAGATTAAGTATCCTTTATAAAGTATAATAACCTTATTATAAATAATTAATTATTATAAATTAATAAGTTAACTACTTAGCTTTATACTATAAGTATTTTCTTAATAAAGAGACTTATATCTAGTAAGATTTTTACTCTTAAATTATAAATAGCTAGTAAAGAATTATTAACTATTAAAAAATAATATATTATAATACTTAAATATAAGCTTATTATTTATAAGTAGCTTACTAAGCTTAATATACTTAAGTCTTATAAGTATACTTATTAATTATCTAAACTAATTTATAAGAATTTTATAAAAAAATATTTACCTAGAGTTTATTTATTATTAAAGAATATACTTTACTTAATTACTAACTATATTAATTACTAGATATTCTATAACTAAATAAATATACTTATAAAAATAAACTAGTTTAATAAAGAAAATAAAATAAACTATATAATACTTAATCTAGATAATATATTTACTACCTTATAAAGAAATAAAAGCTTATATAAATATTATAAAAAAAGTTAGGATAGTTTATACAAGTTCCTTAAAGAAAAACTAGGAAATCTATAAAACAGGCTTTAAGAACTATAGTTTATTATTTTTTATATTTATATAAAACCTAATAAAAAACTAAATTTATATATTTTAAATAGTTTAATAAGATAATTAATAAATTAAGTAAGGATATAAAAAATCCTAAGCTAATTTAGCTTTATATATTTTATAAATTATTATTTTATAAGACCTAACAGAGACGTTATAAATAACTAGAAATATTATATAAATAATAAGACCTTATAAATATAGTTATTAAGCTTTAATCTTTAATTTATATAAATATTAATAATAGCATGTAAAAATTAAATAATAATAGCCCTAGTCCTGTAAGAAGATAGAATAATAATTATAAATATGATAATTCCTATTTTTTAAGAAGTTATTTATAAGGGTTACCTAGTAGCCCTATAATAAATTAAGATTTATAAAATAACTACTTAAAATTACTTACTAACTAGGTAAGACCTTATAAAAAAAGGTTTAAGTATTAAAATACTTATTATAAGTATTATAAAAATAAGTACTAGGTAAAAGATTATCTTGTTTAAGAAAGAAATTAATTTCTTATATAAAAAAACCTTATTATTTATATTTATATAAAAGATTCAAAAGCTAAGAATATTTTTAATAAGTATTTTTACTACGCCCTTTTATTAAAGATAATTATAATTAATTTTTTATTAGGGCATCTTAAAATTCTTTTTACTAAGTATTTTTATTAAGCAAAAAAGTAAATTAGAGTTAAGCCTCTAGTTAAATAAGAATAATATATTTTATTATAAAAAAAAGCTATATATTATAAACTAGTATTTCCTATATCTTAAAATACTTATTAAGCTTTATAATAATTTTTTAATAAGATACTTTTGTTAAAAACCCAGCAAGGCGGGGTTGCAAGACAGAAATAGGGATAGCTGTTCCTGTTAGGACAGCTAAAAAGAAAAGACAGCAGGTTAGTTAGGACTATAATTATAAGAGGATAGTAGTCTAGAAAAGATAAGAACCCTAGGAAGATAGTAGTCTATAAAGGACTACTACTAAGGAAGAATAGCAGACTATAAAGAACTATTATTAAAAAAAAAATTATTATTAGGAAGGGATAGTAGTTATAAGATAATAATTATTACTCTAGGATAATAGTCTAGTATACTCTAGTAGTAAGTTACTAGATAAATAAAAAAAAGCTAAGACAAGCTATAGGGTTATATAAGATTATTATAATAACTACTATAGTAAATAGCTAAGTATTAGTAGTTAAGGTAGTGGTTACTAAGAACTACTACTTAAACTACTATACTAATAATAAGAGAAGGGTAGTTAGGATAGTAGTTAGAATAGAGAATATTTAAGAATACTTATTACTACTATATCTAGTCTTACTTATTCTTCGTGATTAATATAAGTTATTATCTTAGAGTTACTTTTAGAATAGTAATATACTCGTACAAATTACTCTATAGGTATTTTATATATAAGATACTTAGCCTTGCTTACTTTAACTAAGCTTAATCTTAATTATACTAGTTTTTATACTAGTTAGATATAAAGCTATTTAAAAAAAGGATTAAGTAAGTTAAGTTAAGTATTACGAGCTTACGAGAGGTTACCAGGGTTAGGAAGACGCAGAAAGGTCTGCCCTTCCGTAACAACTTTCCTTTAAAAAAAAACTTAAAAATTAGTTTATTAGTGCTTCTAATAGTTATATATATATAAGTTTATTAAGAAATATTATAAAAGTTATATAATATATTTAAATATAAGGGTTAAATATAATAAATAGTAAGGTTTATTATAGTTCTTATTAGTTCTTATAAAAATATAAAAATAAATTAATATAAACTTTATTATTAATTTACTAGCTAGTATAAGGATTATAAATATTAACTAGTAATTATATAATATAATTCTTATTATTATTAATTATTTAAGTAAGATAGCTTATTTTATCCTTATTTATAAAATAATTAAGTATAACTTACTAAAGTAATATTATATAAAATAATTTACTTATCTAAAATACTTATAAATATTATAATAAATTAAGAATTAATTTTTATATAAAGATTCTAGTTTAATTTAATATATTATTTTAGGATTAACTAATTATTAAATATTATATATTATTTATAAATAGATAGCTAGATAAAATACCTAAATAATATCTTAGAATAATACTTATAAAGTTATATTAACTTAAATTGGAATAACTAGGTTAATTTCTTAC
Source organism: Aspergillus karnatakaensis (assembly GCF_047715665.1). Classification (NCBI taxonomy): domain Eukaryota; kingdom Fungi; phylum Ascomycota; class Eurotiomycetes; order Eurotiales; family Aspergillaceae; genus Aspergillus; species Aspergillus karnatakaensis. The sequence goes on along the minus strand of NW_027395730.1, from coordinate 525,230 downwards.
TATTTATAAAGTTTATATATAATAATTTAAAGTAGGTATTAATAAGTACTACTTTATTTTATATAAAAATAAGTAAGTATTTTTATATACTTGTGCTAGATACCTAACTAGATATCTAAAATATTATAAAAAAATATTATAAATTATATAACTTACTTATAAAGGATTTATAAAAATATTATTAAGGCTTTAAAAAAAGCTTATAAGTACTAGAAAAAGTATTATAATAAGAAGTATATTATTAAGACCTTTAAGGTTAGTAAGTATATATAGGTTAATATAAAAAACTAGTTTTTAATATAATTATCTTATAAGCTAGATATATTATATTATAAAGCTTAATAAATTATTAAATATATTTAATAAAATATATATTATTTAGACTTACCTACAAGGCTAGATATTTATAATATTTTTTATATTTTAATATTTTATAAGTATTAGGAAATAAAAAGAGTTAAGTTTATAAAATAGTTTCTTATATACCTTATAAAGGTATATAGCAGTTGCTATATACTTAAAGCTATCCTTGCGAGGGAGAGGGACACGAACAGTTGTGGATGGCTGTACCAAGTACTATCAGCGAAGGGGAGACTTACCCTCGCGGGTGGCAGCCGGCAAATTCTTGTCATTGTTACCTCCTGGCTAAGCTCACCACGGGTGTTCCTGCGAGGCTGCCTAAAATAATTAAGAGAAACCACGCGATAGGCAGGCAGGCTATTAGAAGGATTGGGTTATATGGTAAGCCTCGCGCGCTAGTTGCCTGGCACCTGCGAGTAGACCGTGAGGCCTAGCTATACAGCAGGAGGCACGGCGAAATAAATAGGAGTAGGGGTAGCAGCGGATATTTTAGTTTTATAGACTACTTAAAGCTTGAGGTTAGCTAACACCTTCGTGAAGCCAGGAAACAAGCGAGGTGATCGCAGAAGCGAGGTGATCGCTAAGAAACAAGCAAGGTGATCGCTAAGAAACAAGCGAGGTGATCACTAAGAAACAAGCGAGGTAATTATAGAAGCGAGGTAATTGCTAAGAAATAGGCGAGGTGATTACTAGAAAATAAGTAAGGTAATCACAAAAATAAGGTAATTATAAAAAAATAAGTAAGGTGATTATAGAAGTAAGGTAATTACTAGGAAACAAGTAAGGTAATTATAAAAAAATAAGTACGGTAATTACTAGGAAATAAGTAAGATATTACTTGTAAGTAATAAAAATAATACTTATATAATAAAATAAGTAATATAAAGTAAGAGATTAATAGTAAATTAATAAATTATAAGATTATATACTTACTATTAATATAATATATAAAGATAAAGAAAAAAAGAAAATTAAAGGAAATTTAAAAAGAAAAAAATCTTATATAAATATTATTCTTTCTAAAGTAAGGTAAATTTTAACTTTACTTATATAGTTATTATTTAAAGAAGGTACTACCTTTATAAATACCTTATAAAGTAATACTTTACTTAATATTTACTTCATGCTTTACTTTAGTATTTATAAGTATATAAAAACTCTTACTTTAAGTAAAGTTCTACTTTATCTAGAAGTTACTAATCTTATATAAATTTTATAAATATTTTATAGAGCTATACTAGTTATAAAGGCTATTTATAAAAAATATTAATATAATTATATTATTTATAAAAAATAGGAGTTTATATATTACTATATAATAGTTAATTATTTATAAAAAGTCTTTTCCTTTTTTATAGTAGCTTTTCTCTTTATAAAAAAGTTTTACTAATTATATAGGGTTTTTACTAGTACTTATTAAATATATATCTAATTTAGATAATAAGAATCCCTGGCTTTAGGGATTAATGCCTATAAAAAAAAGTAATTATAAAAATATATAAATATCTTGCTAGTACTAACTTAGTTATAGGCTAACTAAGTATATACTAACTTTAAAATCCTTATAAAGTAAGATTCTAAACCTTAGTATTAATCTATATTATTTATATAATCCTTAAAAATAGCCCTTATTTCCTTATTAAGCCTCTAAGTCCTGAGTATACTAATTTAACCAAGCCCCGAGAAACCCCTTTCTCATATATAATCTATCTTGCTCTCCGGGCTAAAATTAAAGCTTATATTAAAAGTGGTTATTAGCCAGAGCTTAAGCTCTTAGAAAAGCCTACTAGGACTTTTAATTAGGATCTACAGCATATCCTAGATAGGATAAAAAAGGTAGAGTATAATAGAGAACCTAATAAAAACTCTTGACCGCTTTAGCCTTATATAAAGGAGTATCCGTAATATTTTATATAGTTGTGAAAAATAATATTCATGCAGATTTTTCAATATACCTTTATTAGAACTTTGTCCTGCAACTAACTAGCCTTATAGTAATATATAGTCTTATAGATTATGCCTTGCTATAACAAGTAAATCTTCACGCCCTTAATAGACTTATACAAGACTATTATAATACTATACTAGCCACTAGCCGCCTTATATAAAGCCCGAAACCTCTTATAAGAGAGAGGTTATTAGCCTGCTTAATAATACACCTTCTAGCTCTTTATAAAAAGCTCTTTAAGTCTTTACCTTACTACTAAAGCAGTCACCTACTAGGCGGTTCTAGCACTATAACTATATAAAAAGAGTAGAGTAATACTAGCAGGAGGCTATCTCCTGTATAAGAGGTATTATAGTATAAGGAATAGCTGTTAAAGTTAAATTTTATTTTCTTATATAAAAGAGAATTTATAGAATCTAGAAGCTTTTATCCTGTGACCTTATTAGCATATTATATTAAGCTTTAAGGTTAGATCTTATTAATCTAATTAACTACTTTATTTAGATGTTTGCTCTATCTAGCTATATCCTTATATTATTATATTATATAAGGACTTTATTAAATACTATTTAATCTAGGAGATAAAGAAGGATATATACAAACTCTAAAATAAGAATAACCTGTGCCTTGTAACTGCTATCTAATCCTAGTTATATCTAGTTTATCTCTAGTAATTATATAATAAGGCACAGCAAGTTAGCTTTATACTTAATTAATATAAGATTATAGGCAAGAAGGACTGCCTAATTTATATAATTATTATAAAAAATAAGATTTAATCTATACCTGATCTAGATTAAACACTTACTAAGAAGCCTACTAAGAAGAAGGTAGCTGTGCAAGAGCCTAAGGTTAAAGCTAAACCTAAGGCTAAATCAAAAGCAGCTATACAAGGATTTAAGATTAAGGTAAAGCTAGCTTTAAGAAAGTGTCTAGTCTCGTCCTTAGAGGATATAAAGGAACAGGATATTAAGAAAAAGGAAGACTTCCCTAACTTAGAGGAGCTCTTTATACAGGAGGAATAAGAAGAGGATAATATTATATATTATACAAGAAAGCGCTGTATAATTTGACCTAAGGATATTAAGCGCTCTATAGATTATAGTCCCTTTATTTAAGGACTTGATTCTATATCTTTTAGCTATATAATTAGCTTAAGATTAAATATCTACCTATTAGCCTTAATATCTAGCTTTCTTGTTATCTTAAGTACTAGTATACAGGCTTTAATATCTCCCCTTACTTCTATTAAATTATCTATATAATTCTTTTTTTTAGCTTACTTGAACCTTGTAGGGCCTTCTAATATAGTTATATTATTAGGTTAAAAATATATACTTGCCTGCTGATAAAGTGCCAAGCCATTTTTTAAAGCTATATAAAACTTGCTTATCCTACTAGCTTTATATAATATTATAAAATCTACTGATTTAAACCTCTATTATTAGATAGATAGTTATTACTTGGTTAGTAATATAACATATATAATCCTCTCTTCCTTTTCCTTTTCCTTAATACTATTATTATTACTATAGTGTATAAGGCTGCTTCTTAAGTCTATTCCTGCTTTATTCGTGACCTGCTGCTAACTTCTATATATAATAGGCTTGTTTTAATAGGTTTACTTTATAGTAATCTAATAAGAACAAGTAGATTATATATAATAATAGTAACTAAAACTGTAATAATATCCGCGCGCCTGCTATTACTCTAGAGGGCTTCTTTAAGCGGCTGTATAAAGCTACTCTTTCTAGTTAGAATCTACAACTCCTTATCCAGGGTCAAGATCTGATTAGTACTTATATTTATATATTAGAAGGTAAATATTTGCTAGGCCTTCTAGGGCGACCTGTATTTTTTATATATAGTAGTATAATAGCCAGGCAAATTAAGTAGTATTATCCTTTATATATTAATACCCTACTAATTTAATTAAGAGGGGTTCGGCTCGCCTAGCCATATATTAGGTACTATACTAAGTATAACTACTATTCCTTTACTAAATATTATTATATACCAGGCAAATTTAGTAGAGCATATACTAATTATAAATAGCCTAACCTAGCAAGTTAGTATTCTATACAAGATAACTTGTGGCTGGAACTAGAGCAGGATAAGCTTGGTCTACCTAGTAAAGGAGAGGATATTTATCTAGGGGAGACTACTAATAATATAATAAACTTAGATCTAGAAGAGGGTAATCAAGAACAGCTAATTAACTTGGCTCTTAAAGATAATAATAAGAATAATCTAATTATCCTTTAAAGGTATATATAATATTCCTTATTATTAGGCTAGATATAGTGCACCTAGCTGACCCTAGTTATATAGGGCTATATATAATATCTAAGTAAGAACTTGGACCTTTATATAGTGCTTGGGATAAGTAACTACCTAGTAAAATAAATTAAGTTATTATATATGATAAGATAGTGTTTCTGCTGGCAGAACTTCAGGCGAATACTTTACATTACACCCAAAGTGGAGATGATACACGAGTGTCGCTTTAGGCCTCCGTACTTATTACGCTGGCCGCCCCGCGCCAGCCATACCCGCGGGCGGTCAGCACCCAATGCGTCGGATTCTAGTACAGGGAGGGGGGTGGGGTACGGCATCCTGATCAAACGCTAGGGCAAGAACATTTTTTTGGTGTAAGCGCTAGTATTCTGCTAGCTGTAAACTTAACCACCTAACTTGCTTAGTTTTACTATACAGCTACTTATCCTAAATATTATATAAAGGTACAAGTTAATGCTTGGGTATTGTACACAGCCTATATAACTAGGTAAAATAAAATACCTAAACGCCTAACGCCCAAAACACCTGCCCGGGAGTATAAGATATAGATATAAACTAACCTAAGTTAATTAAGTTTTCCTTATCCTTATTTTCTAGGTTTAAGTTAATTAGATTTCTAGCTGTTCCCTAAATTAACTACCTTGTACCCCCCTAAGGTTAACCCCTAGTTACATGCGCTTAAGTCCTCTAGAGATAGTTTTATATAAAGTACTAAATAGCGTGATTGGGCTACTTATAATTAGCGTAGGCTCTATTAAATACTCCTAGTAAATATATATATTTAGTAAAGGGACGGAGCCTATTATCTTTTTAGTACTTAAAATATAGTACGCTTAACTATTCCCCCTGAGATATAATTAACAGGGTATTAATATATAAAGGCTAATATATTCTTATCTATTCTGCGTTAATACTACCACGTACGATTCTCATAGAACGCCCTGGAAGGGAAAGGATTTACCTTTATACGCGGTTATAATAAAAGCGAGCAAGCTGTTGACCCCTAATAGGGAGTAGAAGTAGTCAACCCTAAGAAGTCTATATATACAGACTTTTAAGGAAGGTACCCAGGTCTATCTCCGGCCAGGCCGGCTTAATACTATACTAATTAATAAGTCTTTGTATAAACAAAGCCATTAGCTAATATTATAAATAATATTATATATCTTTTAAGGTTCGGGCTTTTAGATTATAGCCTTCAACCTTTGAAGCTTAAAGTATCTCCTGATCTAAAAGGCTAACCTGATAGATAAGAACTTTAATACGTGTATAAAAAACTATATTATATTATGCTATACGATTCCTCTTCTGCATGCCCTATAAGCTAAGGCGGGCCTTGATTATACGCTCTTGAACCTAGATATTATAAGCTATATAAAGAATTCTAGTAATATTTGATACTGTTGTACTAGTCTAATATAAGTTTAATATCTTAGCTTTATATAGCTTAAGATTAATTAAAGGTCGCGGTATCTTAACAGGTATATAAAGGTTAGGAAAGGAAGATAATTAATTAAAGTATTAAGTATTAGGTATAGGCGGTAGCTATCTATATAGGCGGTAAGTACTAGCGCTTACACCAAAAAAAAACGTTCTTGCCCTAGCGTTCGATCAGGATGCCGTAGTGGGGGGATGTGCTTGGGGTGCCGTGCTAAATCTATCCTGCCCGCGCACCCGCTAATTACCTACCCTTAGCCCGTCCGGCCGGCGCAGTGGTGGGCTCTATACCTAAGGATCTTATATTTAATCAAGCTTAGAAGTCTTAAGTAATTAGTTTAGTTTTGAATAGTATATTCAATAACTTTTTTTTTCTAGTCTATTCTAGTTCTAAGATCCCTATAAACCTATCTTATCATTACTAGCCACTTAAGAGCTACAGTGATATTAATTTACTGTGGCCGTAATGATTCGCCGCCGCGTACAGGTGGTTGATCATCCCAGAGAAAGATTGGTTAACCAACATCGTTCAGTCCACGTCCTGATTGTAGAGGCATGTGATATTAACGACGCGGGTTTGTTTGCGTCGAGTAACAGGGGCCTTTGAAGTGGCCTGCATGTTTATTGTAGATCCAGTGGTAAATACCTTATAAATGTTTGCCCCAAGGCCCTCGGGGCCCGGCTTCTATACGCAGCAATCCGCATGCCCGGGACTGCTTGTTGCTGAAATATAGCCATGTACTCGATTGGTGCTGTTATCTTGTATTGGGCATTTAGCGCGGGGCCTCCTGCTATCGGGATTCAGAACACCCTTTTCCACCTCCCCCCTCCCTGGAGTCACTCCCCTCCATCTCGTTGCCTCGTTAACGTCACAACCAGCAAGATACATGAGATGATGCTACAATATCTACCACCGGAACTCATAACCGAGATCTTCCTAGCTGTGCGTTACTCTCTCAAACTAACACAATATTCCCCCCCTCTCTACCCCCTCCGCCCCCACCTCATCCTTGCTAAACCCAGTCATAGCTTGAAAAGCCCGACCTATCTGCACTCAGACTCGCTTCGAAACAGTTGGAGTCCATAGCGACACCACTGCTCTTCAGAAATCTCACGATTCATCAAAACGAAAATGATCTGGCGCATTTCCCCATCCAGCGCGCCCTTAGGCTGAGTTTCGGCAGCCAGTGCAATCTTCTCCATCTCTCCAGGAGAGTTGAGTTGAAAACAGACTTCCGGGCTAATTATACGAGGCGATGTCCACATCATTCTCGGACTAGAGGGATGGATGATGAGAGTGATGATACCTGGGATACTAGGAATGAAGGTGGAGAGGAAGATGAGGAAGAAGAAGAAAGAATAGGAGGTGGACCAAACACCGCAACGCAGGAAGAGAATTGCAAGCAAGAGGAGAGTGTAGGAAAGTCCGGAGAGATATACGAAGAAGGGGAAGAGCCTGGAAATGTTGATAGCAGTAGTGTGGAAACGCGATACCCCGATGACGACCTCCTCGAGCCATATGAGCTGACAGATGCAGAGAAGCGCGACGTCGCCAGGTACATGCACTGGGAGTACGACGGGGAGAATCCAGTCCGGTTCACCCAAATCAAGAACCGGGTCATGGCGATGTTGATTCGCTGTCGAGAGGGGGCTTTAACCGAGTTCAAGTACTGCTGACACCTTCTCTTGGGGTCTCCGTGTTGTCTGTTACGCTGCGGCAGTATGCTAATGGGCGTTTCTACTACTAGTTGGGATTTCGGAATATGCTGTCCCTGGGCGGTTCTAGGTGCCGGTGGAATCCTTCCTCGGCGACAGAAAACCTCGAGACACTACAGATCACCAACGATTCCGACTGTCACGGGCATGACTACTGGCTGACGGACTTTCCCAAACTCAGACGTCTGACGTGGATACCGCTCACCTGGAGAGCGGATCTAGATGCCTTGGCCATGGGTCTGGGAAAATTCGCCCACCAACTCACTCTTCTGGAGCTTGATATCTTTGAATATGAGAGAAAGTCGAGCGGGGGATATAGGCCATACTATTTCAAGTCCAAAGAGGAATACGAGCGCCCAAACTATTTTGCTTGGGAGATCATGGCCCTCGCTGTAAACCAGAAGACACGTGTCTTTGATTCACTGGAGCGGCTATACCTCTGTGGAATCCCGTTCAAGATGGCAGAGTTGGAGATGGCGAACGCGTTCAACTGGAGCAAACTTCAATCATTGCATCTGCGATTTTGCTCGGGATGGGCGGAATTCCTACACCAGATAACAAGATCTGGGCAGAAAATCGATTTGAAGTCCCTGACGCTGGAACCATCCCCGGTCCTGGAACTCCCAGGAGAAGAGGTTGACGCAATATGTTCATTTCTTCGTGCCTTCACCGGGCTTCGTAGCCTCTTTCTCTCTACGAATGGAGCATACGGCACGCTAGAGATCTGGGGAGCGGTTCTAAGCCACAAGGCCACGCTGAAGACATTCGTGCATAATCAACGCGTCCCGGCGAGCTTTTGGTCCGCAGATTGGGACGGCGACGATGATTTCCCTCCACTCGATCCACCGAAGTTACCATTCACGGCGCAGGAACTTGAAATGGTGCAAGATGACCCAGCGACCAACCCGCTCTCGCAGCTGGGTTTAGAGTTCCTGGGACTTAGTTTCCCTCCTAACGAGCTGGTAAGTTATGCCTATTGCCGCTGTTGTTCTCCCTCTTCTGATTACCATATAAAACTCGGTGGTCCGTATTGATTGAATAACCATTTACTTCCTTAATCGCCAGACATGTCTCTTATTACCCTTCACCAAGGGGCATACTACCCTCCGGCTCCTCCACATCCGGCAAGCTGGCGGCTACACGGACCAATACGACAGCTGGGGTGTTGATTTACACTACTTTGATTATAAGAGTGTGCATCCCAGGCCTTCGCAGGATCTCGTGGATTTTGGAAACTGTGGGTCTTCGGGCCCGATGGCATCCCTTCACTTGAGGGCCTGGCGTTTGGAGACTTTAGTTATGGAAATCGGCAATCTCGGGACCGTTACTTGATTATGAATAGGTTGACCAGCCCACCACTAGACGTGAAGTTTGCGCATGAGCTAGCGGCTTGTCCGCAGAATGAGTTGAATTATTTGGATTTGTTTCCATGGAGGTTTGAATATGAGTGAATGGTGGATAAATGCGATGCAGAGGAAGGGGTTGAGATGGGTGGGTTTGTGATGTTTGGCTTGTATTGCTTTGTGTCAGTGCTTTTGTTGGAATGGGGAGGCCGACGGATTGGGTTTCTAAGAATCTACAACCACAAAGCATAGGAAACTCAAGCCTCTAGCAGAGTAGTCTTCATTACCCTTTCTACCTGGAAACCATCTTACCCCTAGGAAATAACCCCACAATCTCCTCCGCCCTCTTACGCCTCTGGTCCTGACCCGCCTGATCGTCCGTATGCTGATCCCGAGCGCTGTACGCTCGCTCAACCAGCGAGCCGATCGCATCGGACGCACCGTGCCCTGTTCGGGGCGAGAATTTGAAAAACCGGTAGCCTCGCTGGGTTGCAAACGCCTCGGCTTCCGCGTGCGACACGACGACCTCATCTTCACTTTTGACCTGGGCGCCAATGATAGTTGCAACGAAGGGAGAAGCCCCGTCTTTGCAACGACTGCGCATGGCCTCGCAAGTAGCGACAATTTCGTCCCATGATTCGGTCGATGAAGCGTCGTAGGTGAAGACGAGGCAGACGTGCTGATATATGCTGATCATAGCTGCGTAAGGCCACAACTCCTGCGCGCGCATGAAAGAAATTGTATAGATGCAATCACCGCATACAAATCGGGACTCGAAGGTGTCTGTGGGGTCGTACCAGCCACCGTCTTGCTCCGTCTGGGAGAGCTATTAAGACCGGGCGTGGTTCAGCTCAGCTCGGGGTATGTTGTGATGGGTAGGTGCGTACATAGTAAAGATCGCTGATGGCCCCTTTGGCGTTCGCGACAACCACGACCATATTTCCCTGTGTCTTTATCTTGCTGGTTACTTCGCGGGGTAACGATGCCAACTCGCTATGATTGATGGCGCGAGGGGGTGGGCCAACGGGTTCAGTCTTCGCTATCGTGGCTGGTGCTGATGGCTCGGGCTTGCTGTCGTGGCTGCGCTTGCCACGAAGCTTGCGAAACATAGTCTTCGTGCGAGACAGCATGGCGGAGAGGTGTTTCGGTTGACTTTTGAAGATGATCTGCGGTTGTCAATGGTTCAAGGAGTCGAAGAAACGTGGAACAGGGCACGGCGGCCTCTTGAGGTCCGGCCACTGCGCTAAGATACCTAGTCATTGGCCCACATAACCACTTGCTATTTAGTCGCTTTAAGCGCGAATTACAAGCTTACTGCGTAGAAATGGGTGGTAGCTAGGGTCAGTGGTCCCTTTTGCCAGTAACAAGCTATAAACTATATTCTACGGTGCTGCCTTTCGTTGCCGCCAGCTAGCTCCTGATTTTTCAGTTCTTAAGGACCCGGTGGGACGTTCACCAGGTTTGACATCGCATTCAATATAGAATTTTAACTACCCTACAGGAAGAGGTGACAAGGTTGGTAATCTCGGCAATCACGGGTCCTTGCGAAGGCGAACCAACGACTCCGTCTCTGTCTCCGCGCCCTCATCGCGCTGGATAGTTGTCTCAACCGTTCTCAGGCTTGATAGTTCCATTGGGACCTTTCTTTCTTCTGAAATAGCTGCGGGGCTTGGTCCAGGGTTTGGATTGCGATAATACTGCTGTTCCTCAGTGGAGTGAGCGTTAAAACAGAGGCGGGCAACCCTGCGATAGTTATAGGCGGCGGGCGGGTGGAAGATTGAAGCAGATGATACCCGTGAAGCATTCGGTGATCGACCAGTACGAGGTGGAGACCGTGTCATCTGGATTTAGGAAGTCAGTCGACTGAACACTACACTAGTAATCCCGAGGAGGTACATGTGGCGTTAGTAGTGGTTGCGTATTTGACCACAGCTCCGAGTCGGAGAATACTGACTGTTACACTACAAAAGTCACCAGTCAGTAGGCTGGAGGCATGACGTATCCCGAGGGAATCCTACAAGAAACCAAGCCCGAACATGGACAAGGGTAAAGATTATAGCGAAGCCCATGAAAACACTGGTGACGATCGGCGTGATGTGAGAGATATCGCGAGGTGCAATGAGGGATCAGTGCGTTGGAAACATACTCAGGGCTTGTTTGATTGTACATGTCATAGCAACACAGCCGCTGATGGTCTGCTGGAGCCAGGTATCCGTGCTAATGCAGTCAGTATCAAGTGGAGAGCACGATGAATGTGAGGCTCCTGCTTCCATACAACTTGCCTGGCTTCAATTAGTCCCGATTTGAAGCGCAATTGCTTGCAGCCTACCGCACGGAGTGGCATCTGCTGGGAAACGACACCAAGTGTCAGCAGAGCAACAACCCAGATCCTCCATATCATTGTAGCTGGAGGGTAGAACCAAGTGCCACCATGGAGGTGCGACGGTGATGGTAAAAAAAAGGACACAGCTGTGCTTGATCTTGGCCCGGGCACAGGTGTAGGACGCTAACCTCTGTCCTAGCGAATCTCGTTGGAAAGACCCCGAGAACTGACCAGGATCTCCCTTTAGTGCCGGGCTCGACGAGCCAGAATCAGTTAGCCAGTTCGAGCGGTGGTTTCAAAGTCATTAAACTCGCACTGAGGTCGCATGCTAGTTCGTCCTCCAGCATGGCCAGACCAGCTCATCTCCTCCGAGACTGCGCCGCAATCAAATTACCTTATTAAGGGCAATTTCCCAGCTAGACGCGTCTGTCACTCTGGATTTGAAATCGACCAAACGAAAGATGGAGACCTCGTTTTTCCAAGCAGAGCTCTGATAGTTCAAGGCGCTCTCATAGGAGTCATAACCTACTGGGTGATCTGGATTGTCTACGCCCGATACTTTCACCCTCTTTCTAGATTTCCCGGTCCTTTCTGGGCATCCATAACGAGAATATGGACCCTGCTCCATGTGCTTCCTGGGGATGCTGAGAAGACACAGAGGGCACTGCATGCAAGATATGGTGTGAATACTGCACCAGACCTCGCTAATCCTGAACTGATGATCTGCAGGCCCCGTCGTTCGCATCGCGCCTAACGAACTGGTGACGAGCGACCCTGGAGCCATCCAAACGCTCTATGGCTTCAAGAGTTCCACCGCGAAAGTATGGCCACTGCACAGACCACGATCATCGGTCGCTAATTTTCTAATTAGACCGACTTCTACTTGGCGTTTAGACCACCCTGGGGTACGTGGGGGCCTGCAGTCCTACACTAAATGAGAGCTGACCATCGTAGCGCGATTTCCCGATCATTTTTCGTCCGAGGGTGGAAAGCAGCACGCAGCCCGCCGTCGGATTGTGAGCCATGTATATTCCCTAACAAGTATTCTGCAGTCAGAAGAATACATCGACAAATGCCTGGATGTATGGGTTGACAAGCTGGGGGAAATAGCCGATCGTAAGGACTCATTCGATCTGTGGATATGGACTCGAATGTAGATATCCCCGTTTCTGGTGGCTTCGTCAATTCTTGATCGGTGCTAATTGCTGAGCCAGGTACGCATACGATGTCATTGGCGAGCTGTACTTTAGCAAGATGTTTGGCTTCCTCGAGGCAGGAGGCGACCACCTGGGGTACATCGGTGCAACTGACGATCTGATCCCAATTCAATTCTTGGCTGGTAATATGCCAACATACATCCGAAGCTTCTTTATGCTAGCTGGGATTGTTCTTATCCCCAAGGTCCGACGTGCTTTAAAGGCGCTGGGTGATCTCACTGAGGCAACAAACGTCATGCTCAAGAACCGCCTCGCTAGTCTCCAAAGTGCTGATTCAGACTCTGTGCCCCAGCGACAGGACATTCTCGGCAAGTTGCTTAACATATCACAAAAGAGAGGCGACGAGTTGGACTTTGTTCTAGACGACATCAAGATGGAATCATTTGGCGGGTTGTAAGAATATCCTATCGATTCACCTCATAGTCGCTCATATGCTAACAGGCTGCCAGTTTTGCTGGGAGCGAGACAACCGCAGTCACCCTCTCTGGCATCCTCTACCATGTCCTGCGTACTCCGACCGTCTACGCAAAATTAACCGCGGAGATCGATGCCGCCGTGTAAGCAAACCAACTCAGCTCCCACATCACCTACCATGAAGCAGTTAAGCTTCCTTACTTATCTGCCTGCATCAAGGAGGGAATCCGTATGCATCCGATTACCGGTGTCTCCTTCCCCCGTCATGCACCTTCGGATGGTTGTGAGATTGGCGGGCGTTACATTCCCCCCAATGCCCGGATCGGAGTCAATCCCGGCATCATCCATTTCGATAAGACAGTCTTTGGAGAGGACGCGGACCAATTCAGACCAGAGCGCTGGTTAGAAGACGAAGAAGGTGCCAGTAATATGGATCGGCATGTTATGCAGTTTGGAATAGGGGCTCGGACGTGTCTTGGGAAACACGTGAGTATTTATTCATTTGAGCAGTACCTCAGGTTTTGGAGCTGATGCTCTCCTTCCTAGCTGTCGATGTGCGAAATCTACAAGGCAGTCCCGCAGATCCTGAGGACTTTCAGTCTCGAAATGGTGACTCGGGAGCTGCAAACGACATCGTATTGGTTGCTTAAGCCAGTCGCTATTGAAGTGAATGTCCGACGACGTTGAGACAACATATGTATGTAGTGGAATCAAATTACGTGGATATAATCGTGCGTAGACAGCGATCTTTGCATGATTCGTCATCTCATCTCATCCTAGCGAGCAAGGGCGCCCCGCCCGGGGAGTGTCGGCATGTACTGCAGCTATGAAGACCATAGCGTGGTTTTAGGGCTCTCAGTGTAGGGTTTGCGAGATGGACTCAAGCCTCTAATATCTTTATCCAAGGCCATGTCTCTGTCTGTAGCAGGACAAGGTCCGTGTCCCTCGTGCAATGCTAGATTGACCTCCACATGCTGAGCCGTGTACTCCGATGACGAGCAGACTCTGACCTTATTGCCTTATCATGCAGTAGAAAGCCGAGGCATACACAGCCAGATACTCTACGGTGGAGAGTTGGTCCGTGCGGAGTACCCCATTGACGTGAGCCGAGGTTGCTTTCAATCCATCTATTTAATCTCAGAACGTCCAACAGACAGCTTCCTATTACCACCACCTCATATCGTGCCATGGCGTCCGTACCACCAACCGAGCTGCGCCCGAGTTGGACTACTTCCATAGCCTCCTGGTTGGTTTTGCGCGGCGACCCTCTCGCATGGCTGTTTTCCGGAAACTCGCTGGAGCTCTATTATGAAGTCGGTGATCCGCACTCACAGCTGTGCGCCGCATTAGCACGCACTCTTCTCCCAAAGCTCAATTGCCCACTGCGGATCTTGTTGGTCCCGGCTCCGATCGCTTTCGGCCTATCCGGAGGAGCCTCGACAACGTCGCTTCGCAGCTACTGATGCGACTCGGCTCGCCTCCTGCTACAGCTTACCACCCCCAATAGATATACCAAGCACACAGCACGGCGCGGTTCTAGCTTCCCTCAGTCGGGTTGATAACGATGCTGCAACATTTCTTTATGTTGAGCAAGAATGCTTAACGAAAACAGCAGCTAAGGAAGCCCTTCCGCCCCCTACAGACACGGAGCTTCTGCATACGCGGCAGAAGCTGCAAGCAAACGCAGCACGCCGCAAGAAGCTCGGCCATTACCTCCCAGCCATGTGGCAGTACCGAGGCGAGTGGTTCTGGGGGCTTGATCGCCTCCATTTCCTCACGCAGCGCCTGCAGGCACAAGGCGCAGTCGCGCAAGGGACAGTAATCGGCGATTTCCAGCCATCTGCGCTCCCGGTCGCGATACCCGCACCCAATACCCCTGTGGAATTCTGGTTTAGCTTTCGCAGTCCATACTCATATCTTGCTGCCATCGAGCTGCTTCGTCGTCGGAAGTTCGGCAAGATCCCCAATTTGATAGTGCGACCAATCCTTCCAATGGTCATGCGTGGGCTACCAGTGCCGCTAGCAAAACGGTTCTATATTGTTCGTGATGCGAAGCGTTGTGCCGATGCATTGAATATCCCCTTTGGTTGTATTAGCGATCCAGTCGGGGAGGGAGTTCTGCGATTGCTAACGCTCTTCCCACGCGAGGCTCCTGTGGATCAGCAGCTACTGTACTGTGCGGCTGCAGGGCAGGCAGTATGGGCGGAAGGGTTGGATGCACGTCGAGATGATGTGCTGCAAAGTGTGATACAGCGGGCAGGCTTGGCCTGGGAGGATTCGAAAGGCTGGCTGGTGAACGGCATCGATACAGTATTTGCAGAGGCAAACCTGGAGGCCCTCTTTGAAGCAGGGCTTTGGGGTGTGCCGAGCTTTCGTTGTGGTGCTTTAACAACTTGGGGACAAGATCGGTTATGGATGGTCGACCAGGTATTGTTTGGCGTTGAGGGGATCTGATATTCATTTACATTCAATAAGGCAGTATATACCTTTATTAAGCGGCAATCGGTTTCCCACTTTGCGAGAAGAGCCGGACCAGGGCGAGTGAAGTGCTGCCTTTCTCAGAGAACGCTTCATACTATTACCTCTATACCTTGATACTCTATGGATGTTATAAGTGAGATTGCTGAGATAGTCAGAGGAGAATCGAATAAGGTATCTACAAAAAGGGCTACCTAAACCGAGGCCGCCGTTTGGACTCTGGCAAGGTGCAAACGGATCAAGCCGTTGCCTCTTAACTATTCCCCTGAAGGGAAGCTCCTTCTTTCTTTCTTCAAACCTGCTGCTATTGACCCATCAGGATCACACCCAGCTGTTTCGAATCTGATTTCCATCCAAGCCAAACCAGACGACTCGAAATCCAGACATCCCCAACAATGGCTACCAGCAACCTCCCTCTGAGGCCGAGAGCTATTTGATCGGCCGGCTTGATCGCTCTACGGCCACTGCCCTGATAAAACTGCACGCTCGCCTGGAAAAGATTGGCGCCGAGCTTAACCGAATCGACGAGGAGCAAGCTACTGCTCAAGCAGCGGATCCGAATATCAGCACCGCCAGCCAGGCGTCCGATTGCCGTAAGGAAGAGCTGCTTAATGAGGTACTAGCGCTGATGCCAGTCTACCGTGAGCGGATACCCCCTAACCTACTATACCCGATATTCGGTATGCTAACCACCGTATCTGTCTTGCTAGGCGACCTTTTGCTCTCCGATCCCAGCCTTCCACTCCTCCGCGCTCTAGCCTTGACCAAGCAGTGCACCCATAATGGAGCCCTAGGCGGGGGTGTCAGATCCAATGCGAATGTCGACAGGGTGCAGCGCGGGCTGATACTTGCAGCTAGCTTCCTGCTGGTCATCGACCCGCTGTGGACCATGCCTCCCGATCATTCCTTGGTGTACAAGCTGGTGCTGGGAAACACTATGATGGTGCTTTTCCTGATACTCGGATTGATGGACAGCACTGTTACGCTGGGCAGGATAATGGTGACAAGCTCGGTACGCTACACAGCCATTTCTTTCCCCATTGTTTGAGTTTGAGCTGACTGCTTCATGGTAGATTTATGCCTTTCTTATCGCCGCATGCTGCTGGGCCAAGGTGGACAAGGCGTCGTAGAAGGCAGTCACGCCGAGCCATGCTGGCGAATATGTGCAGGGATGATCTTTGAATGGGCCTGTTTTGTACTTATGAAGTAAAAGAATCCAAACGGTCATTTCGGTCTGCCCTGTATGTGGCGGAAATCCATCTGGCGTACTACCCAACCTCTGCCAGCTATGTGTTGACAGACTTCCTCTTCAACTCTGTAGTCTCGTATACCTTCAGGATACTTCGCTACAGCTCTATTTCAAGCTGACAGGTCGAAAGGAAGCGTCAGAAGCCAAAGTTCAAGTATCGGCAGTGCTTTCAACAACAGCAGAATATACCATCGTCTTTTAGTCGTGAGTGATGCAGATGGTAATGGTAGTCAGAGTTGGATTTTTCTTCGCAAGGCCAATCAGTGTTATTCTTAGCGGTATCGACGAAAGCTCTCGACGCTGAAGCTGCATGAATGCAACAGAGCGCTGGCTAGCTTGAGATACAACAATATCCTTCCTGTAACCTCTTACTTCCACCCAACTTTGCTCCACTTCCAAGGACCACTACCCGTCGTCCAGAGACAACCGTCTTCCTAAAGCTTTTGAACCTGGATTCGAAGTCCAGGATTATTCTTGGGATAGCTATTCCCTGCAAGTCACAAAGCCCGCTTAGTATATAATACGCAAGCTGCTCAGAGCCAGGAAGACATACCGATAAAGTTGAATATGATACCAAAAGCGTTCCACCCCCAGGAGGTAGAGTGTATCTGACATATGTCCAAAATGTCCTGGAGCGCATCGGCCACCTCGTTGCTATATTTCGGGGGAGAAATTGAATAAGTAAGAGCGGCCACAAAGAGAAGACCAGAATAGATGCGCAATTAGACTCACCAGCTCGACGTCGTCCCCAGCCCAACTCCCTCACCATCACCCGATTCATCATAGCCATAGACAATGATGCCAGGATCGGCACCGTCTTCTTTTCTCTCGTAGAATTTCGACTCAACCTGACCCGGCGCGACAGTACATTCGTCCTCGCCTTTATCGCGCAAATACAGGATCGCATCTGAAATCAAGTCCGGGCGAATGGAGAATTGCTCGAACAGTGGATCCCTTATGCTGTCGACGACATGTGGGCAGTAGGTGTCTCCCACCCATTTAGGGGAGTATCGTTGTCCACTTGCCGGGTATGCAAGGAGGGCTATTGCCCCAACGAGGGCGGGGAGAATCGTCTTCATGGCTCACGGTGGTGGTGTTGTTGTTCTGGAGATTTACTGATCTGTCTGAGTGGAGTGGTGAAGGCAATGTGTCTGATAAATATATAGGGCTCTAATCTAAGGCAACCTACAAGGTCCCCCGAGTGATCTGCTAATAATAGAATTACTCCAGAGCACTGGGTACCGCACTGGGTAGGCCTAGTAAGGCATGCAATGCTGGTCTAATAGTCGAGTATGTATGATCTGATGAATGAAGTCCGGTTAGCAAACAGGCAGCGATTTGTTCATGAGGCGCTCCACCGCGCCAGCTTCAGGCGAGGCGTCCTCTGCTCGGCCTCGGCCTTACTCGCCTGTCCATATCCATCCTGATACTAGTCCTGCTGGCAGCCTTAGGACCCTACACTATCTCGAGTATTAATTATAGTCATTGTCAGGCCTAATAACGGAACAGTACAATCGACTTCCGGTCTTCTCCGAGCTCCCTTAACTGCATCTAGTATAATTCTAGCCTTAAAGTCGAGAAACGGTATACATACATCCCTTGCTGCCTTGTCTAATCGTGTCCTCCTTGACTAATACCCCATTGTCTCGATCAAGAGGCTGGCGATAAACAGAGTTGCAAAAATGATATCCAGGGAGACTGCCTTACAACGAGAGGGTCCTCGGGCAGTCTTTCGTACACACATTTACCTCAAGCCACAATCTCTTTTTCTCGTTCAAGCTCGTCATGATTCAAGATTTCTACCGAAAGTCCCTAGCCCCCAATGACACCTATTTTATGATGTGATAATCTCTATATAAGATTGACGAGACCGGCTACTGCTCCTCGATGATCTTTCTCGAGAGTCTCACACACAGTGAGTCTGGTGAGAGTACTTCTCCATGCTCTAACAGATACTCCCTTATCCGCAGAGACCAGTGGCATTGAATGTATTCCCAAAGAGGGATACTAAGGTCCTGATACTGTTTCACCAGCTCCTCTATCAATACTTCCAAGTGCCACAGATAAAATCGTTCTTCTTCGTGGATCTCCTCAGCGTCCTCTGTATCAAAAGGCTCTATTCCGATCTCTTCATCCTCCACGATTAGCCGGCAGCATGTGTGCGTGAGGCCGAGATCGGTGAATGTCAACAACCGGAGTATGATTTCCGAGCTCTGTGACCGGTTCTGAATAACGGCAATGTAGGACTCGAGCACCTCCGGTGGTATGGTCTGATACTGATCTATTGGTGACTTGGTTGCAAGTAGAGCTCTGAACGCCACGTCGAGTGGAGAACAGCCTGACGCCGAGCAGAAACAGGAGCAAGTATCCCTACACTTCAATCCGAGAACAGACCTCATGCAATCCACAAATGTCGGGAGGAATGTTGTCGGTAGGATACCCGGAAAAGGGTAAACAGCAGCAGACGACACCATCTTGAGAGCTAATATATGGTGGGCGGTAGTGTGGTTCATATTCAAGGGTATGCGTAAGTTGGCACCCTTCTCAATGAACCACATAATGTTGCTCATCAATAAGATTGGGAACTTCCTACCGCAACAGCCTGGCTGGTAAGAGGGGTCGAGCACGGGGCTGTAGCCAGCATCCGTGATAACGTTGATATCGTGAAACCCCTGTTGATAAAGGGTCTCCAACCGATCGCATCCACCCCATGGAATGTGGAAGACAGAAGAAGGACCAAGGGGCTCAAGCGACTCGTGAACCACCACGGCGTGGGTTTTTAGTTCCGCGTATATTCTTGCTGCGTTCCTGTCGGGTAGAGACGGGCCTCGCATTCCGAGCTTGTCTTGTCTCTGCTTTGGTAAAAACTTCATCGCGAGTGTCATGAGCTGTCGGCGCCTCTCTATAAAAGTCCCCATAATTAGTAGTTCCATCTCCTCGGAATCGCACGCTTCGATATCAAGACTAGAAATCGGCGTTCCGTGATCGACGAGCGCTTGCGCTGTATCCAAAGGATCACACTCAATTGCATCATGGAGCAAGTCAATTTTCACCTCAACTGGTACATCCAAATAAGTACCTAAAAGGACTCGGAAACCTTGCGCCCAACCAAGGGATAGATACAGAAGGTCAGCTGGGCTGTGAAGTTGATTGACACCTGTACCAGGCGCGCCTTTGTCGCAATCGATCATCTGTTTGAGGCCATCAGCAGACCTGTCTAGAACAGCGCTGACAGGATCCGAAAGAACAAATGCTGTCCAGTATTTGCGTCAGCCCATGTGCGAGGTTAACGGACACAGAAATGTTGCGCCTTACCATCTTCGTTCTGCAACATCGCATCGGAAAACGCTGTTATTGAATTGTGGCTCGTCATATGGCTATCTCCTACCATGGCCCCGAGCTTAATAAATCTAAAGATTGTATCCTCGTAATCCTGTAGCGCGTCGGACCCGATTATGTATACCAACAGACTCAAAGGCGTATATGTGCCAGGGCAGAAGAAGCGCGGCCCACGAATGATCTCGAGGTTCTTCATAGGCCCTTCATTGATCGGGCAGCCAACCGTCACGAGAAACTCAATCACTTCCATGTCAAAAGTCGTGCTCTGTGCGCACGCACGAAGGCAACCACGAGCACATGCAAGCTATCAAAGTCAGCACTGACAGCCCGGGTATGATATGCAACGGTTAACTGAACCCACATGTAGTAATGTCCAACCTTCTTCAGTCCTATCAAACGGGCTGGCCTTGCCTGTGTCGAATAGAATTTGCAGCTCTCTTAAAACCGCCCTAGTAGACTCCCCAGGCTCATACAGCCTGTCCATAAGCAGCTGAAGGACAGGGGAGCTCCGGGATACAATGGGGTGAAAATGGATAGTAGGACAGATAGAGAATCCCCGGGCTCCGCTCGTAAGAAATACTGTCCCCCTGACTGAGAGCCCTAGCCAGCGATTAGAAAGTACAAAGTCCCATACATCGTAACTGGCTTGAGAGCGGAAATCATAGTGAGGGCACGTGCGGTGGTGAATCCCAGGCGGGCTGTCAACCCCAGGGCAGAGACAGCGTGGCTTGTCTGACTGGAGAGAATCACTCTGTTTCAATGGCCCCTCAAGAAAGCGAGGCTCCTGGTATGCCTGTCGTGCTCTATCAATCATGAAGCCCCGTGCGTAAGCTGCATGGAGAGGCATGGTCTGCTTCGCGAGGGATGATATCTGTTCTATCTGTAGCCTGCATCCACCACCAAAAGAAAAAAAGCATTAGCAGGGTTTAAAAATGAAAAGGGAATGACTTACGCTAGCAGTGCAGTGTGAAGGTTCATCTGAAGCCTTTCTAACGTACTCACTGTGTCCAACAATGTCTGTTTCCGAAACGGATAGGCGATTCTTTTCCCAGCGGACCGAATCCTGTCCCTGAGGCTGGGATTTTGGCCGATAGACAACTTAGCGACACATTCGTTGACTTTTCCAATCCACTTCTCATTTTCCACAATCTTCGCAGCAATGTTGACTGAGATTGCAGACTGGATGAGAGAGGGGTCGCAAAGAAGCCACAAGATCAGGTTGAGTATTGACAACAGCCCCTCGGTTTTGACTTTGGCGGCATCGATATCATTATCAAAGCTCTGCCATGCATCACAGTATGTCACGATCAGCTTGCAGCTTTCAATACCCAGCGAGATGATTCCAGCAGCGCTCGCGGCAATCTCCGCCATTTTCTTTTCTTTCGATGAATCTTTATGGAAATGTGACACGGTCTGAGAAAGAGAGGCAATGGCAGTTGCGGTGAAGGAACAGAAAATGGTAGGCAGCAGTCAGCCTCACCTTCCTTTTCAGCCTCGCTGACAACTCACTCGATTGCAAGCCACAGTCAGCCTTGCTTTTGATTGATGTGACGCCGATTGGATATCCTCACATGTCCATGCTTTGGAAAGTATTAGGAACTATCACGAACAAGCCCTTGACAGGGTGGCAGGGGTTGACTGGGTTTCAGGAGATTCTCCTCCTCCACCTCACCAACCATCCCATATCATCTTCCAATGCGAGGCTTATCACACCTTCCACTCGAGAAACTCGACGAGGTACTGTACCTAGCTCTGGACGAATCTCATCCAGGCCAACCTTGCGATTCCGCCCTTGTCAGTCGAGCATGGCATTCCAGAACAACGGCCCTAGTCTACAGCTTGTGGGTCTACAACGGGGCACGGCATTCGTTTAGACGGCTGTGGCTTTTCCTTCAAACCATTCTAGTCAGCCGTCATCACGCATCTCTAGTACGAATGATGCATGTCGGGAATTGGGGTGTCAATCCTTACCTGCTATTTGACCAGAAGGTCGACTATTCTTTTGATGAAGATGACCTGAGCCTCCTGCGCGGCGGCCTTAGCCAGACTGGCCTTCACCATCTCGAGTCGGATATGATCCTGGATATTCATAGGGGTGATCGTCGACCACTGATGGCACTTCTTCTTGCATTGCTCCCGAATCTTGCTGTTATTCGTGCTCATGTACCATCACATGATCCATACCTTATGGCGGTTCTGCAGCACGCCCTCAATGAGCAGACTCGTGGGCAAGACACTTCATCGCTTTTAGGCCACCTCCGTGAGCTATTTATCTTTGCCGAGGTTTGGCTTCCTGCCGAAATACCCGAGGAGGAGAATCTTTCAGATACCCCTCGAGCCCCTTTGAAACTGGATGGGTTATGGCCGGTGCTATTTCTACCAACGATGCGCAAACTTTATCTTTACGATCTTGAGACAGAGGGCATATCAACATTAATCGAGAAGACCCAACATGATCAGACTTGCTACATCGATGACCTTTTGCTTAAGACTCTTGACGAGTCCAGCTGCCGGGCCGCGGATATCAGAGCACTTATAAAGCTGCCAAAGGCTCTTCTGAACTGCTCACTATCTATCAATCGTCGACCAGGATTCCGTCAGACAGATATATTTAAGATGCCAATGCTGGATATCTGGAAGTCGCTTCATGATCACCAGAAGGAGCTGAGATATCTGGATATTCTCTACTTGGTATACCACTCAAACATCACTTAAAATGGCCTGGGGCAGATTCAGTACCTACGCGGACTTTCAAAGCTGCAAGAGCTGCGCATCCCGCTGTGGCATCTCACCTGCTCCACGGGGTACGAGGTGCCCAATGTAACTGTCCCGCTTTTGAAAGAGATCCTACCGCGATCTTTGGAAAGCTCTGTGGTTGATTGGGACTGCAAGTCTTCCCGCACTGCCGGCAATCGCCTTGCAGATAGAGGAACTGGTTATCGGGGGTTCGCATACGCTTCTTGGTTCAATCATCTTAGAGGACGCCTCTCTCTCTAGCCGAGGCTCTGAATGGCAATGGGTGCACCGGTCTCCTGAATCATGGTCCCTGGGAATCCGTAATCACACTCGCACCGCGTGGCACTTGTCTGGACGGGATGAATCCTCAACGATGTTATTCCTGCTCCATTTCCCAGGCCGGGATTTGTATCAACTCTTGGGGGCCGATGTACGAAATGCGCGTTGATGGAAACCGTCGGTTCTTCAATATCATGCACCGGACGACACCACTGCAAGAAGAGGATTTTGCGTCGGACAGTACACCGTCCCTACCATATGCAATGAAAGTCCACGTGCTACCGTTTAAAACGCACACGGGGGACACCACACAGCCCGGATACATGGTCTTTGAAAACTACACTCCGATCGCCTTGCCCCTGCTGCTGTCATTCATTATCTATTTCACGCACCGTAACGTCTCGCCGTCGACAGCTGACCTGGAGGGTCTATATAAAGCGCTTACGGGTTACCATGAGGAAGTCGTGCCGCGCCTCGTCATCTATCTTCTTCCAGGCGCTACCGAGAAGGACTGTGTAGCCCACTGCCACGCTGAGCAGCGCACGTACGATAGCTACCAGGCCGAGATTGTCCGTTTCAACGCTCTAAGCACAAGCTCGCCGCTTGGGCTTCCTCCGTGGCCACCGGCATCACCAGGAAGGTTACCTGGGATGATGCTTAACGGGGATGACGAGCATCCCGCCGCGCGTAATTCGGTGACTTTCTTCATCTGCGCCGAACGTAACTGGCAGGATGGAAAGCAATGTCTACTTTACATGAACCTCTACCCGCGAGGTGGTGAGAACGAGAGCCCATCTCAAAATCAGCGCGTGCCGTTAACAGATCTAGCTTTCGATCGAGAGCTAACACCCATCAATGATGCCAGCCCATTGAATGACGAGTTGACTGCAGTCGGTGGTTACATACTACCTGTCGATCGGTATATAGAAAATGCTAATTACGAGGCTGATGACGAGGTGGAGCGGGTTTGGAGGATGGCAACGTATCATGGGTGGACGAATTGGGGCTAATGACTCCTTAATCACTGGAGCATGCCTCCAGAAGATAGGATGCCCGGGCTTGTCGAGTCCGGCGAGGGCGTCTGCGCTGACTCCGGATGACATACAGGTCGTCCCACGTTTGCAGAAAGTGACCACCTTGTACAGGTGTGCCCGGACCAATAAACAGTTATACCCACTATTGGATTCCTTTACTCCTCCGCTTAACGGCAGTTTCACGCTTTGCCGTATGTTCATTGCATGTGAGCGAGTTGTGCATGAAGTTACCATTATGTTACCTGATAGAGTCCTATAGCCCTCATTCACCCTATGCAAGATGAACCTACTTGATACCCTCTCGACAGTAAGCCCCAACTCCAACTTCCTATGTAGCCGATCCAATGACGTACTGATCACATGGGCCAGGTACAAGGTGGCAGCCCTACGCCAAGGGGTACTAAACTGCGACGAAAGGGGCTTCCACCAATAAATCCTCTGGTAGGGCGCTTTTACGAGGTCCAAGAAGCCCAAAGGTCCTAGAGCATACGTCCAACCCACAGGCCCAGCAAGCTAGTGAGACACTCTGCAGCCGGATAAATCGGATAAAAGCCGACTGCCATGGCGCCATAACTTATAGCTTTGACTCTCCCTGGCTCGTTTACCTTCCCACAACACCCTACCTATCAAATTACTGATGCATTGCCTGACTGTTATGACTCTAAAGTCGCCATGACTTCTCAACTTACAGTTTCTTTAATGCTCTCTTTGCTGGCAATATCAGCAGCCGGCGATGGCGGCGACTGCGAAATATCGCCTACAATAACAAGCCAGGGAGATGCAGATACAATTTTCGATAAGTGCCCAGAGGTCGAGGGTACTATCATGCTCAATCTGAGCGCGACTCATGAGGGTCTACTTGTTCTCCCCAATCTGACCCGCTTGGACGGTAGAATCAGGGCCGACGGCTTCTCGTCACCAACATCAATTGAAGCGCCAGAACTTGTCTATATGTCAAGTCTGATTATCACTGATACCGCCGGTATGCTATCGCGTTTATCCTTCCCTCGTCTTGAAGACTCTGGAGATGAAATATCACTTGATACTACGTCGACCAGTCTTGAATTTCCAGTGTTAAAAAAAGCCGGTTATATTGCGCTCAAAGGAGCGCCGCCACAGAATAATTCTGGCCAGAATGATCCTACAACACAGTCTCTCGAGGTGAGGGACAGCCCGACGGCAGATTTCTCGTCATTAGTCACGGCCGAGTCTGTCAGGCTCGAGGGACCCTTTGCACGGTACCCGATCCTCATTCGTACAACGGTACTTCGCTAAATTCGTTAGTCTTGATATGGGTTCGCTGGAGTCTATAAGCAAAACTTTGACCATTGATACCGAGGCCGATGTCTCTTCCGAAGTTTCATTTCCTTCCCTAAAGTCCGCGTTTGCGATTGTGCTGTCAGACAACATCTCTAAGTATGGACTTGTCCCTCGCACTCTAGCTCATCACTAAACCCCAACAGCATCTCCTTACCTGAGCTCATGTCTGTTCGAGAGTCTGATGACGCGGTGTATGTGTATCATTCGGAAACCGAACCCAAGGGCGTTCATCTCGTGCTCAACGCCTCCACCATACCTCTTTCACTTTATTTGCCGCGCCTTCGGTCTGTCTCGAACTTCATGATAAATGGCCCATTCCAGAAGTATGTTCCTGATTTCTATTCACCTGTTGGTGCCTGCTGATATAGGTTCAACTGCATAGGATCCACCTCCCTTCTCTGGAAGCCAACCTGGGACCAATCTATATCAACTCCACGCGCCCTTTATCCTTAACCGCCGGGTTTTATTCCATCCATACGTCAATTGGGCTTTGTGGAGCTATCCACAGGTGGGTCCCTTCTCTCTTCTCTCCATCCTGCGCCTCAATTCTGCCTTATCGTATTATGCCTCGTGGAACTAAAACAGAATCTTAGTGTCTCCTTCCCAAATCTCACCGACAGCAAGCGCATTAGTCACTCCATCACCATAAACTCGACCATCGATTTTGACTGCCCGGCTTTTGGATCAAAGATTGGCAAGTTCGTGTTTTGCTCCTCCCCGAGTTCCTCTTACGATCACTATGACGCTCTGAATCAGAAGGCTGCTCAGCGTAAGTTAGACCTTGCTAGATTGAAAAAGGTGCTGCTGGGAATTTTCATTCCACTAGGGGCATTTGGGGTTCTGGTGTACTATTTGTTCACCCGAAAGAAAGGGGGGTCACAACAGAGGAGCGCTGTCACTGGTAGCAGGACCGGCGATAGTGGTGATTTGACGGGGGGGCTTCTACGACGGTGGGACCGTCGTCTTACTCGTCGTGGTTATGCTCCTCTTCCTGATTTTCTTAGGAGTGATTCTCAAGGTTCGAGGCAGCCTCTAGAAATGGACGATATGCCTCCGCCGCCGTATTCCCCGAGGCAGGACACGGTAGTAGGGACGCCAACCCAACCGGGAGCCAGCAGCGGGAGAATCGAGACATGAAGGAGGGTCCATATGCTCAGATGTAATGTTTCACGGCTCTGCATGGGCCAATTATAAGTCAATCGATGCGACAGCATGAACGTAATGACGCAATTTAATGAATTGTTTGTTATCCTCTTCAATATCCAATGAATACTTGCCAAGCAAATCACTCAGGTCTAGCCTCGAGTTCTCCAAAGCCCCGATCAAGAAAGCCCTCTGATTCGTCACAATACAAGTCAGGGCTCAGAAACGAGGGTCTATCCGGAACAAAACATCATGTGAGTCCGCGTAGGGTCCGCTCTCCGCCCATGCCAAGCGCTGCGCCCAGCGCCACCAACCGGGGAGAGGCTCTGTGCCAATGATATCACCCGCTCAGCCCTTTCGGGCGTAAACGAGGTGAGCCCTACGTGCCGAGAGGCCGAGGAGATACTGGTTTGAGAGATGCACTCGACAGGGTTATATATTGGCCGTGACCTCCCTTCCAAGTCAGGTTTGTTTACTTTCTCGCACGCACCAACTGCAACTATCACCACTTCAATGCCTCCACTTCGGGTGTTGATTATTATCTTGAAACCGCCTTGATGACTCTACGTGCTATTTGGGCCTGTGCTGTGCTGGCTATCGGGGTCTTTCCGATCTGTATGTGGTTGCTTACCCTTTCTGGAATGACAGATGCTGACTGCTTGCAGCGGGGCTTGCGCGAGAGTGCACGGGCTGGTTTGATATTTTTGAGTTGGAAGATATAGAGCGATACTTTTCTGGCTGTACTACTGTCAATGGAACTATCGCTATTCTTCCCTCCTTCTCTGGGGCATTGGACCTTGCGGATATAATCGATATCACCGGGACTATTAAGATCGATCTTGCTGCTGATGTGTCTTCTGTCGAAGCTCCCGAGCTCGTCTCTGTAGGGAGCTTGGAGTTTGAGCTCGGTCAGGCAGAGCCAGTTGTATCCTTTCCTTTGCTGCATACCGTAGAGGAGAATGTCTTAATTATTGGGGCTGGGACGGTTGAGCTCCCATCATTAACAAGTGCTGGGTCAATCAGCTTGAAAGGGGCTTTCGAAAGGTATGTTTCTGTACACTATAGCTACAGGCTTGCTGATTACATCCCAGTATCGAGTTGAATGCGCTACTCTTTGTGGGCGGTGCCATGACAATCCACAATGCCGATTCGAGCCTGGATGCGGTCGAAATCTCGCTTCCCGCGCTCGAATTTGCCGAATCAATCAAATTGTCCGGGGCTATATCAAGGTATCTCGGCGCCCTTCTCCTTGCAGACACCTCATGTATACTTAAGTCTATTAGCATCTCGTTCCCGTCCATCAGCAGCATCCCCACCGAGATCACCGTCCGCTCAACCCATACTCTCGACTGTGAAGGTCTTGCCAATGCTATGATGCTCTCCGCCAGTCAACCCGTATCTTGCACTTCCCCACCCGTACCCGCATCACCCTCCAAGCCAGCAGAATTGCGCCGCCGCGCCCTCCAGCGCCGCGCCACACGGATGCAAAACCCCGCGATCATCGCACTGATAATTGTACCTATTGTCTTCGTCCTTTTGATGATGACCTGCTGCACGGGAGGAAGCAAAGATTCGGACAGCGCCATTGCGACTGCGCGTGCTGCTGGGGCTGCGAATGCCGCCGCCGCGGCTAATGCCAGGACCGGAAACACCAATATCAATATCAATGTTGGGGTTAGGCGGAATGCAAATAGTGGTAATAGGGGGGTTGACAATGAGATTACGGTGCCGTTGCCTGTTTATCCGGGGTATCAGAATCATGATGGGGAGAATTGGGGAGCGCCGCCGAGGTACTCATTTACGGATGAGAGGGGGAGGAGGGTGTGAGCGTGTCCAGTAAATGGCGGACCTGTGGTTGTCTTCAGGTGTTTTTGTGGAGGATTCGAGTGTTGGACTTCTTTTTATTGGTTCCTACATGATGTCGGTATCTAGCATGCTTGCGCTTTTCGCACAGTCATAACATTAGCTCCTTCTAGTTTTCTTGCTGCAGACCTGCAGCTCTTACCTATTATAATGCCAGAATATTTTTTGACCCCAAAAAAAGGGTAATTTGTATCAGGTCGGCTCTATTGGGTTTCCTGCCGATCTAGGTGTGGACATTTTAAACCAGCTTTACGCAGGCTATCCTCATCGCACTTTGTCTGATGACTCAAGGGAACTCTCAAGTGATTGTCTACCGGTGCCCCTCGTGCCCAGGCCAAGCACGACTAGTTTCATTCAGATGCCTTGCGCTCTTCAATATCCACCAGTAATCGGATCAGTTTAAAGCCGGGAGCCAGGGCTGAGATCCCTGCCCAGAGATAATGGCACTGAAATGGTTACTAATTTCAGCATAAAATCACGTGGGCTGCTGTTGCACAAGGCGCGTTCCTGGCGTTTTCTGTTTTCGCTTTGGTCTGGACGCACAGAAGACCCTCATCGATTCTCTATCACTCTTACTGGGACCACTATGGCTCACCACATTATCTGGTACTTGAGGCTCTTGAGTTTCTTGATCTGTGAGCTTACACTCCCGTGGTCTGTCAGTTGAGTCTAGCTAATAACTCTATCAGTAGCGGGATCCGCCAGCGATTGTTCAGGATGGTTCGCCATAGATCAACCCGGAGACACAGACAATGATTTTCAGAACTGCGCGACTGCCAACGGCATTATCAGTTTTTCACGGTCCGACACGGGCCCAATGGATCTCACGCATGTTGTCCATGTAAACGGATCAATCCAGACCCAACGCGGCCGCAGCCCCATCGAGCAGGTGCCCTCTATCGCCGCCCCGGCTCTTGTATCTGCTAGCGTCGTCTATTTTGATACCATCTATCCGGTTGGGAGGATATCGTTCCCCAGGTTGGAGGATGTCACGGCGCGCAGGTCGTTTCTTGACTGCGCAGATGACGCGGATGCAGACTTTCCGCAGCTGGTGCATGCTGGTTCTGCTGCGTTTCATGGGAGCTTTGCAAGGTTAGTGTTGTTTGACCTTTCCATTTCCACAGATGTGCTCATACAGAATAGCATGAATTTGGACTCTCTGCAGACAATCGATGGTGATTTCACCACTGGTTCGCCTTACAGCGGCGTTGGACATGCTTTGTCGTTGCCATCCTTGGAGTCCGTGGGCTTCATGCGGCTCTCTAGTAACCACACTAGGTATCTGAACCGCTCCTGGACTCTAGTTTTCTCTGCTTACATTGCTCAGGTTTAGCATGCCGAACCTAGTCTCTGCCGGACCTCCATCCCACGCCGAAGGATCAACGTCGACAGAGTCCGGACTGCGATTTCATATGGATATGAGAGTGACTCCTTACCAGCTAAACCTCCCTAAACTCTCATCAGTCGATTCGCAGCTCTACGTTCATGGCCCCTTTGAAAGGTTGCAGTTCCACTCGTCTTAATCGACCGACCACTGACAGCCTGACAGGCTCGAACTTTCTGTCTGTCAAGAGACGAATGCGCTCATCCACATCGACTCTACGCGTCGCCTATCTTTCTCGCTACCCCTGCGCGCTGCTGCTAAGATAGAACTTGCTGGTGCAATCGAAAGGTATGTTGATGTTGTCACACAGCCCTTCACTTTGATCCTTACACACCATCCCAGCGCTGCCTTCCCAAACCTCACCAGCTACACCAGCATATGGGTAAACTCAACGCGGGACTTCGACTGCGATTCCTTTATGGAACAAATAAATACGACGGCGCCATATCCGGATCCTATCCCCATCGTTTGCTATTCCCGACGCTCTTATTCAGGCCTCCCCCTCGCCGCTAAGGTAGCAGTGGCTGTTGTCATTCCAAGTGCAGTGATATTTCTGCTAGGTCTGGCGTTTTGGCTTCGGAGAAGGCAGAGGGGAACGAAAAATGTCAATAGTGCTACTACCATCCCTGCATCAAGGAGAGCACCTGCCACGACAGATGCAAGAACAGGACCTCAAAGGCCGGCGCCACCTCCGGAGTACTCACTTCGACGATGCCTAAGGTCCTCTGGCCCCGGTGCGAGTCCTGGCACCGGTGTTGAAATGGATGCTTTGGCAGCTCCGCCACCATATTCCCGCGACAGTAGCGGGACGGGTCGATGGGGTTATGAGTACGTGGATCACAGCTTCTAGCAGCGCCGATACTGGCCCACGGAGTCTTTCCGCGATAGTTCACCTATGGTCTCGCAGATAGCCGTATTAGGATCCGCTTCGGCGGCACTAAGGAGATCCATCCTCGTACCTAGGGCTGCAGAAGCGGATACGCCCTACGCAATGAGAAATCAAAGCGCCCGCTGACTCAGAGTGACAGACGATGAAGTATCAGCACGGTGACTGCGGAATTAACTGCCTAAAGCCCGTTTGCTAACTCCACCGCAACATCTTGGAGTAACTACATAAGCAACATCATCACCCCCCCATTTCCAACCTCCAACCCCCTACTACATCCTCACCTACCCTAAAACAAACCCACCATGTCCCAAATCTGGTTCATCACCGGCGCCTCTTCCGGTTTCGGCCGCGACCTCGCCCTCCTCGCCCTCGATGCCGGCCACAAAGTCATCGGCACAGTACGAAACGCCTCGAAATCATCTGACGCCGTAGACGCAATCAAGTCAAAGGGCGGTGATATCCTCGAGCTAGACGTTACAAAAGCCGACACTGTCGCTGGTGTAGTGGAAAAGGCAAACGCGCTGTATGGCGGAATCGACATCCTCGTCAACAACGCGGGGTATTCTCTCCTTGGAGCCGTCGAGGACATGACGTACGTTACAGCTGATCTTTTACTCAGAATAATGAAGAATAGCACTAACAACAGCAGAGACTCTGAAACAAAATCCCAACTCGAAACAAACTTCTTTGGCCCTTTGCGTCTGATCCAGGCGTTCCTCCCTACACTCCGCTCCCGCCCGTCAGCGACCATCGTCAACGTCTCCAGTGTAGCAGGCCAAGACGCACAGCCCTCCTGCGGTCTCTACGCAGCTTCAAAGTTCGCCCTAGAAGGTCTCTCTGAGGCTCTCTCGAAAGAAGTCGCGCCCTTCGGCATCGATGTCCTGATTGTTGAGCCGGGCGCATTCCGAACGAACTTTCTTTCCGCAGTCCAAAAGACCGAGACGCCACTGTCGGAGCCGTACAGGGATGGCATTGTGGATGTTGTACTCAAGAAGTTCGAGGCCGCGCAGGGAAAGCAGCGCGGGGATCCGGCGAAGGCAGTTAGGAAGATCTTCGAGGTCATCACTGGCACAGGGGAGGCAGGGCATCTCAAGGGGAAGGTGTTGAGGTTACCGCTTGGAGCTGATGCCGTGGAGAGGATTGAGACGAAGACGAAGAGGGTTCTGGCTGATGTGGAGGCTGCAAGGGCTGTGGCGCTGAGCACGGATATCGTGTAAAGAATTGGGATAGTAAATTAGAAAACAATCTTCCAGTTACCTACACTCTACCCTGAGCACCAGCATATAGAAATTTGGATGATTACTGTGTACGCCTACTAGTAACCCTCGTACGTCCCAGGGTCCTGTTCCACGGATGCCATAGATGGCTGGCCCCTGGACATGGTCCAGTCTAGAACGATTTCACTGCCACCCAGCCTACTCTATCAGTATCGGACGAGATATATAATGTAGATCCACCGAGCCACTCAAGTGAAGAACATACTGTGTATGAGAGAGGGCATATATGGCACTCTCTGCTTCATGAATCATCAAACGATGCGAAGCCATATCCACCGTATCCTTGTATGGTCTAACGACCAGAAAGATCGTATTAGCTGACGGTTCGGATAAATTTCCAAGATTGCTGGACAGACGAACCACTTCTGCAGGGCGTAGACCATTGTCCGAGAAGGCGCTCTCCAGCTAGGTGGGCGTGGTGCTGGGGGAGAGGTGGCTAATGAAGATGCGAGTCATTGTGGTTCGATAATGGAGAACGAACGACTGTGAGCTACAGAACTAGTACAACTGAAAGACATCGATCTATTCATATATATATATATATACCGTAGTTCAATGGATATGAACTCATCTGGAAGTGTACTATTTCCCGGGTTCTTGATACGGGAACCGTGGTAATTCTCTAAGCACGAAATATCGTTTACAAACAAGATAGTTCGGTAGACGCATGATTAAATACTGCAAGAAAGCAAAACTCGGTATATGTCCTAAGGAGAAAAAGGCTTTCCTTGCTGAGTGTTGAAGCGTTGATCACCAAAATACTCCGTGTCCTCTCCGTCTTCTGGCTTGTTCGTTTCCTCCGAGTCTACTTCACGACCATCTATTCTAGGGCCGATATAGAATATCAGTCCAAGGTAAGTGCAACGGAGGAAAGCCTCAGTAAAAGCCAAGTTGCAACCAAAAATACATACCCAGCCCGGCGAAGAAACTCAATCGCTTGATCTGCTTCCTGCGACCGGTCGAACGTCATGTAGGCACCTCCATTGTCGCGTGGTGTTATTGTCTGTGTGAAGCATTATCTTACTTGCATCCAGTAAGATATGAAAGCAATAAAGGGTGGAAACTGACAGGCTTCGATCTGCCGTGCGCAACCTGGTAAAGATCATCCTCGAGGAACTGCAGCTGTTTCTTATTGATGGCGAAGACCCGACTCATGCTGTTGTATCGACTAACAATCATAGATGAACACCGGACCTTATGCGTCCATGAGGGCAGCAGTCGCTATATGACTGTTCTGGTAGCATGATCTCATAGTGAGACTGATACTAACCATGGTTCAGTATCTGATGGCGCCTTGGACCGGGGGTTGAGGAACCAAAACCGGGAGCATCTGTTGTACAGGCTCTGGCTGACGAACTGTCCTGCATCTTACATTCCGGGCAAAACAGGAAAGGATCCCAATATACTTGTAGTATGCAGACACAGCCGAACAGACGCCTGTATAAGCGACACCAGAATCGATGGATCCCAATTCTAGACTTGTTACCTCTGGTGGCGGGACTATGCCATTGAGGGGACACAGTGAGCAGTGCCAGTAGAAAGCCAGCCAGCCTGATGTCGTGCTTTCGGGTCTTGCAGGTGATCGGAAACTCCTACTACATATGGCATTGCCAAGTTTCATTTCAACTAGCCGAAGCTTCTAATGAGCTGCAGTGTCTCGAGCAAGCTATTTAGCTCATCCAAGATATACTGCGATGGCTTAATAAGCTAGAATGACTATGTTTCCCGTCAAGGAAAGAGCTTTTAGTAAAGATGACTTCACCCTGCATCTAGCGACACAGAAGATATACTACCATACATAGATTTATGTCCGAGAAGAACCATCTCCCACATGTAACGAATTTAGTGTTAAGCTAATATGTATGAGCTAGTCGGAACATGGACACGCACATGGATATGACACTCGTGAGTACTAAGGTACTCGGGTCCAGCTGCCTATTCCGAGAGACACAGAAGCACTCAACTACACAGACTGTGCAGTAACGACCCTGGCATAACTAGGGTAAGAAGGCGGAATGCTCATTGAGACTTAGTTTGTAGAAGGCTTCGGCTGCTTCTCCCTCCTTGTCAAAGGTTATAGTGCCTTCCCTGCGCTGTATATTGACTGTCTAGGAGATGTGGCGCAGTAATTAGTCTTCAGGTACGTTTAGTCGTAAAGGACAAACTCACAACTTTGGTCGGACGGAGTCCGTTCTGGGAAAAGGCAATCTCGAGGTCCTCGAACGTAGTTTTGGGTGGGAGGTTGCTGATATGTACTTGGCTCATCTTCTGCTTTAATGCTGGATCGTATAACAATACGCTCGCGATAAAGTTAAGATTCAGAGTTATGAGAAGCTTACCCGAAGGATTTGGCCCTGTTATAGCAGCAGGTAATAAAGTTCCACTTAGATCATGCTGAGGTTGGGGGCCCAAGATTCCTCGTATCTGTACCATGATCCAGCTAAATCCCGACCCTTCTAGACAGGCCGCGGACCTTGAACGCCATGGACGCATCAACAGGGCTAATTACATGGCAACTTTGTGTGTCGGCAACTCTACCGGCAGCCATGGCTTATGTTCCCTATATCTGAGCTTCATCTTTCGAACAG
The DNA here is from genome assembly GCF_047715665.1 of Aspergillus karnatakaensis. Classification (NCBI taxonomy): domain Eukaryota; kingdom Fungi; phylum Ascomycota; class Eurotiomycetes; order Eurotiales; family Aspergillaceae; genus Aspergillus; species Aspergillus karnatakaensis. The sequence goes on along the minus strand of NW_027395730.1, from coordinate 490,595 downwards.
GTATGTTCACCTAGGGCCACGTGTAGAAAATACAATTCCTGTCTATGAATACCGATCCAGGCAAGTTACCAAGCTCAGCAGACAGAATCATCCATTCTGAACTGTATATTGGCATTGGCATCGACTCGACTCGACTACGCCCCCATTCCAAAGTGACAATAAGTCCGGAAACCCCGATTAATACTGCGAATAGCCCCCACCAGAATAGTTTCCATAGCCACCCAAGGACTGCTTGCCGTACTCGGCACCCGAAGACCCCGACATGTGCCCATAGCCGCCGCCCCCACCCGAGGGCCTCTGGTTTGCCATATTCATGGTGATCTCACTACCATTCAGCCTGAAATTGTCAGTTCAATCCGACCGATACTCTCTGTCCAATGGTGAACGTTAAGTCAGAACTAACTGGGTATGACTGAGCGCGTTGATAGCATTCTGCGCATCGGAAGCGTTGTCGAACGTTGCGAATGCGAAGCCTCGACTGTCCCCTGTGTCGCGGTCCTGCATTATAGACTGGTATTTTCATACTCAGTTATTTCTCCTTCTTATGAATAAGGTAGGGGGACGAACCACATTCGAGGGGTGGATGCCATACTGGTCAAAGGCGGACTCGAGCTCTGCGGATGTGGTGTTGGAGGAGAGATGGCCGATATAGACAGAAGCAGGCATGTTGGAATAGTTGCAATTATTGTGCTTTATCTTCAGATAGATAATTCCGGTGGATATTGGAGGATTGTTGATGAGTTGATCTGAGAGGAATTGTGTTTCGAGATTGGGTTTTATACGACAGTAGGTTACACATTAGCTCATGCTGATATCCAGAGTATCATCATCCTGCATATCTACGATCATCCCACGTCACATTCCAGGCTCTTAATTGATCTTTTGGCTGATTTGGGTAGAATACCATTGTGCTCGATATATCCTTCCTGCACTTAGCTGGCATACTATGGGCATATAGAGTAGTAACCCGGTGCTGTTCAGTTACTATCAGGACCATGGTTGAGAATAAGAATGGTGGGTAGATTAAGGTTACGCATGAGTTCATGATGAAGTTTATCTGAACCAGGGCTCGGGGGGCGAAGGGCCGAGGATCCAACATCCCCGGACGTCATTGTTAGGTTGTGGTTGATTTGAGCTGGTATCAGTGGACTGTTAATCTCCGACTGATCGAAACAGCAAGGGATAGACTGAGCGGGCGGAATGTCCGTGGCAAGCATAACCTCATCACATCCTGCTCCGCAGACCATCAAGAAAGAACGCGTCCAAAAAGCAAATAAGATAGTAGAGATTATTTGTTATCGGGAAGCTAGAGCCAGAGAATAATATGCATCATTACACCTCATTCCTCAATCACCTATGCAAGTTGTAGATTGAATGCAAACTGAGATCAACGCCATAAAATGATTCGCAAGAACTATAAACTGATCAGCCTCTTACCCTTCCCCTCGCAGCACTGTACAATGCCTCAATATCATCCTTCCATTGCTTCTCGTTGTATCGCTTCAAGCGGCGATCATAAGTCAGAAGACCGTTGACCTCTCCCTCAACGTCAGTCGTCTGTGTCCAGACTGCTGCGCTGCACGCGAACCGCTGGACTTGGTCGCGCAGTTCTGTGAGGAGGACACGGCCGCGGTAGTTCCACACGTCAAGATTCTCGTCGATCTCGTATGTCTCAGGGATAGTGTCGATGGCGGCTTGAACGTTCCACAAGCTGGTATCAATGTTAGCAGGGATAAGAGAATAGAGGATGTCGCGGTGCACGTACTTCTCAATAGACACATTGTGACCGATTCCGCCAAATTCACCTTGGATGCCGATGCGCTCGGGATCATAAGGGCTTGCGGGGGAGGACCAGAAGGGGGTTCCGCATTGTGGGTTTGCGTAGTGGTGGTTGTCCTAGTTTTGTTAGCACAATGCAATGTCATTGGCAAGGGGAGGGAAACGTACGCTGAAATCTCCAGCACCGCGATCGTGCCATCCGGAGACTGAGTTGACCAGGCGAGAGGGGTCGAGTTCCCTCACTCGGTCGGTAAGACCGTACTCAGGGGTTTGGGCGATTATCTGGCCCCAGCCTTCGTTGTAGATGACCTATCAAGTGTTAGACACCAGAGAAGCCCTCAGGGAGACGGTAGGAACATACCCAAGTCATGATACTGGGATAGCTTTTGAGCTGGTTGACCATAGCCTCCAGCTGCCGAGCGAACTCATCCTGTTGCTCCTGGTTTGGCTCAACCAGGGCCATGGAGGGCATATCTTGGATAACTAGCAGGCCGAGCTCATCGCACGCGCGGTAGAAAAGAGCCGGTTCGACTTTGATCTAAATCGATCGTCAATAACTCTTCCTTGAAGAATGGCGTGGTGAGGAACATACATGTTTCCGGACCATGTTGAATCCAAGAGACTTGAGGACTTGAAGATCATAGGTCATAGCCTCCTTGCTTGGTGGAGTATACAACCCATCAGGCCAGTATCCCTGATCAAGAGTGCCGAAAATAAATCGGAACTCGCCGTTGACAAGTGGACGAACAACGCCGTTAACTTCGCCCTTGGAGTATGTGCGGAAGCCAGTGTAGCTACTGATCTCGTCGTCGCCAAGGGTGATGGTGATATTGTACAGATTAGGAGTGTCGGGAGACCAGAGTTTGACACCGTCGACGGTGAATTTCAAAAGCTCGTTCGCGTTGCCGGTGTGAGTCGCAATGGTCTCGTCGCCTTCTAGGATTCTAATCTCCAAGGAGTTGGTGTTGCCGGAGGGAGTGTGCACGACAGCGGATACTGTGGCATTCGTTAGTTGAGTGCCATGCGCTGCGAAGGAGAAACTTACCCTCGCCATTCGCCTCAGCCCACAGGTCTAGCTTGGAGATGTGCTCCGCTGGCACGGCTTCGAGCCAGACGGTTTGCCAGATACCACTGCAAGGTGTGTAGAAGATGTGCGAGGGGGTCAGTGTCTGCTTGCCGATGGGGATGACAGTCCCTTCAGCATCGGTTGGGTCGTGGACGAAAACAAGCCTGTTAAACATTAGCTCAACTCGAATATAGGGTAAGGCTTGACCAACAGTTCATTGCCGCCATCAAGGTTGATGTTGTCGGTGATATCGACGCTGAATTCAGTGTATCCTCCCCGGTGGAAAGCAACATTCTCGCCGTTAACGAAAACAGTGGCCTCGTAGTCTACTGCACCAAAGTTGAGCAGCACATTTTGGCCACCCCATTCGTTGGGGACGCTGAAGTTGGTGGACAACCAGGAGTAGAAGAGGTTCTGTCCCTGCAGACCTGCTCTTGTTAGCACTTATCCACTATAGACTTGGAGTAAACATACCGGAAAGACCACTCTCGAGACAGGAAGGAATCAACACTTCCGTGTCTAAGTCCTGTCCAAACGGCGGCGTATCTACAGCAGCAAGATTCGGCGCACCGCGATACTGCCAGATACCATTCAGGTTCTGCCACTCCGACCGTTGCAGCTGCGGCCGCGGGTACTCAGGCCAAGGGTTTGTCCCAACTTCATCCGTCCAGTCGGTAGTCAACGGAGGAGTCTGGGGAGCATACGGGGTAGCAGCAGCGGTGAGGCCGGCGATCGCCAGCAAGGGGAGGAGAGAAGGCATCGTGAGTTTCCTGGATATTGTCTTCAACTTTCGTCTCTACAACAACCCGACAACAACCGGCTCCGGCCCATCTCTTATAGCTTTCGCATCTCACGCAACTGACCAACTCCTCGCAGCCAAGAAGTGGACTCCTGCTTGTCGAAATCACAGCCCATGGAATCTGCACAGCACACCTTCCTAACCAAGCCATGCCCCCCGCACGCCGTGGCATCGCAGCCATCCAAATCCCCATCCTAGCGTCCTCTGTTTCACGCTGATTGCCTGGTTTGATTCTTGGCCAGCTAGTCTGTGGGTCACTTTTCTTAGTACTCTGGGGATTCATCGCCGAGGAAAGCCCGCCGTCGATCACTCCGGGGTCGACTCGTGACCCTTTGGGGGCCTACTGCCAGGAACACTGGACGGTTTTCCGTGGTTAGATGGTCTGGAAAGTGAGTAAACAGAGTTCCTGATCCGTGGAAATGTGATGCGCCCGGGTGAGCAGGTCAGTGGCGGCGTGGCTGCAAGCCCCTGGATCGAGTCCGCCGAGTCCAAGAGCCCGACTGGGCCGTGCATGCGGCTAAGAGGGAGATCCTTGTTTTCGTGCACGATAGGGCAGATGGTTGCATCGGTGTGATATCATGCGATGAGGTTGCACTGCTCGGCATAAGTCATCTGGTGTGCTCGAGTCTTGGGGGATCTCATGCTGCAGGTCTTCTAGCACAGGCCCGGGCGCCGGTCAGACAGTCAAAGACAAGTGACAACACCCCTCACTCTCCTCTCTACGACTATTATTGGTTGAGTCTGCACCTGACCCAAGCGCAGAACAAGGATGGAATTGGACCGTGGCGGTCTATTGCCATTCGCCAATTTTGAAGCCACCATTACACTCAATCTCCGATTATCCAGTCATTGCTGTCGAGTCCCTGACCGGTCAAACATTCAACAACCTCGCCCAATCACATTCATCCCCCATCCAAACATCGAGCCACCCCCTGACATCTTGCACCGTTGGGCATGAATACAGAGCACATTCAACCCTGGTTACATATACAGTGGATAATCTCCCCCAGGATACACCATGCACTCTGGACGGATCGCTCACTCTCCGGCCCTGAATTGCAACCCCAAAGCCCTGGCCTCGGCCCTGACGATCTCCGGGATTTCCTCCGCCAACGTCCCCTCCACAGGATTCCATCCCAGCAACTTCCTCGCTCTGACTGCACTCGCCTTGACTGAATAATTGACAACCGGCCGACCAGCACCCGCCAGAACCTCTCTCTCCTCAATCCCCACACTCGCCACCACTTCGGACGGTAATAGTCCGAGCTTATACCCCTCCCGGGTGATCTCTCTCGCGACGTCGCCCCAGAAATATCTTCCGCTTTCGACAAGGTAGTACCCCTCATTGTTCCATGTTAATGCCTTCCCGTCGGATACTGCGGCATTGATGAAAGCGATATACAGCCGGGATAGATCGTACACGTGCACAGAATTCCAAAACGTCTTCCCGTCTGCAAACTGCACGCCCTCTCCACGCTCCAGAATCAATTTCGCGGATCCGGGGATTTGGTCCGTGCGCTGGGAGATCACACCGCGGCCGGTGCCGTAGATGGTGGACGGGCAGATGATGGCGGTCTTCAGGGTTTCCGTGCCAGAGGCGAGGACAAATTTGTCGACTTCGCGGTGCGGGGCGTCGTCTAAGATTCGATCAGCATTCCCGCCTCGTTTAACATTCGTTGGCGCGCAACATACCGGGTAAAGACCGAACTTCCTCAATCCCATCCCAGTCATCGATAGTCCGCACCCCTGTTTCGGGTGGATGAAGCGGGGCGCGAGGGTCAAGCAGGACGTCCGTTCCGGAGGTATGGATATACAGCCCTCCTCCCCTCTTGTTAAGGCCAGCGACTATGGCTTGCGACGAGGGGAGATGGTCGGCGCTGAGTGCAAAATGCAAGACGAGTTCGTTCTTGGCGACTTCTTCGGCGATCGCATCTGTGTCGTCAAGCGACGCGAAGAAGAAGTTCAGTTGGGGGTACTTGGACTTGAATTTGGATTCATAGGAGCGATTGCGGAGGAGGATGGTGATGCTGCTCTCCCACTCTGGGTGAGTTTCCAGCAGGGCGTGGAGGACGTCGCCGCCGACGTAGCCGCTCTATGTCTGTTAGTTGGTTCTACGATTGTATAGGGAAGCGGGACATACAGCTCCAGTGAAGAAGATCTTTGGTGACATTTTCCTGAGTACGTGTTGCTTTTCGTGTGTGAGTAGTTTTCCACGCGGCGACAATATATATATGCGATACGAAGGGATTACCAATCAGGCTCATCAATCTCCCCGAGCGCGGATAATACATGGTGGTTATGATGTAAGAGGGCGAAAAGGTGATTGGGCAGTGGCACTGTGTCCATCACTCATGCAAGAAGCTTACTCGACTCCAACTTGCAAGCTCTGGAGTCTGAAGCCATCTTTGTTCTGGATGGCATCACGTGGAATCGGAACAGGCAACACACTAAAATGCAGGCACCACAGCGGCTCCAGTTCTCCTCCTCCACTGGGCTCTCCGATCTCAACTAGCTTGTCTTTAGCTCGAAAACGCGTTCTCTTGGCACTGAGCTATCTCGCTACCAGAATCTCCTTATGCTCGCCCTCTTCCCCTTTTTCTTCCTCTCAATCATGCCACGAAACAATCAACACCACTGCAATGACGAGTTCGGCCGATCGCTACGAGCACCTCTCGGCGAGGAATCTCATCACCAGCCCGCATCTGAAGGGTCCACACATGATGATCGGTGGGTAACACCCTCTTCTTAATCTATCCATGCTGATCCCGACAGTCGACCGCCTCTTCGAGCCGCAACTGATCGGCGAGTTCATAATGTTCATCTCTTGGGGTACTCTTCCCAATGGCAAAACAACCACTCTAGAACGGCCCAAGGATGACGAGCTGCGTTTTCTTGGCACCCAGGACCCGAACAGGCCCGGGGAAAATTGCTGGTTCGGGGAGCGCATCCAGGCGTGCATTGTCTCCGATCCGGATGGGAGTCGCCTGTGCGATGTTCCTAAGAATCTCCATGCATTGAAAAACCGGCTGTTCTCGGGGATTGTGCCGCTCTCGGAGCAGAGGTGGAAAGAAAAGGGCCTTGATCAATCGAAAAACTTTGATGTTGCGGCGCAGTATCTGTCTGCTGTCGTTGCTACATTCGAGTACCTCAACCAACCACGGGTGGCACAGAATATGCGCGAGACATTCAACCTCATCTCGGAGATCTTGGGCGAGGTACAGACTGTCGTCAATGGTTTCCGACGCGGCAGGGGAGAGACATTGATCGACCTCAGAGCCCTGTGGGCTGTGTTTATCGAAGCAACCTTCGAGGTTATGACAGAGTGTGCCCATCGCTGGGTTATCGCGCACGTCAACAGGTTGCGCGCGCCTTTATTGCGGAAGCTGGCATCGCATCGACCGGCCAACACCAATGTGTACGATTCGGAGCAGTGGCGGATCACAGATAGGCTGCATGTACTCGCTGAAATTGCGGGTGTCGCCGATTTTACCGTCATGTTGTCTATGGATGGTTATTATGGGTATACAACACCTCCTGTTCCGGCTGGAGTGCCGCCTGCGCTTCGTTCTCCGGACTGGGAAACAAGGCGGAAGACGTACTCGCCGTATCTGAAGACAGCGTGCAGAGTTCAGCAGGCGAAGGAAATCGCAGACATACGGACCAGAGGCGAACGTCGCCTGGGTATGGCGGACCCGGTGGATCTGATTCAGACTTCCATGCTTCAGATTAATTGCCAAGCTCAGGTCCGGAGGGAGATGCGCGGTGACCCGATTGAGCCTGTGCCGAAGGAGCCGTGGATCTCGCATGAAAGCAGACGAATGGAGCAATTTCAAGAAAAAGGGTGTGGATATGTGATATACCGACTCACATATGGGCAAAGCGAGGAGGAGTGGAGCGCGTTCCGAGAGAAGCTAGAAGCTCATATCTTAGATTGGGGAACAGGCCAAACCGGGTCGGCCACAATGAAACCACACCTGAAGCTGCATTGGCGAGATGGGAAGGAGCTCGGGATTGTTGAGAATGACCTTGAAGCAGCAAAGAAGCAAGTCAGCCACCATTACCCTCAATAGCAACGACTAATTGAGCTCGCAGACACTACAACTCAACTTACACCGAATCACAGTCCGAGGTGCCATTTACGCTAAGAGAAATCATCAACAAACGTGCCTTTCTTGCAGTAGACTGCGCCAGCTACACTTCATATACCGGGTCCGCATTCTCTGCTGCCACAGATTTCGTCCTAAAAGGCGACTTCACCGGCTTTGTCGTTGCGGTTCACGCCGACTACGACCCTAAAGAGGGTCCCTACCGCCCCGAGGAATGTCCCGCATACCCCGGACAGATGCGCATCCTGGGGAGTTTAATCTGGGGCGACCTATATGCGATGCACTCCGCGCAATGCGCAATTCTCGAAGATCTCTGGCCTCTTGCGCTCGAGCACCCAAACCAGGTGTACGTGGGACCGCTCGTGCCATTAGTGGTAAAAGGCTGGCGGACTCAAAGCGGGATCCGAGGGACATTGATGCGAGACATGGCAAGTTATGTCAAAGCAAATCTCGAAGGCACACAATGGGCCGGCCCAACAGTACCCCCACTAGCTCAGTTCGAACTCCAGCAGCCAGCTCCTAATTTCCGCGCCGAGCTTCCAGGTGAACCACCTCTTGCGCCGCCAAACCTGGCACGCACTGATCCATTCAACTATGCGCTGCGACAGTGGATGCTTCGCGATTTCGCGCGGTATACGCGGCGGAGAGGAGCGCCTCGACAGGCGATCATGGCTGAGCAGTTACTGCGTACGGCGCCTGGTGAAATGCCCGATATGAATGCGATTCGGCGAAGAATGGAGGAGGAGGGAGTCTTGCATCGGCCGGATGCTCTTCCGCCGAGTCTTCGTGCTGCTAGCGGTCAAGAGCCAGAAGGTGACCTTTTTGATGATGATTATGATTCCGACGAGAACCCGGATTGTCCTGTACAATAGGTAGGAATTCTTACAAGCGCCAGCTCACTAATTCAATACCTAATGTTGCTCTTCCGCTATTCTCGGTGTTTTACCATGGCCAGTGCATTTTCTAGACTATGTGACAGGAGCTGTTCTCCCGCGGCGTCCATTTCCTCTACTTGAAACTCAGCTCCCTCCGCCCTTCAAAATAACTCAAGTCCTGCAGAAGGGGGCAGACCACAGCCTCAAACACTCGTTTCTCGAACTCGACGTCGCCGAAATCCACCGGTTCCATTCCTGACCAGAACAGGCAGCTATGGACCACATTCCCATATCCCTCCCCATTCTCAGCGTATACTCTGCTGAGAACTCTGGATGCCGTGTTGAACTCTGTGACTATGCTATCACTTGCGAAATCTTGAGGAATCTGCAACTCACGAACTGTCTTGCGCAGTGAGAGCTCGATCAACACCAGTGCAAGTGGAAAGAGGATATGGTTCCGGATTTGCGGCAAGGAAAGCAGAGAACTAGCAGTGTGGTCTTGTTGAGCCGATCGCAATGAGAACGGATAGGTGTAGTATAGACCGTTTATAGTCGGATAGGGGCCGTCACTCGCAAAAGTGACATTCAGATCCCAAGAGTCCCAGAAAGGTATTAGCCAGTTGCCATGCAGCTGCATCACCGCGCATGCGAGCCCTGTTGCAATCCGGAGGCGGTCCCGGCCGCTCGTTTGAGAAAGCTTTTCACGCAACGACTTCTGTGGAATTGCCCGCTGCGACAGCTCCATCGTGCGCATGACATATCGACTCTCGGCATTTAGTCCAGGGAGGTATCCAATGACCTGTGTCTTCGTCACGTCCTGGATCCCAGCGAGGGAGGAACACATATCCGATATGGGGCTGTCCATGTTATCGCCAGCACTTTTCTGTCTGGATGACATGCCACTTGCCCTGGCAGTCTCGGCTACGCCCCTATTAAACCCAACGAAGTCGACCTCCCTTGATCTCCATGGATTGTCCGCGTCTACCACGTTTGTCCCAGACAGGAGTAATGTCAATACGCATTCTTGCTTCACGATTGTGCCCTCAAAATTAATCGGGTGAGGGAAAAGCTTCAAATGAGCACGGTGTTGGTCGCTGCATTTACAGCCCCAGTACCCACCGGTTGTCACGGCCTTATAAACACCGTCAGCGTGTTTACGTGCCTCGCGAAGCCTTGACAGGGTTTGACCCCATCTCATGACTCTCCTCATCCCGGATCGCCTTGTCGATTGCTCTACGAGAGTTCCGAGAATGCCATTGGCACTATTGATTTTGGCCAGTTGATCCGTGTAAACCGACACAAATATAATTCTCCAAGTCCGAACCTGAGTTTTCGCCTGCTTCTTTCCTTCTTCTGACAGCGCCTGTAAGCCGTCAGTCCTTGCCAGTCTTGCGGGCAGATTCTTTTGCACTCACGTAGACATCAGTTCTGATATCAATCTTCAAAGCCGCAGACAGCTCTCGGAGGCATTTGTAAATATACCGCACATTCCTTATGAACACCTCATACTGTTTTTCGAATGTGGATTGGAGCCTTCTCTTCAGGTCTGGATCATTCCACCCACCACCAACCGGGACCTTGACAAGCTGTGATATCTGGCGTGTGTCAAGAGTGGTGGACTCGAGGGCATGTTCAATATGGTTAATAAAGATTCGTTCTTGGGTTGCAAGGCCCAATGCTAGATCCGTCAACACCCCCTTGGCGTTCTTCCATAAACCAAGCTTGTGGAAACCTTGTGCATAGTTATCAAGCTGATTGACCACAAGTGCTAGGACAGCGATGCTAACTCCTACCACCTCCAATCCAGACGCCATTTCGGTTGAGGTATGCGTTGGGAAGACGATTCATATTGAGAAAGGAATATCTGACGTTCCAACTCATGCCCAGACTTCTGCCTCGCCAGCAAAAGCAACAATATCAGTAGCCAATCGGTCACCCATGTTTGAACAGGGATCAAAGAGGGGTTTCTCACATGATCATCAGAAGGCTCGCTGCATCACCTTCATCCTCTTTACACCGACGACCTCCCAAATTGTGCGTTTCAAATCTGGTCAGACAGCGATGGATACAGTTCGCGTTCTACTACAGACATGCCTGCACCGGCTCCAATGCGTTACAGTTCATCAAGACCTGGCCGCTATCGCAGACGAGCGCCCACCCCAGGCTTGGGAAGATGAACTTGGACGTCTCCGCGTCTGGGCAGCAAGTGTTTGCGTGGATCAGGACAGCGACTCTGTCTTGGACGACCGACTTTTTCGCGCTGCTGAACACACAACACACGTAATAAAACTACTCACCAGATTAGACGAGATTCTGATTAGCGCCGAACAGCTCCTCAACGGGGATTGCAAAGGGAAGAATGCTGAGAGGGAGGCCAGCAATGCAAGTGACGATGAAGACGAGATGTACGATCTATACGACCGTATCACTAGTACTGTCTCCAATCTGAACCTGATGGGCACAGTCATGCGAAATCCTGCCCTCAGCCGCGGTATCGATTGTACCGAAGGTACTCATACAGAAGCCTTTGAGCTGGAAACGTTAGATAAAAAGCCCGTCTCAGACAACCCGCTTGCAAGCCACGAGGAAGACCTCCAGAAAATCTTTGACACACTGGACCTTTGCCTTGAAGACGCTGGTGACGAGCAACAACTCTTTAGTTGGCACGAGAAGATTGTTGATATGGTCGGAAAGGCTCTACGATCTGAGACAGTGCTAGAGATGATTGGTAGAGGGATAGAAAATGCGAAAGCGACGTTGGACCGTGCTGATAGTCCACCAGCAATTCGAGACGGCAGCGGACGACCCCGATCTAGGGGCCTGTTTCGGACTGATCACGTTTCTGATTCGCTGGAGCACCTGTTTTTAACACCGACGACACAAAGCGCTCATAAGGACGTTAACCGTCCCGAGCGTGCCAGTCAAGATCCCGACTTTGCTTCGAGGTTTACACAATCAACTCAATAATGCCTCCGTCCCTTGGGAATAACGACACTCACACCTACATTCAGCCCTGGATATACGATCAGAGATGCTCCAACTCACAATAATGAGTATTTGCACTATTCGTTACATTCAACACTTCTTCCTCGTCCGTCTTCAGTCTGCCCAGCAAGAGACTCCTACATGTGTCAGATGAGCCCTCCAGCTCGGGCTGGGCTTTCGCAATGTCTTTCCCGATATGGTTAGGTCCGAGACACGAGGTAGGTTAGGTACCTAAACGATTCTCCGTAAGCCATTTACCAGCTCGGCCCTTACTTTCACGTCACACTGACAAGACCGAAAGCAAATTCACCCTATATTCTGCGTCCATGCCAATCATACTCCGCTGAGGTGAGCGCAGTGGACTGCCAAATCTGTGCCGAATGCCCGCCCCCTCATCGCCAGGCTGCATAGCCGCGATGATCACCGGTTTCTCCATCTTAGAATCCACATGCGCTCTCAGACTGGCTCGGCACTTCTCACGATCGCCGTAGCCCAGGAGTAAGCTGCCGATAAATGGCTGAGCGACCCGCAAGGCGTCCAGGCCAAGAGTTGCCAAGTGAAGCCCCCCGACGGCTGACGGAGATCATCGCGGTTTGGTTGCGAGCCGTTGCCTGTGCGCATACTGCATGGTAGGCTGTTGACAACCCAGAGAGGGGATCATGGATATGGAATTGGCTCGGAGCTCCACCGAGTTGCTTCAGGAATGTTAACCGCAGCAGCTGTTGCATCGAGCGCACCAAGTACCTCGATCAGGAAATCTAGAACGGCACAGAGTATAGACATCGAGGACATAAATACTCCCCAGTCTCCGCGGATTTCTCATTCTTCTTCAGTATCGCACCATCAAAGCTAAATTAAACCATTATCTACCTCAATCGAGTAACTATATCCAATATGCGCGTTCTTGCCATCTTCACTACCTTCCTTGCCGTGGCCGTTGCCGCACCCTCGCTTGAAACCAGACAGCAGGGTGCCAGTTGCGAGGTAATTCTACCTCATAGTCCGCTCTTGGATATGATAGAGTGTGCTGATAACGATACAGGAGGTCCGCTCCCCTGACACCTGCGCCAACCAGTAAGTATCTGCCCATGTACCTTCGGTGCATCGCTCATATCTTTCTAGTGGAAAAGTCAAGTGTGACGGCGCTGGGTCTTTCCTCGTGTGCTGCGTAGGCCATACCTTCTATCCGTGTTCTTTGTTGCTCTGCTGACTCACTACAGACCCGCTGCTACTGAATCGAGGGCGTGGAGTAGGTATAGGAAAGAGGGTGAGGATTGTGGTACCTGTCGAGGCGGGAGTCATTTAGCTCCTGAGGGTTCTGTGGGAAGCTCCAACAAGGTGGGAGTACATTTTGAGTCTTCAGGGCTTGGTTGGATTCCGCTATGAGTACTTATAGAATCCTACATGAGTATCTCAACTCAACCTGTTATTCAGTCTGGTCTGGCGGTTTTATAAAAATAGAAAACACTCTTCAAGCAAAGTATCCCCAGCAGTATGCCCTCGTCATACCAAACGTGGTCTCTTCCTCAGTTTTTGGCTTGAGCCTCTCTTCGAGTTTCGCGCGTACCAGATCATCGTCAGTCAGTATTTCGCCGTCTTTCCTCTTGTTTCTTAACAGCTTCCGAACGGTTTCACTGTTCTTCTTTATCTGGGCCCACCACCCATCTGTCTCATCCTCCGAACTCGACAGATCTGGAGTATCCATGCCATTTCGAGCCTGTGATAGACGCTGAACAGCTCTATACTTTGCCCACGTCTCAAGATGCCTCGCTACGAACGCACGATGGGTGGTGACAGCATACTCGTGGATTTGGTCCACGATATCTAAAAGCTCCCCCGCGTCGCGGGCGTGGAAAACATTTCCCCACCAGATCAACTTCATATGCTACGAGAAGGTGTAAGCCTTTCTCTCTTAAGCCGTAACACCGGGTTGTCACTCACGCTGTGCTCATCACAGAGGGGATCATCATCACCAAGACCCTCCTTCACACAATTCGGCAAATAAGCCACGTATACACACCACTGACTCCCACTAGACGTGAGCCCAAAGATCGGGAAAACGGAGCTATCCGCTGACTGATACTCGCCCTCGCCGCCAGGCTGACGAACAAGCCTGTCCAACATCCCGAGGTAGGCATTCACTGCCAGCTTTAGCTGGATCTTGACCTCAGTCTCAGAATTCGTGTCTCATTTCGCTTCATACACGGCGAAGGGGAAGAGGATGATAGACTCCCCCCATTTCCCATCTACGGTTAGGGCTTCGGTGTCGTCGGTGTACATGGTTAGGTCTAGAATTCGGCTATGGAGGCTGCCCTGGATGCGCCGCTCTCAGCCATCCACGCCTTCATCTTTGTCCTCGCCGAGACTATATGAGGCGAGTCCGAAGGTTATGTCTGGAATGCGTTTACCCATGAATGACTTTCCCTGAGCTGAGATGGTGCTTGGGGAATTGAGAATTGTTGCTTTGTAGTTATGTTCGCGTTTATCCCTAGCGTGGAGGACTGTCTGAGTACCTAGTGCGTGCATGTCTATCTTACCGCGAGAAAACTTCACTTCTCTTGGGATTTTGTGAGCGGAAAATGGAAACTTACACGCGTAACCGCTCATCATCCCTTATTCTCCCAAAGACATTCCTCCAGGCATCTGCCTCCCAGTTGAACTCCGACGCACCGTCGATGAGGGTCTGTCTGGAATGCTGCACAAGGGTTTGGACACGTCTAATAAGTTTCCTTTCGTAATTATCTGAGATTAGCTTGATTCTGTCTCGAATGTTCATATTGGAGTCGCCGGGGAGCCTGGAATAGAGTTGGAGAAAGTCATCCTGTCGATAAGGCAGGAAACTAAGTATTGTTTGATCTAGGATATCCCGACGGAACTTGTCAATTTTAATCTCCCTGTCTGGATCAGGAGAGAATATCTCCTCCATTCTGGCGTCCTTCCTACTGGGTGAGTATGGGTGAGTAAGGATGAAGATGTGGTTGGATGTATAATGGGTCGTCTTCACAAAACTCGGGGGCTGTTACGGTTCTTATGAGAAAAAAGCGGTTCCACGACCTTTAGGCTTCAAGGCTGACTTGAGTGGTGCAGCCTAAACAAGGCGTTTTTGCTGTTGGATTTGTTGTTTCACCTGCTGTGCCGCAAAATACCAGCCAACAACAACCCTAGTCGATATTCTATTCTTAGAACACGACAAGGTATAAAGGCAGCGCTGCCCCCCTGAATTTCTTGGTTGTTTCTTGACTTCAAGGCAGAGAAGTTCCAGGATTACTTCCGATATCAGCTCACTGTCGTAATTCATCAGCTTTCTATAACATGCCTCAACCGAGGCCCAAGAGAGGCGTCAAACGAAAGAGGGGTAACAACAGTCCAGATATAATGAATAGAGGCAGGGGAGAGGATATACACCGACCGATTGCTATTCCTCCACAATTAAGGATCAATTTGAAGCTATGGTCCCCAACAAAGGCGCGGCGATTCGATCCTCGCCAGTCGACCGCCGAGCCATCGCCAAACTATACACTTTCCATGGCACTTCCGGAGGATTTAGATGAGGATATTATTAAAGACAGGCTTTATGATCTTGGCTTGGATCCAGACGATGCTCTCTTTGACCTTGGATCACTCATACCCGATTGGAAATATTATATGGACCCCCAGGGCGAATTCGACTGGCTTGAGCAGATCGATGGTAGGGTTGAATACCATGTATCTCAGAGTAGCCACTCACCTCCGAAGAAGCTGCACGTCGCCGACTGTAAAGCCTTCCTAATCCGAAGAAACCGTATCAGTGAAATATTCTGGGGTGAAATGGAGGAACCAGAACCTGAGACAGCTGAGCTGGCGTTCGACCTTTTCGATCGATATGGCCGCCTCCAATCGAAGTTTAGACAGCATCCAGTACACCGAGGATCTGAAGTTTGGGGTGCGAATTGAGCCATGGTGATATCCTGCTTATTGAGCAGGTGACTGTATTTTCGGACTATCGACGACCAGGCATAGGGTCCAAGATTATCCGAGCACTCTTGGATTTAGCGTCTCAGAAGAGTGAAGAGTTCGTTGCGATGATCTATCCAGTGGCTCTCGAGAGTGAGGTCAAGTCTGAAGTCTCTGGCGGGAGTACCATCAATATGGACGAAGTGAGGCAGGCACTCAACCAGTCTGTTCTTGCCTTTTGTAGGGCGTCGGGATTCCGCAGGGTTGGTTCATCATACTGGCTGGCGTATTCTCCCGACAAGAACCACCCGAGTCACCATATAACATCTGGGAAAGACTTTGACATGCCCATCTGGCAGAGAACTATCTTCGCACCCGAAGTTGATGCTCTTCTCAAAGATGTCCCTGATATCGAGGACACTGAGTGCTTAGCCCGCCTAGAAAGGATTCTCGGCGACGCCAATGCGGATGATGCAAAGTGGGAAGCCGCAGACGAGGAAGGTAATACCTTGCTTCATCTCACAGCAACTACCTTCAAACCAAGGAGTACCCAATGGCTTTGAGAAAGAAAAACCAGCCTGCTCTGCTGTCGAAATGCACAGGGAAACACCCCTCTTGATGCCCTCGAGGCATCAATGGAGCTTGCAAGGGGAGTCAAGCAAGTTTTGCACCGCAGAGAAGACATTTCTGACCGATTTACCGGATACGGTGACTCTAAGGTCTCCTGCCTCGCTCTTCTCAAAGGGATCAACCTCGAGAAGGTATCAAAAGACGAGAAGGATCGTCTCAAGTTTGGCTGCACCTGTGGGAGGTGCATTGGTGGCTTTCTCAGCCCGCGGATGCAGGACATGCTCCTGGGCCATGCTGAATTTACGTTTGATTATATATACACGTTTGGAGATGATCTGGAGGGGGAGTGTTGGTATAGAGAGAATGAAGACCTCTTCGACTACCTCCCGAAAGAAGTTAGGCAGCGCCTAACAACCCGCAAAGACTTGAGGACTGGCTTTTGCATGCTCTGGAAGTACATTGCAGACTGTCTTAGAGATGCACGGCTGCCGACAGAGGAAAATGTCTTGCTTTATATCCGAGAGGCGAGGGAGCGGCCACCGAATACTCGAACCTACATCCAGAAAGCCGGGTCCATCGCATCAGTGGCTACCATGTTGTTCGAAAAGGCAACACAGGAAGAAGAGTCTGGTGATATCTTTATGGCTGATAGTGAAATGGACTCGGACCTCCCTGTTTGTAGGAACGATCGGGAGATTGGAATGGTCAGTGGCTTGTGTGGATATGAGAGGGTCACGCGTGTCAAGGAGGTTACTATGCAGGGAAAGAAGATCCGGTGTTAGTAGCTGTAGATGCTTTGGGTCCATTTATAGTTTGGTCAGCTTTTGGTTGGTTCTTCCTCTATTCAAGTTGACTGCTATACGCGACTTACTATTACCCCGTGCAACAACGTACCATTCGACTTTTTCTGCCGGCATGGCACATTTTGCGGCGCCTTCAAGAGGATGGCCATGCTTGCGAGGCCAAGAAAGCTTGCGAGCCTAAAAACAGCAACAGACCCTGACAACACCCGAGAATGGTTGATTGGCCGCCGATCATCTTCAGTCGAGCTGAAAATCTCTTCCAGAGTATGAAGGATAAACCCTGGACAGCCCTCGCCGTACTGGCGGTGCAGGGTACACGTACCTGATTGCGGCTTGCCTGACTGTCGATCGTGTGCTCCTGATTTCTCGGCGCCACTGGACGGACTTCGTTTGAGACAGGTACTATACTTATCACCAATGATGTACAGCAACAGCAATGGCAATGCTACCTTGCTGTACGATCTCAAAGATATAAAAGGCGAGCTTGTCCCAGTGTTCAAACCCCATCACGCAACTCCTACTTCTCCTCATACCATCCCAAACATACAGCGATCCACCCATACAACAACAACAACATCTATCGCCATGCGTTTCTCAGTCGCCCTCTCCCTGGTCTCCCTCCTCCCCTTCACGGCCGCCATCTGCCCCGGCTACAACTACGCCTTCTTCAACGACGACGACAACACCATGTTCTACACCACCACAACCGGCTGCGTCGTCGTCGAAGGCAAACCCTGTGACAACCCCTGCATGTGCGGCGGTACCTGGGGCTGTGGCCCCGCCGGCTCCGTCAACGCTGCCAAAGTCAACGGGCTCTGGTATGCCTGTCGTCACGACAACCGCAAGGGCCGGTGCGGACCCAACGAGATGTCGCAGGTTGCGAACAACGCGCCGGAGAGCTGCTGCCGTAATGACGGCAATAAGAACTTTGCTGAGGGGTTAATTACCAAGAGACATGCGGAGGTTATTGAGGAGACGAACTCAATTCTGGATAGGCATTTGGAGGAGGTGGAGGATGCAGAGAAACGGGGTGTGGATTTGGGGGACTTGTTGAGGAGGCATGAGGGGGAGGTTGCGGAGGCGATGAAGAGGGAGAAGGAGGTTGCTGGTCTTGAGTAGAGGGCCTACCTCTGTTTTTGGTATTATCGGCCTTGGGTTTGACTAGAATGATGGTGCTTTTCTCTGATGTGCTGGAGTGGTTCCTTTGATATACCTTGCTCTGTCCTTCTATATGCTTCGTTTCCTGCTGCTGCTTGGGTAGGAAACCTACATTCTTTCTTATTTCTGTATGGCTCATAAATGCTGATTCGTCAGAATCTATCAATCTTTCTTTGACAGTAGTTAGTTACTGCTATGGGGTAGTTTCAGGTGGTATGCTCTGTATATTCTCAGACCGCGATGACATGCCACTCTTGGTAAGTCCAAGATCCAACTTTCAGCAATGATGCGGATTGCAGATTATCTTCATTGCATTTATGCCCAGTCTTATCAGTATTTAAAGAACAAAGAAGAGGTAAAGGGGCTCTAAAACGGTATGAAATGGAATTCATAATGATAGCAGACGGCAAAGGGGGAACACCGGCTTAGGGAGCCACCTCTGCGGGGAAATTGGAGAGGAACAAAGCTAGGCTATGCTGCAACTTCCAGCTGAGGCGCATATGTCTGCCTGGGAAGTGAGTCACTAAGCCACCTCAATTGGCTCAGCTTGGGGGTAGCTGCATACAGCACAGTTGATTGGCTGCGCCACCTCACAGCCCTGTGAGAGCATGACAGCATGACAGCCTCAATCATTCATTCTTAAACCTCATCTTCATCAACAATCCTTCTATTTCATCAAACCTACATCCAATCTGACTATACTCCAGCAATGCCTGCCGAGCTACACCAACATACCCCCTTCTCGCGGGAAATCCCGCCTCGCCTCCGCCAGAAACCCAAGCACAAGAACCTCCAGAAAGCACGATCAAAACACAACGCACCAGCTACCCCTCCATCATCACTACAACAGCCATCACCCTTCTTCGACAGCTTCTTTGCCCTCCCAACTGAAATCCGTCTGGAAATCTACCGCCACCTGCTCGTCCGCCCGTGCAAATTCGACCTTGCCCACCGCGACGGCTGCGACGGGGAGGCATTAGTAAACCCCTGGTCCCGACTACTCAAGGGCACAGACAACACACGGATAATGTGCGCCGAATGCAACAACTTCGAGTGGAAGCGGTACGACATAGACCGGATCTTCGACTGCCCGACACGCAGCCAGTGGGCGCTTCCGAAGAAGAACCCGTACATATGCGAGCATTGCTACGCGGACAAGCAGATTGAGTTCGGGATGGAGAAGGTGCCTGATCTACGGCGGGTGGATTGTCTGTGTGCGCGACGGGAGAATCTCAGTGTGTTGCTGATCAATCGGCGGGTTTACGAGGAGGCGGCGCCGATCTTCTGGAAAGAGAATACTTTTGCGTTTGAGAGCGGGCGGTTACTGTTTGATTTTCTAGAGGCGGTTGGGGCCGAGAAACGGGAGATGATTCGGTCGATTGCGTGTTATTCGCCTGATGAAGATCCGATTGATATGGAGGAGATGCCGCAGTGTTGGCCACTTTTGCGACAGTGTACTGCCCTGCGAGAGCTGGAGCTGGATGCGTCGTTTCTCAGTGACCTTCCCTCGGTTTTGGAGATGGCTTCGGTCAGAGTTCCCAGTGCACGCTTTGTTGAGAATGGTTCATGGAATGCGTATTATGACTCGCGTGAGCAGCTGGCGATCTGGCCATGGGTCGCGTGTCGCGTGGATCAGCCAAGTGGGTTGGCAAAGAAACTAATCACCGGCATGAAAGACGGGGATGTTTGCGAAGGATGTCTCCGGCGCCTGTATGCGGAGCGAAGGCGCCAGAGGCAGATAGCGGCTGCGCAGCTGGCAGAGCAGGAAGATGCTGCAGAGCTTGGCTTCTTTTAACAAAACCATATTGTATCCGCTGGCATCTGGCATACTCGACCTTTTCAGATCCATGCACCGACACTCTAAGAGGCATGAAATCTTGTTACAGTGCTTTTTATGGAAACTCTCTTGTCTATAAGGGCGCTCACCCTGCTCGACGTCCGTCGTTCAGTGGCGAGGGCCAACGGAGTTGGACGTATCCATTCACTCATTCAGAATTGAATGAAAGATTTGTCAACTGACCGATATATATTGAAGAGCGTCTGGACGAGATCCTGTCTGTCTTAAACCAAAACAGCCGTCTGGACATTGCCAAACTAAGTATGAGCACAATCCCTCCAGAGCTCATCCAACCATGTTTTTCACCCGTCGCGGTCAACAAAACCTTCACGCAGTGAACGACATACGATGAAACGACAGCATCCGCCACCACTTTGACTGGGGAATAAAGCTCTATCTATGGATTCGAGCTGGTTGCATCACTGATAATTGCTCTATAAGCCTGTTGTTGGAGGAACAAACAAGTGAGGTTTGTGTCGCTCCAACGACGCAGCACGAAGTCAACCTGATATCATTCCTATCGTTCACCAAGCACACTGAGAATGCGAAGATGCAAGTCTGTCGATCAAGGGACCATTTCTCGGAATTGGCGTCCCAATAGAAGTTGGTGCAGGCTCAGTCGTTTCAGCGATGGCCCTTGGCGATTAAATCATCATGAAATAACCAGGGGCTTATCGCAAAACCCAACACTAAATTCATAATAGCAGAGAAGGCTGAATGGAGCGTCTCACGATATCCATGCGATCTGAGGCGTTGGCGCTGTCTTGGCTTGCTGCGTATTAGAAGGTCGTGGATATCTTGGGGCCTGCTGCACACCATGATTCAGCGATTGTTGACCAGTCGAATAATGGATCTATCAAGTTGACTCGTCAGGTATAATATTTGTCCGTAGTCGAGTCGTTTCAGATTGTGAATGGCTGTTTTATTCGTAACTTCACCCGGATCTTCGGAGAATACCGCCGAGTTGATGGAATGAGATCACAGCACATCACGGATGATGGTTTCCACGCATGATCTGATACTCGACAGTCCATAAGACCATTCAATTTCATACTCTTTCTGCCCAACTTCCATATACATACCGAGGGGCCTCCTTATCGACCCCATGTGAGGCTGTACCTGCTCGTCCAGATGTTAGCACAAGTTATGTATGAACGCAAAAAGTATGCAACAGCGGAAAGAGAGACGTGATTGGAACTCATAAAACTAACATCTCGCAAGCCAAACGACTGGTTCCCGAAATTGTCGATCTGCAAAGGTTGACAGACGGGTGAGAAGCAGAAACAACATTGTAGACGGATATCGTAGGAGTCGCGAGCGGGGTTTTAACGGGTGAATAAACTCTAACAACTGCTTCAACCCCTCGTGTGAGCTGCATTTTGCGGCAGCACGCGGGATAGAAATCCTGCATGGCAAGTAAGGTCCAGGGACCGGTTCCTGGTTGAACCTAGTGCACCCCGCATCGGCAGAAGTATCCCAGATCATGAATCTGTGGACAAGGGGTACTTGCGACAACTCCCGAGTGTCGATTAACTCGGCCGATTCGGGGTATGAGGGGTCTGACTTTTGACAAGCACGTTGCGTGCGGGTTGCGGCGTCAAGTGGCGTGTTCCACATGCCCTACGGAGAGACAATCCTCGGCAGGATTGAAAGTTATACGATTACGACGGTGCAAAAGAATGGAGAGATATTGTGGTAGACGCAATTCATTTCAACTGTGGTATCTTTTTTGCGGCCGTAGAAATACAAAGTAAACTTCCAGTTGTGGACCAGCACAATAGGGAAAAAGAACGCTCAGCCATCTCATCGCACCCCGTTGCAATTATTCGACTGAGAATGTCCGTCTATGGACGTGGTGGAAGCTGCCTTAATTGCTCGGCGAGCCTCTTGTTCTCCTCCACGAGGTCCTCAAGAAAGTCCGCTGTTCGCGTGAGAACTTCCCGCTTGGTTGACCGTGAGCTGTTTTCCAACCCGGGGACCATCCTGTATAGCTCCTCATACATTTTATTCTGGTTAAGACGTCGGTTTCGTTCCGCGATGATGTGGAGTAGTCTTCTCCGTTTCTTGCCGGTGATTTTCTGAAGACCTCCATGGCCCAACTCAGCCAGCTCCTGGAGGGGTTGCTCTATCTTTTCGAGGGTTATCGTATCGGGTTCCGGCTTGGGAACTGGAGATGGTGCGCGGCTTGGGGTTCGGTGTGATAATGGTTGTATTGATTTTGTGTATAGGTATACCAACTCTTGGTCGAGCTGTGCCTCTGGGGGAGAATTAGGCCGGTAGCCATTAGGACCAAAAGAGGCATCTGACCCCCACATAAGGTTGTCGCCTTGTGGGAAGGGGTATTGACTTGGTAGAACGAACTTTTGCTCGCATGGTGGTGTGTATTCAATCGGTGATGAGTAGGCAGATCCATCTCCGACACGTATGAGGACATCACTAATGACACCGTCAACGAAGCCATCGTATTCACTTTGGACATGCTGTAATGAGTTGTAGAAGACGTTCTGTGCAGAATAGGGTGCGAAGGGTACTGCTTCTTCATCGTCAGCGCAGGGTCGAGTCGAAAGTATCCATTGCACAAACCTGTATTACAACCTCCGCCCGGTAGCATATAATAAGGCGGTGGAGTGTGGGGTGTCTCGGTATAATGAGGGCTTTGCTGGACAAAGAAGGGCGAGTTTCGATAGTCAGATTCGTAAAGCGAGGCCATCTTGAAAGATTCAGACAGTGCTCTCACTGTCACTGTAGGTGAACTGGATGGACACTGTATTGATGCGAGGATTAGCTGCCTTGATAACTCAGGTTGAGAAAAGAGGAATGGGGCAGATGAAACAAGATGTTAAGTGCCGGATGAGCCTCGTGGTGATGCCCTGGCAGATGCGGCGACCAAGTTATATAAATTTGACGTCAAAAGAAGCAAAAGCAGGCCACTCAAAACCTTAGCGCAATCCAGTGCAAATTCGCCTCAGTCTAGCCCTATGAGAGAGGTGTTCCAACAGTCGACATACCGTAAGTGGTATCACCCGGTCCAAGTTAAGAGATTGACCGTCTCAGATCACCCAGATAAGGGCAAAATCTTTCGGCACTAATTTAACTGTTTCCACTTTTGAAGTTTGCGGGGCAGACAGTGGCTCACTGGAGTCTGGCTGTTGACAAAAATCTGGCCGTGACTCCATAGTTAGCAGAAAGACGAAACAAGGGCCACCATGATCTGCAGGCAAGCAAAGACCGCCTCCTGCAGCAATAGACTCGGAGTCACCTGCCACTTGCAAGCGGGGGGGATTGTTATCACTGATGGAGGAAAGTCCCATTAAGGTATCAGGGGTCTGGTGAGATGAACAGTTCAGTGTACGATCAGTGCGATCATCCGAGTCAATCTCCTTGTCCACACCAAATGGATCCACGATGATCCCGCCTTCGCAGGACGTGTATACATTGGTTGAGGAAACAGGATTTGGAATCCGTCGCAAAGCTGAGAGAAAAACCGTTGATTTGAGCACGAAGATCCGGAATCTCTTCTCAACGTGCGCGCCTCATTTCGCCATTGGTTGCGAAATGGGTGCATGTCCTCGGTCGACTCGGACACAAAACAAGCCCGGATTAGCTAACGCACGTCCGCAAGAGAGCTAAATTCAAGCGGCCTCCTAGAGCACCAATAGGAAGCTTGGCTGTAGTGGGGAGGCCGATTAAGAATGGACTTGGGGGGTGCTCTGGAACCCCCCTGTCACTGCTTCTCAAACGCGTTTTCCAAAAGGGGTAGTTGTTGCGATCGCGGGCCTCCCTTCCAAAACATTCCCCCAACTGAGGAATGCTGTGCGTTGAGGAGCATCTCATCTTGACCAGACAGTAAGTACAGATCAATCTTGACAAAGTCTGTCGCAGGACTCATTTGAAATAACCTTCTGGTGGTCTAGCATCAGCGGGGTGGTGATGGTCACCCGTCTCTGTCACTAGTTAGCGCCCGTACAAGGAGCTAAGCTTAGGGCTCGCCGGCTCGGTGAAC
Organism: Aspergillus karnatakaensis; assembly: GCF_047715665.1. NCBI lineage: Eukaryota > Fungi > Ascomycota > Eurotiomycetes > Eurotiales > Aspergillaceae > Aspergillus > Aspergillus karnatakaensis. The sequence continues at coordinate 466,681 of NW_027395730.1, read as the reverse complement.
GGCAGGAAAAGGATAAACCTGCTCGATCGACGGCGTCTTGTCTTGACAACTTGAATCAGGGTATCCATATGGCATAGTTAGTCCATCGTGCCAAACCCACCGTTCGATCTGGAATTCTGGGACCATGGCTAATTCTTGAACTGCCGTCGGGACTGGGCCCTGCATTGAGGCTGGCGGCCACTTTCCGAGTGCCGCTTCGGGAAATTACTCCGGTCCATGGCTGAAGAATTGGAATTGCTTTTCATCTCTTCTCATCTCCAGACCACTTTGCAAAGTGAGATCATCTCACTGATTTCGAGACACCCATCCGTGAATCAAAAACATCAAGAATGCTCGTCCTTTGACCTATTCAGTCCATCGTTGCGATCCTCGTGAGGGACATCTGGACTTCGAGCGATGGAGCTTTTTGTCGCGTTGTTCATCAAACGACCCGCTAGTTCCTGAGCCTGAGGTATGGCTCACAGCAACAATTATTATCTGACCGGCCTTGCATGCGACATATGGGGCATCAGCTTGCGTCTTTGCCCCTTCCACGGTGTGCGGTGGTAAGACCAGCGATTTGCCATGGAACGTCCGAATGTCGAAGCACCCCAGATCTTCGTTGACTCCATATTCCAGAACGCTCGCACGTGGTAGATGCAGCCACTCCTTCCACGTTTTTTACCACGTTGACTCCGTGAGCAGCTGGTTTCCTCTCGAGACCAATTTATCAGAACGTGCGGACACATACGGAGTTCTCGAAATTGCAGGGAATACTCCGGGAATGTTCTCGGGAGAGGATTATCGGTCAATTGCGTTTGGTGAGAGCCATGGAAGGCCTGCGCCGTGGCGGTCTGTAAAATGGGGAAGAGAAGCAAGAGTGCGCTGAAAAAAGCGCATACCCTTCACCCGCGTTTGAGATCTTTCGCATTCCTCCCACTCCTTCGAGGACGGTACTTGCAGCAGAACAGCGGGTGACGATATTCTCTGACACACACAAGCGATCCTTTGCTCTTGTGTCATCGGATTCAGCGTCAGTTACGGATCGATTATGTTAAAGCGTACACTGGGTTCAGAGTTAGAAGTTTGAGTCATCGGAGTCAAGCGCGATGGTTGTTTATCGTAGATGGTGAACTCATGTTGTTGCAGCATGCAAGGCAGATGTGGATGTGTTGGAGGGACGGGCGCACAGCAGGCAGGAACCACGTGCCATGCCGCTTAGTGTATCTCATGCCTTATCTCAGGGTATCTGTGCTCTCTAGCTTGAATATAAGTTCTACTACTCTTGACTGGAACGTGGAATAATAGAGTTATGTTGTGGCAGGGGTTAAATCAAGGGTTTTTAGTGATACGTTTCCCTAGTAGTAGTACGAAGATATATATGCATACTAACCTGCGGAGTCACGGACCCCAAACACACCTCGAGCCTTTCATGCTTTATCATCAACTCAGGTTATCGCATCTACGACCTAGGCGTCAATACGAAAGCAACCGAGTGCTGCTCTACACACTCCAAACTAGTTAGTTTCTCATATTTTCATCTCAGGAGCAGAATCATGTTCAATATTGTTTTGATTATAGCGTAACACCTCCACGGGAGCCAGTGAGATTGATGGAGAGCTCGGTTTACTCTCCCTTCCTTTGAATCAATCTTAGTCCACAATCAATTGTTTCTGACGTTCCTAACAGTAGGTCTGTATCAACTATCAAGTGTGCTGAGCCACGGATGTCTACAACTCAAAAGTCAGGGTCCTAATGGAGCAAGTGGCGTTAGCGTACAAGCCAGTGACGTGTAATACCACAAGTAACCATTCTTACACTGCTAATATCCGCTCCTGCCATGGCTGGAGTCTGGTATTTACGTGCCGTTGTATTTAAAGGCTTCGTCACCTGGGTGTTTATTGGTTCAGGGCAAGGGGCATTAGGTTAGAATGAGCCAATGAAAACGATGCTAGAGCAAGGCTAGCTTCAAAGAGACCGCGCCCAGCCTTGGCAGAGCACCTAACTGCACGGCCTGAGGCTTCAAGCTGACACAGCCACGATCCCTGAAAGACTCGACCTCTGACAGTCTGACGAAGAGAGCCCGTCACCATCTCACACCCCTCAACCCCGTCTGAACTGCCCTTTCTCATCGCCTGGTGCGCTCTTTTCATCCGGATTATCCTTGCAAGGCGTTATGCGGGTGTTGTCTTCGTCTTCTTGCCGGAATTTACCATGATATTATCGTCCTTGGATTAGACACCGGAGTGAATCCTGGGGGAGGGTCCCCGTTATCGTTCGTCCAGCGGAGCATGCCACCAGATGATGTCTGGAGACCGCCAAAGTACCCTGCCAAATGTCTGGTTGCACATAAAAGGTACAGACTGCCTGGAAGCCCTCTGCCTGAACAGACATTGACTTCTCCCTCTTTCTAGATCGCTACCGGGCCGCCCGCCAGCCCGGCTCTGCTCAAAATGCCCGACCGACACATCCACCGGGATGGCGTCCGATTCCTTTGCGCCCAACCTACCTCTCCTTCATTGCCTGCATTATGCTCTTTATGTTGGTAGTTCTCGAAGCCCTGCGCCAATATAGTGAAAAAAATGGTGGACTCGTCTTCTTTCCCGATACCGACGACCTGACGAACTTCGAATCGTTTGCGTACAACTATATACCCGTCATCATCGCCCTTGTTCTTGCCACGTTATGGTCTTTTGTCGACTTTGATGTATTGCGTCTGGAGCCCTACTTTCAAATGTCCCGCCCGGAAGGTTGTCCGGCGACCGTCTTGTTCATTAACTATAACTTCGGACAAAGCTTCATCACGCCGATAACGTCTGCAAAACGTCGGCACTGGCTGGTCCTGTCCGTCTCGTTGGTCACGCTGCTCATTCGCATATTCCATCCCGCGCTGCAAAGTGCCCTTCTGGAACTCCGTGAGGTTACCAAGCTTTCGAACGAGCCGATGAAGATATGGTCTGCGTTGGTAGATCTGCCTGCACAAGCTCGCTGGTTTGCCGTTCAGGAGGATAGTGAAGCGACAAATTTCGACGCTTACTTTACCGATACCGTGGACCTCCAACAGACTCGTTCGGGGAGCTATGCCGTCGCACCGGTTCAGATTCCGATGGATGACCGCCGCGAAACAACCGTGTGGACACTCAATCAAACAATCTACTGGACTCAGTTCGACTGTCAGGACTTGTTTACCGATGCGAATTTCCCCGTCACCATCAATGAGACAGAGTCGTGGCTATATTGGAATGTGGAAGGGCTGGAGATCTCTGGCTTGGGCGAACAGTGTACATTGGACTTTTCATACGACAACGTGCTTTTTCCCAATACCGATTTTCTTCAGGCCCGTTACTGGGAACCGACGTGGTCCGACACCCCGTTCACCGGCGCGGAGAAAAGTTTTAGCCCCGGCGGCTGTGATTCCATCGACCTCTATGGTATACTTCTGACAGTCAACTCCACCTCACTTGGTTACAGTTCTATCGACAATGTCGAAGGCGAGTTGACCTCGTCAGCCACCATGTTCGCCTGCAATATCGAGTACTTCAAGGCCGAAGCAGAAGTCACCATGCACGCAAACAGCTCAATCACTAGTACGAAGGTATTCAACGGTACCACAAGAGAGCTCACCCAAGAGCAATTCAATATCGATGCCTTTCAAAGCTTTCTCGCCCACCGAGCAATGTATACCAGCGATATGCTCTTCATTCAGACAAACGATACCACCGGCGAACGTACCTTGACAGAGTTACCTGTGATCAGTCAATATGTCGGCGATTTAGAGCCTGTATTGGTACTGGAAACATCAAAAACTATGAGTGTAGATGAGTTCACTGCCAAAGTCATCCGAGGAGTCAAGCAAACATTTATTCTCACCATGGGCCGTCTATTCAATCCTGATGTGGCGCCGGCAACCGTCGATGCTTTTCGTTCCACGCGTCAAGTCGCTCTTGCAACCGTCTCGCCTGTTGTGCACTGCGCGGAAGCAGTTCTGGGCATTGGCACTATCCTTACCCTCATCATGCTGCGTTACTACAATAAGCGACCGAATATTCTTCAGAGTGACCCGGGGTCTATTGGGGCGATGTGCAGCATGTTGACCGACGTCTTTGGCATCAGCAATATTCTTGCCGACCCACGGTTTGATTTTCACCAGTTCTCAACTCGTCAACTTCGCCGCCTCCTGAAAGATTGTCGATTACAATGGTACCATAGTCCTCTTGGAAGCCGTCTCGAGATTGTGACTGTTGATGGTGAGTTTTTTTCTGATCTAATGGAACCCATTATGCTAATTACCGCAGGCTCTCCAGTTATGCTAGAAGATCAGTCTCGCACTCGCGTTGACCCCCGACCTCACTTCCTCATCATTCCGGTATTCCTACTCGAATTCCTCCTCCTTGCTGCGGTTATTGTGTTGATGAGCTTGGTGATTTCCTCGCTGGCTAAAGACGGCGGGTTTCAGCACCTGAATCAGTCGAGTTCCAGTTTCCTCCAAGTCGTCCTCTCCTTCCTTCCATCCGTGGTGGCTTCAGCCGTTGCAGCCCTATGCACATCCATCCACCGAAATCTGAGTATTCTGGAGCCCTGGGTCCACCTTCAACGTGGCATGGCTAGCGCTAGCATGTCGTTGACCATGAACTATTCATGCCAGAATCCATGGACTGTGTTGCCGAAGGCGGCCAAAAAACGGCATGTACTCCTGGTCTTAGTCTCGATTGCGTGCATCGCCAACACAATCTTGACCATGGTTGCTGGTGGTCTATTTACGCAGCAATTAACCGAGTCCGCCACGGAGACAGATACTCTCTTCGCCAACTACAGCCATTCCGTATTTCGACAGAATGATTTTGCGGCAGACTTTACTGAATACGATTTGATTCAGACAAGTATCACGAGTGGGGTCCCATTACTGCCGTGGACGAGTACGAATTACTCTTTTGCTCCGATTGCAATTCACGAACCCGACCCTGAAGCTTCGTACCGTGCCACTACCCTGGGAGTTGGAGCTGATCTCAATTGCCGGATCCTGTCCACTGAAGACAACTTACTTTGGCTCGATGACGGCCCTCATTGGATTTATCACCCCACGGAAGAGCCGGACCGGGAATGCTCCGTAAAAATGACACCGCCTCGTGATCCTGAAGACCGGTATGCTCTCTCCATCAACTTCTTCTCTCCGATGGCCACCGACGAGAATGACGTCTGTCAGACCTCAACTGTGGTTGTCGTGGGTCGCTGGAATTATACCGCCACCTCCGAGGTTACGTCTAATAACACCGTCGCTTTGCACTGCGAGCCGCAGCTCATGCTAAGAAACTTTTCCATCTCATTTGATCAGAAAGGTCAAATCATCGAGAATTATGCGATACCAGACACCAGTATCACGTCTGGTAATATGTATGACAATGCGACCATCAGTCTGGGTCAGTTCAATAAGGTATTTGCTGCTATTCCGCAGAGCTTCTACGGAGAGGACACTGAGCACTCAACTTACGTTTCGTCGTATGATTGGGCTGGATTCCTGGTCTCTTTACTCTACAAGCGGGATGTGGCAAATATCTCACGCCTCGATCCCGACCGCCTGATGAATCTCTCGCAAACTGTTTATCAATGGGTCTACGGCACTTACTTTTCTCTTTGGCGGGAGATTTATCTGTTGCCTCTGCGAGACCCCCCGGTGGCAGAGAATGCGACTATTGTACGAAGCGCGTGGCGCATGGAACCATCCATCTCTTCCCTCGTTATCGCGATGATTGTCATCGGACTGGACACAGTGGTTGTCCTGATTGTCTTTGGCACACGACGCGGCAGGTTCAAGGGCCCTCGCATACCGCGGTCCATCGGCTCAGTCATCCCTTGGATTGCCAATAGCCGCATGATTCACGACTTTGACGGCACTTATGGCTGGACGAACGCCCAACGGCAAACCCATTTAGAGCGGCTCAAAAAGCGATACACTTTTCGCACTTTTCTGCGGGACGACAACCAGTGGCGATACGCAGTTGACGAGGAGCCGCCGGTCGCCGCTACCAAAACCTCAGAAGCGGTAGTCGACTCGCCATCAGGGTCGCCTGGCAAACCACCAGATGAAATCGAGCTCCGTGTTATAGAAAACGGGGGAACGCCCCCCGAGTCTCCTGTTGACACCACCCCGTCTCCTCCACCAATACCCCTTCCGCACCTTCCTCCTGAAACCCCGCCGCCGGAATACTCCGCGGAACCGCCTAGAGAGCAATCAGGGGGAAATGAGCCTCGTGAGCGGGACTCACGAGCTACGTGATACGAATTTTACTGTACATAATAGACATGCTGCAAATAGCCCTGATAGCATAAGCGTCATGTTCTGATCATACTTCATCCCGTTTTCCATGGCCTCCTCTTGCCTCCAATACCTTATATACGTCTTAAATGTTTCTTGTGCAAGAGGGTATGGATCCCTCCTTCCGTAACTCATCACGGCAAGGCCGCTGACTACTAGCTAGTCTCCATCACCACCCCCCAAAAACCTGGAAGAAATGACAAGAACGAGACTTGATCGCGCTCTGTCGAACCAGAAGATCTCCCCTTGTATAGGCCGAATCCGTCGAGACGGGATCCTTTTAAGCCTGAATCCTTAAAGGAGAAATCCCGAAACTGGCCCCTCAACCACCACTTCTGCTCTTTGGAAGGAAACGGACGTAGTGAAGCTGAAGGAGGTGGCATTGGTGGTCGTGATGCGGAACTCGAGGCGGAGATAGCGGGTGAGGAGCACGGGGACCGAGATGCACAGGTTGAGAAGAAAGTGTACTACATCCCAAGCGACGGATATGAGAGCCAAGGTGCAGGCTGTGGGAGAATGCGGATGATAGAAGAGAGTTGGATATTGTCTGCAAGCGCAGAGATGTTGGATGCTGGCCGAATAAAAAAGTAGAAGCAGGTGAGGTCAACTTCATTGCACATTCTCACCTCGATCGGAGTGGTTGGAGAGGATGAAGTCACGGAGGCGCGAGTGGAGAGAATGAGTCCGCCTGATTGGGAGATAGAGGTGGATTTATTTCTGTTGCAGATTCTGAAGAACTGAGGAGGCTGTAGCGCCAATGCGAGGTGCGATGGAAAAGGTGTTGTGTTTGAGGGAGAACACCGCTGCGCTGGCATCTTCCCTTAGTGCGAGCAGCAGACGAAGGAAGGGGGTTTTTGAATAGCTTCAAACAACAAGAAATAAGCAGCGACATAAGAGCTGAAGGACTCATACCCGCTAAAAGGAAATCGGACGAAGTGGTATTGATAGTGATGGTGAAACTATGGAGTGGACCAAAGGACCCGACATGCTTTTATATGCAGCCATTTCCACGCACACTGCGTCTCCCTATCAATACGTCTGCAGCAGCCTCGATTGATTGTACTCCCAAGCCGTCATATCACCTGAATACTTGACTTTCTCGCCCTTCCCTAGAAGCTCAGGTATCGCTGCGACCGAAATCTCGCGGTTCGGCTTCCCAAAGTAAGCGACCGAGTATCTCGCCGGTACGGTCGCCCCATGAAGTGTCAATGGTAAAGTGACCCGATGATTCGCCGATCTCAGGCGGTCATTTGTCCATCGCTGGAGACAGTCGCCAACGTTGAGGATCAGCTCTTTACCAATGCCGAGACTCGAAGGCGATGAGGCGGAGGATGCCGAGGGCGAGGAAGGAGGAGAGGGAAGCACGGGGATATAGACACCCGGTTTATCCTGGCTTTCAATCTCCAACCCGCCCACATCATCTTGAAATAGCAGCGTGATTGTCCCAAAGTCCGTGTGTGAAGAAATGCGCATCATGTCCCCGGACTGTAGATCGCTGATCTCTGCTGCTGGGTAGTGATTGAGTCTTAGCTCGGAGCTGTTGTCTCCACATCGAGCTGTGAAGAATGTCTCTTCCTGGGACAACGAGAGTGCGATTGCGCGGAGGAGGCTGAGATGGAGATCTTGGCATTGTGTGTAGAAGGATTCCATGAATGGCTGGAAGCCGGGGAGGGTAGTGGGTAAAGGGAAGATGTTCGGATATAGTGAATCGTCCGCTGGGCCTTGGTCGAACGATTCCTTTAGGTCCCGTGTTCTTTAGTGAGCCTGGCTGACTGAAGAGGGGAACGGTCATACCTTGAGGTCGAAGACGGCCTTCCCTTGTCGGATCACAGAGAGCTTTTCCTGTCCGACGCAGCTCCAGCCCCGGTGCGGGTTGGGATTGACCGGATGCGCAGCTTGCCTTTTGGATTCTGGGGGAAGGGAGAAGAAGCGCCTGCTCTGCTCAGCCTTTGTCAGTATACCTTTGGTGACTTGATTTTAGATATGACTTACCCATTCGAAGACATCATCCAGCACCTTATCCGAGATGGAATGGTTACTGATCTTCACAAATCCCAGAGTTGACAGCGACGCAAGAAGGCGCCGACAGAAATCATCTTGCCTTGGCTGATCGCCGTCCACGAAGTCGCCAAGATTGAGGACTGGAATATCCATAATTGAGGATGAAGTGATGGAAGCGAGATAGAAAAGAGATCTTGGTGGTTATCAATCAGCGGGCAACCCCTCGGGAGCCGAGACTGGGCGGCAGCACTAATGCACGCTGTCGTACGATGGATTGATCTGGCTGATAACACTTGTATGTGAAAGTAAACTGTCTTTCTTCAGCAAAACAACCTGCATCATGACTCTCATTGCCTTCGCTGAAGATGTCCTTTACCTATTCATCTCATTGCTCATCGTCGAACATTTTCGGGCATGGGTTAGGCTTCGGTATCCCTTTCTTTGGCCTTCAGAGAACCCGGAAACTCAACGACCTCCGGTTCCCCCGACGCTGCTTCGTGACTTGCGCCATCGAGTTGACGATATGAGGCTCGCGGAAGACCTCCTACGACGTTACAATGAACTCTTCCATCGTCAAGAGGAGCTTGCCGACCGCGAGAGGCGGCTGTTGCTTCGCTACGAGCGTCAGGTTGAAGAAGTCTTAGCTGTTGTCCAAGACGGATTGCTGATTCCCTCCATTTGGATGGCATCATCGGCCTCTCTACCCACTTGTGCTTTTGCAATCACGTCGCGTTTCCTCCCTGCCGGTATCTTCCACCGTCTTTTCCGACTCGAATCGGCACCTTGTCTACCTATATCGATCACGACTCGATCAAACGTCGCTTTGTCCGTCATGATACACCTGCTAGCAGAGAGAGCAGTACCTACGCTCCCCAAGCTTGCATTGAATAACCTTGACTCTCCTCTCCTCAACACAGCTATCGATGTACTGCTGCTGATTTCTCCTTTAATCCCCTTATGATCGCACTTGCGCTCAGCTGCAAAGCCCTCTTTACTTTACTTGGTTTCATGCTCAGGCCGGAAGACTGGTCTGGCCAAGGCATTTAGCTAGCAGGTCTTGAATACTCCCTGGAGACGATCTGTATCACCCACACACTCAACTTTTACCCCAGCTCGAGGATGGACACCAGTTGTACTGCGGTAGATGTTCGAAACTTCATCAGACATACAGTCTACACGAGACTCGAATGGTCTTAAGCGCCGATCATCCGACGCCGCAGTGGTGAATCTTTGTTCTTGCCTGTTCCCAACCTTCCTCGACGACTATTCTCAAAATGGCCGGAGACGGTGATCATGCCATTGACACTTCGCCAGAAAATATGCCGGGCAGTTACAGGTCGCTTCGCTCATGGCCGGTCTATACCTTGAGTATGTTTGCCGACCAGGTAATCATGCAAATGTATATGCTAACATCAGTAAGGAGTCCATAATTGGTTCAGTCGAGGGCTTGATAACGCTGATACGATGTCTGATTCCTACAGCAAGCCTAACCGCTGTCTGACTTTGGCTTGATCAGTACTACCTGCCGTCGGGAAGCCTGCAGCATACAATTCTCTGTCCCTGTATTGATATGCCGAGCCCATCTACCAACCGCACGACTGGCTAGGAAAGACTTGTACTTGCCATCACACGGTCGCCAATTCTCAGGGAAGCAGCGGTGATCGACTGTACTATATCTTACGGGTGTACGGACTCTGGACTCAGCTGTTGGCCTGAGCCCCATTGCTGGTAGGATGGCGCTCACACATCCGTACTCAAGACTGGTGGTTCATCAACCGAGTCTCACTGATCCCCCAGCATGTCCCTCCACTCTGATGCTGTTGTAACGTTATATGTAAGAATCGAACATGAGCCAAGCAATACTGATCGAGTACCGAATTTTGTCCTGAATTTTCTACCTAGTTATACCTTCAGAGCCGACAGCAGCACCGCTGCAGATACCACCTGAGCTGCGTGATAGAGTACGCTCCGGCCATCCTAAGACCGACTACACAACCCGATTTTAAATGCGAGCCGAGATGCAGTACTACCCCTGGCCACGGGAGACGTGACACGTTATAAATCTGCTCCATCTGCAGGGGTCGACGCACCATTGAACCCGGGACGACTGCCGTTCCATCGCAAGAGGTACGAAGTAGTAATACGCAAGGGGAGTCGGGACAGAGTCAGATCAACTTTCTATACTCCGTACGGCTGCTTGAATTCAAGTAAATTCGGGGCACAGAGGATCAGTGCGCAGAGCTTTAGATCCATGGCAAGTGTTGATCTGCAGTGACAGGTTTCAAATTTCACCCTGAACTTTGGGCTTTGAGAAGCGATAGCTGACTTGCGTGACTTTGGTGGTAAAAATACGATGGTTCGAGGGTGTATGGCCAAGCAGGGTTATTTGAGGCGTCCGGATATTTAACGCCACAACCTGGTCGAAAGATGGGCGAGCAATCCCTCCGTAGGCAAGAGTTGGCGGAGTCAAAGGTAAGATGTATCCGATTTGGTATTAAGTTATAGTTCTTGAGATGCTGGAGGCTCGGTATGGAGTATAGTGCTGATTTCCCCAAGGACATACATATCTCAGAGCATATCAGATACTATGGTAATTATGCAGACAAATGATCTCAAATCCGGGAGGCTGATCTCCGAGAGCCGATCCAAGCGAATCGCCCAGTAACCTTGCAATTTAATTGATCTCCACTAGGAACGCTTAAGCTGGCTGGACCGGGGGATGCCCGATTGAACTCCTGAATCAGCGGGGCTCGCTGGCTGCTACTGCTTTCTGCTGGCCGCTGGCCGAGTTGATTGACAATTTAAGAGAGATAGACGCAATTACCATTGTTATCTCGTGAAAGATGAAGTAACAAGAGCATTGTTGAAACTTGAACCATGGATGGCAGCCGGCGGGCCGCTGAGATCCTGTAAGATTGTGGGCTTCAGGCTCCACCATGCATCTCAAGTTCTCAACACGGACGTTGCATTCCGCCCCTCCACTTCGACTCTCTCACACTCTCTCAGTTCAGGAACGATCTAAGGAATGCAATCTGTCCATTTTGCTGGGTCAGATCCGTGAGCAAGGATCATCCTGCAGCCTCAACCTCATTGCTGTCCTCGAAGTTGAGACTGCTCAGACTCGGAGATCATTTTGCCAACAGACAGCGCAAAGTGGGGAGGATTGGACATGCGGACAACATGGACGATAATGCTCTGTACCCTGGACGAGTCAACCGCTATGGTATAGCGCTAATGGTTATAGGGCCTAAGTATCATTGCCGCAGCATTCGTCTCGTACTCCGTCACCCTAGGACTAGGACGCCACACAGCCGCCGTAATCGCAGAGCACGGACAAGAGAGGGTGACATTGACATCGAAATGGCAGATTCTCGGGTTTCCATTCAATATCGGTTCGTCCTTCAGCCAAGTTGTGTCTGTCAAACGCTAATCAACTTCTCAGGCTCCTTCAGCTTCCCCAATATCTCGCAATCCTGATCAACAACCTCCTCGACCCAAATCCCCTCCGCGCACGCCTCCTTCTCGGCATGTCAATCCTGCAGGTCGTCTTCGCCCTCATCTCGGTAATCCTTATCTTCGCGCAGTGTCGCCCCACAGCTGCACTCTGGGACCACTCGATAGCCGGAGACTGTTGGCCGCAATCAGTATTCTATGACTTCAATTACTGGGTGAGCGCGTACACGACGATGACAGACATCGTGCTCGCGATTGTGCCGATCAGCGTGTTTTGGAGGTTGCAGATGAAGAGAGGGACGAAGGTTGGGGTTTGTATCATGATGGGATTAACGCTGTTGAGTGCGGTTGTGACGATTGTCAAGGCGACTTATCTGCATCTGTTTACGGATGCGGAGGATCCTTGTAAGTCTCTCGCCTCGTACTCGGGATAGGATGTGCTGATGTGAATAGTGTATAATATGACACCGCTCGTCATCTGGGGCCTCATCGAGCAGAACGTCGTCATTGTCGCGGCGTGCATCCCGACTCTTCGACCGTTCTTCCGCCGGGCATTCGAGTCTCGAGGCTCATCGAACAATACGTCAAGAGGACGATCTGGGTCTGCGATCAAACTGTCGTCGAACCCAACGCATGGCTCGAAACGTTTGGCTAGCGTGTCTGTTGACGAGAGGAGGGGTCACAATCACACTCATGGAACGATGATGGACACAGTTGATGACGAGGAGAGCGCAAGTAATAGCTCGCTGCAGGGGATTTGGCAGACGAGGGAGGTGATTGTTGAGAGTGATAATGAGGGGGATAGGGAATGGAGATAGTGATGTATTCATGAGACTACAGTGTATTCTATCAGACGATAATTGAGCACGCCCTTCGGATGACCTCCGACCCCCGCATTCTTCTACCGTAGCCTACTAGGCGTAACCGACTCAATCCCTCCCCCCGCATTCTCTTGTCATCCAACAACCACCTTCTTCACCATGTCGCAAGAGATCAATGTCCTTCTTTACGGCCTTGGAGCGTACGTCTAGTCTTGCTGAACATGACACCTAGCTAACAACCTGACTGCTAGCATCGGCTCCTTCTACGCCTTCATCCTGAACCGCTGCGACCGCGTCCGCCTCACCGTTGTCGCGCGGTCGAACTACGACGCTGTTGTCAAAGACGTACATCTCCCACTCACTATAGCTTCCTGGAATAGCTCCCTGACAAGAGAGTAGGGCATCTTCATAGATAGCAAGAACCACGGCCAGCATCGCTTCCACCCTGATCACGGTACCACCCCTCTTGCTTTCTCTCCTCTATACCAAACAACCCCAACCCACACAGACTGTTTCTTCTCAGAACCACAGACCACGATCCAGCTAACACCCCCAAGTAATCCGATCCCCTTCCGAAGCATCCACAAAATTCGACTACGTCGTCTGCGCCCACAAAGCCGTCGACCCCGCGGGCGCAATCACCCCGCTCGACCCGGTCATCCACGAGCAAGCCACAATCGTCGTCCTGCAGAACGGCGTCGGCAACGAGGACCCCTTCCGCGCGAGGTGGCCAGCCGTCACGATCCTTTCGGGCGTTGTATGTCCATCCCCCTGCCGCTCTCAAAACACAGAGCACAAAGCACAAAGCGCAATCAAACCCGAATGAATCGATGCTAATGCGATAGATTCCAGGTCTGGGTCGGCGCCGCCCAACCCACACCCGGCAATATCACGCACACAGGCTCCGAACTAACGGAACTGGGTCTCTTTCCAAACCCGACACTGGACGCAAAGCTCGAGCAAACTCGTCTCGAAACGTTCACCACGCTGCTCACGGCGGGCGGGACAAATATCAAAGTCTTCGACGACATCCAGCCGCGGCGGTGGGAGAAGGTCGTGTGGAACGCAGCGTGGAATCCCATCACCACGCTGACGGACCAGGATGTGGCGTCTTGGCTTTCTTCGTCTGCCGACGCGGTAGACTACACGAGGAGGATTATGGGGGAGGTTATTGCCGTAGCTGCTGCTGTTGGGGTTGAATTGAGAGAGGGGCTGGTGGAGGAGTTGCTTGAGCGGGTCAATGGATTGGGGGCGTTGCGCACGAGTATGCAGGCTGATCGGGAGGGGGGAAGGGGGATGGAGGTGGAGGTTATTCTTGGGACGCCGGTGAGGAGGGGGAGGGAGTTGGGGGTTGATGTTAGTGGGATTGAAGGGTTGTATGTTTTGTTGACGGCGTTGAATCGGAAGATTCTTGGTAGGACACAGTGACGGAGCTACAGAGCAGATTGGAGGGGAAGCGATTGAGGTGGGTATAGTTGGATAGATTTATCTAGACTCGCTAGTTAGATACAGATAAATGCTAGATCGATCTATATGTATTTGTCGTCGACTGTTCATGCGAAGCGAATGTGTAGACTCGAGGCGACTATACGCGGGAAGAGCGGCGGCGGCGGCGAGCCTTGCAGCGGCCGTTGCCATTTCCGTTGCTGTGGCCGGGGCGGCTGGGACGGGAGCTGTAGTCCTCATCGTCGTCGCCAGAGTCGGTCTCAGGCTCGGGAGTTGAAGTCGTGGTGGGAGCTTCGGTGGTGTTGATCTCAGTCTGAGTTGGGGCAGCCTCAACAGCGGAGCTTGTCGAAGTCGCAATAGCACTCGTGAAGGTCGAGCTAGATGCAGAGTCGCTGCCAGATCCACTACCGGAGCCAGAGCCGGAGCCAGAGCCAGAACCAGAACCTGCAGTATAGTCACTGCTGCTCTCGCCACCAGTGAAGAGGTCGGTTGACCCGCCAATCTCGGGCAAGGCTGGGGTGAGATCCTCGCCCGCGTTAGGCGGCCCGTTCCAGTTGCCAGCCTCACACTGCGAACCGATGTTTGTGCATTTGTCCGACCAGATCTGGCAGCGCTTGTTGCCGGTCGGGGGTGCAGTTTGCCAGCAAACATCGGCCTGGTCCCAGCATTTCTCGGCGGACTATCAAACATTAGCTTTGCCCGTAAACGATAAAGAGAGATAAAAGGGGAGACCTACATCCCAGCAGCCAGTCTGGTCACTGTAGCTTGGAACCTCGAAACCACACCAGTCATCACGGACAAGGATGCAACCCTCGGGCTCAAGGCCCTTGCTCTGCTTCAGCTCTGTACCGGAGGAGGTCGAGCTAACAGGGCGATAGACCTCCGGTCCGAACTTCGGGAACGACAGCTCGTAGGGCTCCTCGTTATAGATGTTGAACGTAAGACCAGGGATATCAAGATCATAAGTGGAATCATCAATCACCACTCCCTCAGGAACATCTCCATCCGCACCCCCGGCAACGAAGACCTGCGCACATCCAACATAGAACTGGGGATCCGGAGGAGAGTCCTGGGCAGCGTGCAAAGCCAGTAACTCCGTGCGAACAAGGTAATCACCACCCGCAATACCAGAGGGAACATTGACGGACAGGAAGCCGTTGTTGTCGATCAGTTTCTCGGTACACCACTTCTGCTCGGAGGAATCGTAGTCCATCTCGTAGATCTTGAACCACCCACCGCCGGCAGCGTTGCCGTCCGCGGTTGCGTCTTCGACCTTCTTCATGTAGACGGCGCAGGGGCCACGGTGGGACCCGTCGATAGAGCCGGGTTGGCTGGCGTCGGGCCATTCGCGGAATTCGAAGGTGAGTTTGCTGTTCTGGGAGACGGGGCACAGGCGCGAGGAGGCGGTTTCACCGTCGTAGCCTATTTTCTCGTTAGTATGTTCTACCTGGATAATATGAGAAGAGGAGAAGGCGTACCGCAAGCCATGGCATTGTTGGCAAGAGGAATAATCGGGTAAGTGGCCTTCTCCGGGTTTCGGTTCTGACGGATACAGACACCGTCGCCTTGGTTCTCTCCATCGACAAAGAGAGTCGTCATGAGCGTGTGGCCAGCCACAAGCGGGACGAGGGAAAGAAGCGCGGCGAGACGCATGTTGGGCAAAGTGCAATACAATTGCAGAAATCAAAAAGGAATGTAAGAAGCGAAATACAACCTGTCAAAGGAGTGTATCGAAGGAGTGAGCAAAGAATGAACGACGACTGCGAAGAAATGCGCTTGGAAAGAGAAAAAAAAAATAGAGAAAGGAGGGACGGGGACAGAGATAGAGGGGTTATATAGGCGCCAAAGACCGACGCGCTGGGATGGATCATGGATTCATGGATTATCATTGCGATGAAAATCAGGGATCTGTTTCAGGAACCCGCCCGATCGATCCATCAGGTTTGTGCATTTTTGTTTCAGGTTGAGTGAGGTGGGATTGATCATTGATGATTGAATGATTGCCCTCGAAAACCGGGTCTACCGAGAAAGCGAGCAGGTCAAACTTCAAAGTTCCGACCGTACCTCGTTTTTTGTCATGTCTATGCAGGCTGGAAATCCAGCCTGATGCAAACCTGCAGTGCGACTTCACCGCGTGTGAAATTTAAGATAGAAGGATGCTTGGCTGACAGCATGGTCTTTGACCGTTCTCTGTTGTTTAATGAAGCCAGGGCCAGAGCCGGCATCCAACTTTTGGAACAGCCAGTTAAAGAGAAGCACAATAGGGCCAGGGCTGAAGCGACTGGGGAAGAATTACCGAGGGCCCTGCCAGGGTCGATCGCGGGATTTGGTGGCGGTTTCGGTTTCAGGTTGCTTGCCCACTCTCCAGTCTCATTAATTTGGGGGCGGTTATCTGGTCTATCCAAGCCAAGAACTATCTATCGAACTAGTCCAGAGTCTAGAGTCTAGACAAAGAAGAAAATCAAGTATATACAGATCATAATAGCGATATCAACAAATTAAAACACCTTGAAACCGCCCGGCATGAGCGTCTGAAAGACCGCTGTCGGATCATACCGCTGCGCAATCTCCACCAACCGATGGTGGTTCTCCGCTCCATAGCCCGGGAAAATCGTCTGGAATCCCGCTGCATCGCCGATGTAATTGAACGCATTGAATAGCCCAGCCTGCCAGGTTGCGTTGTTGATTGCCCAGGTTGTCTCGCGCAGCCACTGCATCACGATCTCGTCGTACTCCGATCCGGTCCACTCAACGACCTCGGCGTAGGCCAAGTACACCTTGGACGAGTCGAGGCCGAGTGCGTTGCCGCCGGCCTTGGCGGAGGCGTCCATCCAGAGCTTTCCGATGGGTTGCCAGTCCAGTTGGATGATCGCGATGTTCTCGGCGGGCACCTGGGCGTAGAGGGTGGGGAGGCGCTCGAAGAAAGTGCTGTTGATGATGCTGATGCCGCGGTAGAGTTCCTCAAAGCTGTTTCCAGTTACGGTGCCGGCGACAAAGACGTCACTATAAAATTAGCATAGCTCGGTCGTCTATTCAGGGAGACGTACTTGATGCCATCGACGACCATCTGGCCGAGCTCAGAGGAGAACTCAGCGACAGTCTTGAAGCCAAGAGTGCTAGCGACGGACGGAATGTCGGTGAACGGCTTGAAAATCTCAGGGAACTCCTCCGAGTCGCTGTCGTAGAACAGGATAGCGGAACCAAGAGTGGCCGCTCCAGGAGAAGGAACAAGAGCAGGGACAATGTGCGTCTTGGGGTCGGAGATGTCGGCCGCAAAGGTGGCAATCGCCTGACCTGTCAGCTCACCTCCGGTGTACAGGGAAGCAAAGGCAAACCTACCTTCAGGAAATCATCGACGTGTTCCTCAGACACGGTGTACGAGCCGGCCCACACCTTAGTTGACTTGATCGTTTGCATGTCAAAGCGAGTGACAATACCAAAGTTGCTGCTGCCGCCCTTGAGCGCCCAGAAAAGGTCGGAGTGGCTGTCCTTGTTGACCTCGACGACAGAACCATCGGCAAGAACAACTTCATAGTTGACGACAGTATCGCATCCGAATCCGACCTGGTTGCCGTAAAAGTTGATACCTCCGGCGAGGAGCAGACCAGGGACACCGACGGGTCCGAGACGGCCACCAGCCACAGCGAGGCCATAAGGCTCGAGCCAGTTGTACACATCACCCCAGCTATTAATTAGCCAACGCCAGCCTGAGCAAACAGGTTTTGACGTACCGATATGAAGGGCCGACAGAGAGCAGCGATTGGTCCGCGTTCAGCTCCAGGGTGTTCAAAGAGGACAAGACAATTAACACGCCGCCATCAATGTTGTTCGAGCCCTAGACTGTCAGCGCTGGTCTATCATCTTGGTACAAGACTCACTCGAATGCCCATGTGGCCGCCACCCCGCACAGCGAATTGCGCGTTGTTGCTCGCAAGCAGCGCAATACCCTCGCCAAGTTGAGCCGCAGACTCGGGACGGAAGACGCACCCAGGCGCCATGATCTCGGTGTTGGACCAGAAGTTCTTCGACTCGGCATCGTACACCTCCGAGCCAGGGGCGAAGACTGAAGCAGAGATCTGACCGGTCAAGGCATCACAGCCAACCGAGGCCGCGGCAGTGCCAACCAGAGACACAACGCCCACCAGGGGCAGGGCAGAAGTGACGCGCATGGCTAGGGTATTTTCCTGGAGAAACAAGATTAATGAAAGAATGAGAACCAAAAGAGAAGCGAGCGACAGGTACAAATACATCTCGCTCGTGGGAGCCGGGAGCTGTGGGCTGGGGAGTGCCGTGGTGGAGGGCTGGTGGAGTGCGACAATTCCAGTTCTTCACGACTAGCTAAAGTAGCGTCGTGGAGAAGCTTCCACTTGTCCGCCTCGGGCTTGAATTTAGTCCTCAAGGGCCCGGGTTTCGCCCCTTTATTGGCAGGGTTGCTCCGGTAGATTCCCCTTCAAGTGGGATGCCTGTTGGTGGCTGGATTTAAGCTGTCGAAGCCTTGAAGGATCCTGCTTCCACGATCCTGGATTTGCCGCACGTGGTCGGAGTAGTATACAGATCTTCTTATTATTACTATTTATCGCTCAAAACAATCATCCGACATTATCCCGACCTGTTGCCGGTGTAACAAGGTTTGCCTACGAGTCGGTTTCCGTCTTCTTCACATTAAACTCTACCGTGCGAATAATGCCGTCTAGCTCCTTGGCCGGCGGGGTTTTCGACAGAATATGCTCCTCGCTCGAGTTATCCATCCCTGACTTCAGCGTAGTGGAGTATTGCCCGCGTTGATTGGAAAAGTCGGGTTGTCCGCTGCGAGGGAACGAATGGAGAGGATGCGAGTTGCCACGGGATTGGGAGGGATATTTATCGCCGCCGCTGTGTGATGAGAGACCGAGGAGACGGGGGAAGTATCTTCGCACGAATGGTCGCATGGCTGTCACGGAACCTCCTATGATGCCGAGGTTGAGTTCTATCACACACCACATCAGGGCATTGGTCGTGGCCCCTATTCAGTCAGTAAGGTGTCTCGCTACCATCTTAGAGGGCACATACAGGTCAAATCGTCGGTTTTCAAGAGGGTATAGAGACTAGAGAGACGAACACAGCTCACAACACCGACGCTATTCGGTTAGTATATGGACAGAAGAAGTTATGTTGTACTCACAAGCATCCCATGGCGAGAATACAGCCCACAGCAATCTTCTGCCGCATCGGCATCTGAAGTCGTCGCAACCATGGCCTACATGTTCAGCACAGAACAGAATCGTAACGGAGATACTTACACTGGAAGAAGAACAGTAGCAAAGTCTGTAAAGATTCCCAGTCCAGCGTTGGCAAAATAGAATACTGGCCGGTTGATACATGTACCGCTCAAGATGCTCACGTCCCAGCTTTTGGCGATCGGGCTGCAAGAAAAGACGTTCACCAATACACTAGCAATGTTGTAGCCGGCGGCGATGAAAACCAATACCCAGACAGCAATATGAAAAGTCTGGCTGGGAAAGATGCGCATGTAGAACAACAGCACGGAGACTTTGAGAAAGCCCGTACCGAGGCAATAAAATATAGCGGCGACGACGTTGAGCTGTGTTCGTTAGTTTATGAATGAGGAGGTGCTGTTCGATAACTACCTTCAGGAACATTGGTGAGAGGTGAGTGAGAGGAACATCCCACCCATGAACACCTAGTCCCCATTTGAGCACTGCCATCGTTAGCCGTCGCCTGGTTCTTTCGAGTTTCGCAACTACTTACTGTCCAGCGTTACGGCACTTAGCACGCATGACATTAACTATTGAAATCAGCAGGAGTCGCTGGGCTCAGTCTGAGTACGTACGAAAGCTGTAATCATCAAAACTAATCTGATTAGCATAGAGCATTCATAAGGATATAGCACTTACAGTCATCCCAGTGAAGCCCAAAAGCAATAAAAGTTCGAGTCCATATCCGGATACTCAGGGCGATGAAAGCCAAGGGCAGGAAAACGCAGTTGACCACCACAAATTTCGTACCAGAGTAGGTGGGATCGGTGAAGTTCGACGTCTCGCCCGGCGGCGGGGGCATTGCGGGTGTGATGTCTGTGGCCATGTTGGTGGCCATGTTGGTGGCGTTCTCTCACTGGGTATGTTGTTGAGAAATGCTCAATCGTATGTAGGACGGTCCCGCGCCCGACATGAGTTTGTTGAATCCCTGTCGACTGAGGCCTTTGTTGGCGAAAGGGAAACTGTCCGGATGTCAGAATTATTTAAACAGCTGTCTCAGGTAGTCTGACAGAAAAGCCCGATGTCCCCATCAAGGGTCAAGTTTGACTGGATTAGGCACGAACTCTGAACTTTGAAGTTGCTAATAGCCCGGATTCGGTTACAGAGTATGTCAATCATAATCCTTGCATCGCATCATTCGCTTGAATCCAACCCCGGATCCAGAAAACAGCAAGAAAACACCGCTAACTTCGTGGTCGGCTGCTGATTCCATGCTGCGTGGACCTGTGAGCGACCCACATGTATTGTTTCACCCGATTCAGAATGTTGGAATTGCAGACGATGCCTCCACAATGCATGAACAATCCCATTATGATTCATCGACCTGGACCCTTGAGGAGCTGGTATCAAAACCTCTAAATGCGCCGTCAATCCTCTGTCGCAAGTCAATTGTACTGCACTGTACAGTCTCTGCAGCGCCGAGCAGCAAGGGATGATTAAGAGCGAAGATCCCGCCGAGGCAAAGTGGTGAAATCCAGAATCATCAATCTTTCTGGTACGCCATCGCTAGTTGAAGTTTATTCTCCAGTCGAAGTCATAGCTCATCGCTATTGACTCTTCTGAGTCGCGAACTCGCAGCATTGCCTCCCATCCAGCAGCTCCATTCGGCTGTCATTTTCTCCTCCAAGCGACAATCTCCCCTTGGACAACCTTGGGTCGCAATGGATCTAGCCGACGTCAAATTGTGCAAGTTATCGGAGTCATCGCCCAACAACAATTATGATTTCACTGTGGCTTGGTCGAAGGAGCGCGAGCGGAGAATAAGCTCTGATTTCTCCGCTCGTAGAATTGACCATGCAGGAAATAGCTCCGTGGCCATGGCGCCGAGAAATGAGGAACAGAGAACGTTCCAAAAGCGGAGTGACGCCTACTCCGGAGTCGTCAGATACGGAGCCTACCGATGATAGCATCTCAGCCGTTATCAACGGAAGGTGAGCCCGCAGGGCACAGAAACAGGACCACAGATACACCGGAGGGCTCGGAGATCAGAGGCGAGTCATCAGCGTGACAAGAATTCGCCATTCGAGAGGACGATCAGGGGAGAGGTCTGGCTATCCGCCATCCGCGAAAGTCAGAGCCCTCGATGCCATGTTGTGAGCGGCGAGCGAGTTTTGAAATTCGAAAGCATCCCCACTATAGTGCCGTTCCAGATCCACTCGCTTTGAGAATCCAAGAGGCTAAAGGGTTTATGTCCGGGCTATCGTGGACAGCTAAACGAGAAGAGAAAAAGGTCCGTTTATGATCATGAATGATCGGCATTTGGCAAATTGTGCATGAACATGATGAACAGTGAAGAATCCAAATGTTGGGGAGAGTCGGAAGCTGGCATAACGGCTTGAGGTCACGTGAATCTGTCACATGACACTGCTGCAGCATCGTCCCTCTCTATTTCCCAAGAAAGAGGCTGGTTGAGCCCGAGTTTAGTGAGAGAAATACTTGCAATTCTTGTACTGCTCAAAGTCTCTCTTGGCTAGATAATAGCGATTGTAGGAGTGGTTATGGAACTGATCACTCGTAAGACTCGGATATATATATATTCTTTCATGTTTTGCTGCGGGAGACCACCAGCAGCCTTCTTTACGAGAGGACGAATAGTCAATAGTCTTGATATTCGAAGCTGGAAGTTTTATTATGTTAATGTAGGTGAAGATGCCTCTAGGACTACACAGTAAAAACATTGTTGCTTCACTTCACGGACCCCATTTTCAATATCTGGCCACAGTTCGGACCTGAGAAAGCGTATGCTACTACAAACCAGGCGCAACATCAAGGAGATTTCTCATCTGCATGTAAAGAACAGCTCCAGAATTCTACTCGGGATCTCTTCCCAGGATGGTGCGGATTGGCGTGACCATTGTCACCCAGTAGATGCGCTGTGGTCGTACGAAGGCGATAATTTTCGGGAAGTCCAGGGACTTTGGAAAGCTGCGGCTCTGTTCGAGTTCGAGGGAAAAGAAAACAAGCTTGTAAGGGCGTGACTGTTCCACGGACGAGACTGCAAGTTCCCATGGGTTGGTTACAGTGCAGGTGAGCTGTAAACAATTCCATAGAGAGGTCCGAGGTGGTCAGTGCTTCGTGCCTCAGGCTTACAGCTGACATCCGTTACCCCTCAACTTCCACCCACTTTGACTTGGCTCACTCAATTCTAGTAACTACTCCTCTCATCTAGCACCGCTGCACCATAAACTCGATCTTGCGATGTTTCATTCTTGCGTGATGTGTCATTGAATCTGGTTTGCGGTTTGCCCCAATTTCTGGGCTTTGAAGAGTTCTTCGGTGCCCGCGGGGACGGACGAGCTGCATGCTCCACAAAACCGAGCGCTCTCCCAAGTCTCGACCTTCTGAAGCAGCGTCGCTCTGTCGCTCACCATGGCCAGAGAACTTAAACTGCGACGCTGGGCTCGGATTGGCGCTCCCGATCGGTGATTTTCCCCTGTGGCGGCAAGCCACATCACCCATCTCCCCTCAGGAATGCCCGTTGCCCTGACACTTTCCAATGCCAGATGTCGCCAGTTCAACGATTCGATCGAGTTCTCTTGATGGAAAACCAGCTCATTAACGGTCGGAATGAATCCTCTGAAGAGCTATTGTGTCGGTTGTCGCTGATTGTCTTGTTTTTAGGCACAGTGGCAGCACCGGTTCCCCTGTTTCAAGTTGCCATCTAGACAGTCTCGTCGCGTTTCAGACCCTGCATGGTGGATCCACAAGAGCGCTGCCTTTGTCGCCGGACCAGCCGACATGCCTCGACGAGGAATGAGCTACACCTTGGCTAGTCGCCATGTTCCTGTCTGCCATCTATCCACGCCTTCTGATTTGCCACACAAAATTTAACCGCTTGAGACACCTCGCAGGATACCACCACTCAATGTCCAGCGACAGCTTTCACTGGACGAAGCCACACCAGGATGGGGTTCGACTACCCTATTCAACAAGAGCCAGGCGTTCCAGATCCCAAACATGCGGGTGAGCTCTTTGTGTTCGTATATATGGCTGTTGCCCAGGTTCTCCGCCGCTCTCACATACTTCTCTTCTTCGCAGTTTGTCGTCTTTCCTTTCTTCCATCCCCGCCCTTTACATTCTTTGTCGGGTGTTCGTCGTTGCAGATTGATTCTGCATTTTTCTCTCCTTCAGCATTTGTTTCATACGGCCTTGACGGTCTTTCCACTCGCTTTCGCTTCGATCTTGATCGATCGCTTCATCTGCCTAGAGCGGTGATTCTCCCTCCTTATTTCCGAACTACTTCTATTCAAACTTACAAAAACTCGCAATGTCTCCCTCTTTCTCGCGGACAATGGGTGCCCTGGCGGCCTCTGTGGTCTTCCCCAGCATCGCCCACGCCGCACAAACCTACCAGCTTCAGAACTCCTGGGAAGGTCAAAACATCCTGAGCCACTTCGACTTCTTTGACCGTGCTGACCCCACCAACGGATTCGTCACCTACGTCAACCAGAGTTACGGAGAAGATGCTGGATTGGTCAAGATCACAGAGACTGGTAGTCTCTACCTGGGTGTCGATTACGATTCAGTTCTTACCGCCGACGGACCCGGCCGTGAGTCCGTTCGCATTGAGAGCAACGAGTACTTCGACCAAGGTCTCTATGTCGTCGATATCCAGCACATGCCGGGCAGTATCTGCGGCACGTGGCCTGCTTTCTGGACGGTCGGCCCAAACTGGCCGTATGACGGCGAAATCGATATCATCGAGGGTGTCAACATGCACGAAGCTAACAAGATTGTGCTGCACACAAGCGGCTCCTGCGACGTTGGCGGAGATCACGACATGTCGGGCGAGTTGACCTCGAGCGAGTGTGGTGAGGCTTCAGGAACCATCGGCTGTGTTGTTGAGGGTCAGCAAGGCTCTTCCGGAACACCATTTAACAAGCAAGGCGGAGGTGTCTATGCTATGGAATGGCAGAAGGAGTACCTCAAGATCTGGTTTTTCCCTCGGAATGCAATCCCGGCCACTCTGACCGCGGGCAAGCCTGATGTTTCCACATTCGGTACCCCCATGGCCCACCTGCAGGGCTCTTGCAACTTCGAAGAGCGCTTCACCCACCAGAAGCTTATTCTCGACACCACCTTCTGCGGCGACTGGGCCGGCGCTGTCTACGGTGACAGCGGCTGCCCGATCAGCGACCCCGGCAACCCAATGCAAAGCTGCGTCAACTACGTCGCGCAGAACCCTGCTGATTTCAAGAACGCTTACTGGGAGCTCAACTCCATCAAGATCTTCCAGCTCGGTACCGCCGACGAGGGGGAAGTCACAACCATGGGAACCATTGATTCGATTGAGTCGATCGAGGCTGATCCGGAGCCTACCACCTCTGCGACCGAGTCCAAGCCTGCCGCCGAAGAGACTGTTCTCCCAGTCACAAGCACGTCCGTTGTGACGAAGACCGAGACCTCTACCCGCTCGACCACTGAGGCTGCTACCGAAGTTGCTGCTGAGGCTACTGAGTCTGCCGCCGAGCCCGTTCCTGAGCCTACGACCACGAAGACCAAGACCACAGCCCCCGCTCCTTCAGCTGTCGAGTCGATTGATTCAGTGCCTGTGTCCAAGGTCACCAGCTACGTCACGGTCAAGACAACCATCTGCCCGATTGAGAGCCTCCAAACAGCGGCGGTTGTCCCCGAAGACCCCGCTCCTTCAGCAGAAGCGTCCATCGAAACAATCCCTGCGCCCTCTGCAGAGCCGTCAATTGAGAGTAACCCTGCCCCTTCGGCAGGGGCATCAATTGGGACAATCCCCGCCCCCGTGGCCGAACCAACGGAGACAACCGCTACTCCCACGCCTGAGCCCGTCCCTACGACCGAGACCAGCGTCGACGCCGAGGTTCCACCGGCGACCACTGAGACCCCCATCGCCGATATCTCATCCATCCCACCGGGCAGTGTGATCTACACAGCCCCAGATGAGAGTTCTTCGGTCGCACAGTGGGAAATCGTCGCCTCTTCGTCAGCTTTCGTGACGCTTCCGACCGTGCCTACCTCTGCTTCACCCGACGACAACCTCTACACACCCAACCCCGAGCCCACGGGAACACCGGTCGAGCCATCGTCCCCTGTCTTCACTGGCATGGCGAACCGCCTCTCCATCAGCGCGTCGGCTATCGTCGGTGCTCTTGCTCTCATGCTTCTAGCTTAATTTACAGTTGGCTAAGTGGCAATAATTGGTTGCCGTCGTGTTAATTGTCGTCGTTTTCGTACCGTATTCAACTCAGCGAATACCCATCTCAGACTGTTTCTTATTTCTTGTATAATAAATCCGATCTGGTTTACTCAGATCAAATCACACCATACCACACCCAAGCGCTGTTCGCTTCGAGTTTCTTTTCTGGAGATCCATCTCAGATATGTATCCTCGCATGAGATTTGTGCTTGTTCCGGGATCCAGTATAGTATCTAAATAGCAACTAGACAATAGAATTATCCTGCCTCCATCTATATACCTCTTCTAGACTACTATATTCCCCCAAAACACCAAGTTTATCCAGACATCCCGCACCGCCTCCAGCCCCACAAGCATCTCCCTACCCCTCCCCCGTACGCTCGACCACCCGTAGCGATCAGAACTTCTCCTTGACATCCTCCTCCCGAAAAGCCCTCGTCTTCGTCCTTAGCATCTCCGCCCTCTCCTCCAAGCTCATACCCACCTGGTCACCCATCGGCACCAAGCACCTGGCCAAGTAGTCGTAGTCCTTGCGCAGCAAGCGGATGGTAATCATAATGTAGTCGATATTGCGAAACACCAGGGCACCCTCGGCCGCGTACTTTTGTTTCTGCTGCAGGAGCGACACGGGGTGGTCGCGCCAGTGGCGGAGCGGGTTGAGGTGGTGGCTTGTGTGGTAGCCGTCGTTGTAGCAGAAGCGGTTGCTCTGGTTTTCCCGCCATTAGTGTTCAATGTACCGTGAGAAACAGAGGGGAGGGAGAGCTTACAGCAACATCGATCAAGGTGATGCTAGACCGGAAGTCGGAGTCGGGATCGACCTCGTCCACGAATGCGTGCTGGCCCCAGTTGCCTACCATGAGGCCGATCCGGAGCTGGATGAGCGGGAGGACGAAGACGAAGAGGGTGGCTTTCCAGTTGACGAACTGCCACAAGGCTACTAGCACGAGGTAGTTTGAGATTTCCCAGAAGGCGGCCTTGGCTGCGAGGGTGGGCTTGCCCTTTCGGTAGAAGTAGAGGGGGAGTTCGGCCCAGATGAGGAAGAAGAAGCGGGCGACGTAGGCGAGGAAGTCCGGGAGGGAGTCGCGCTGGTAGCGGATTGTGGAGGAGAGATCGTGCGGCCCGTTGCCCTCGACGTGGTGGTGCTTTACGTGGTGGTAGTAGTAGGAGTTCCAGGTGTGGCCCATCAGCGGGTTCGTGAGGTAGGGGAATACGCTGTCGAAGATGGTGATTGGGGTTGGGGTTTTGGATTTCTTGAGGATCCCGCCCATGTGGATGTGCTGGTGCATCATGAGCGTGTAGGTGCCTACGTAGTAGGACTGCATGATCCAGTGCAGGAGGCCGTGCAGCCAGTGGAAGTTGGCGTAGAGGATGATGGCGCTGGGGACGGAGGTGGTGAAGTAGAGGATGAGATGGGTGAGCATGACCACGTCGGTTTCAACGCGGACGATTTGGCGGGCAAAGTCGGTGTATGGCTGGATGAGCCATTTGTATAGGAATGGGTTGGCAGTGAGATGGGTTGTGTCCCAGGTGACAAAGACGGTCGGGTCGAAGGTTGAGCTTTCTGGGTCATTCAGGTCTTTGAGTTTTTGGATTGTTTCATCATCTTGAGAAAGACGAAGCTCTTTTGAAGCAGCTATGAGGAGTCAGTATAGGGACTTGCAGCAGTTAGGGCAGAGGTACATGTTTGTCGCAGACGTAGGGCTGGTGGTGGTGCTACCCTCCCGGATCTTCCGGAATCGGCATCCGCCAACAGACTCTGGAGCACCAGGAGGTCCGGCTCTGTGAGGTTCGGATCGATGAAGTTTTCTGGATCCATATTGAAGGACTGAATACTTCTGCAGATTCCCGAAGCGCACCGAGGATCGAGAAAGGGTTGAGGTTGAGGTTGTCGGAAAAGATTGGGGTTTTTTTTCAGGAGAGCTCCCCGCTTTGTAACTAACTAACTAAGTCTGGTTGGAGCCGCTCTTTGTTTCCTGCCCGTCTCCACAACTTACAACTTACTCTGTCTCGATTCTCTGCGCCTGTCGAGTGACTCGAACCGTCCGGTGCCCGTGCTGGAATGCAGCTCGTAGAATAGAATAGGGGTGATGGCGAGACATCCGGAAGGTGGCTAGCACGAGCTAGTGGACAGTGGAGATCATTGATAGGCTGCGTAATCCTATAAGCTCTGAGCGGGTCTCCTTGAAGGAGTGGACCTTGTCTCCTCAAATCATCGGAAATGTATTGTAGCCATCTGTCTCTGACCGGCTTGAAAGACTGCTGAAGTGCCGGCGATGAGAGGGAGTTGTCTCTGTTTCAGATTAATCTGTTCAAAGCCCCTTTCCATCTCAAAATACAATGGAGCCTGGCAGGCAGCTCTATTCAAAGAATGAATTGGTTCAGTCAATCCGATATTGGTCCCTGTCTATTTTTAGTAGGATGAAATAGCCAGCTGTCGGTCCGTCCCTTTTTTTCTACGCGGGAGATATGCATTATCTGCGCATAGCATTGAGCTAGTCACGCATTTCGAGATGCCGTTCTTTCAAAGTGAGGCTCCATCTAGCTCGTTTCAGTGCTGGGAGAATGTATCTGAAGAACTTGGCCGATGAACTTTGACGGCGACTGCTTTCTTGAATGCGGATGTGACCTGAGTGGTCGTAATCGTGTCTTTAAGAACTATACAGTGTTGAAAATGCGTGGATAACTATGGGTGATTGCTTTCGTACACCAACCTCTATTACCCACTCCCCCGGTTTGTTAAGAGGCATGCTAGATAGCTACAACTGTACTCGGTGGAAGACAGGTGGTACTCTATAGTTTGGTAGACTACACGGCGCCGACTAGTCCATATATCCTCGCACAGATGCATCTCGCTTAGAAGAACAAAGGTAAATCTGCCTCGGACCGCTAGTCCACAGTCTAAGCGTCTAGCACGTATCCTGCGAAGCGGCAGCTAACGAACTACAACCGCAACATGATCATCCATATACTGCGTAATGCTACCCAGAAACGCCGCAGCGATGATCGATACCCCTCCAAAACCTATACTCACGTAATATACCCACTTGTAGCTCTCTGCAAATGCAATCTGGCCAGCCCTCACAACGGTGTCATATGCAGCCTGGTTTCCAGTAATCCCAGGGATAGCATGTAAGCCCTCTAAAAGGGATGCACTTGTCAATTCAATTGCGTGTTCGAGGAGTGTGGGATCGGTGATGTTCAACTGGATTGTCATTACACCACCAATATAGTGCGCAGCGTTGGATGTGAACTTGTTGACGAAAATATTGTAGTAGATTGCGTACCCTATCATGCCGCCGACAAGGCGGATCGATAGGGTCAGGGCTGAGACGGTGGCAATGAGATCCTATGTACGAACCTTTGGTCAGAATGCTTGAGTCTAAAAGAGTCAATAGCAGGTCATACATGCGGACAGATAATAGTTATCATGATAGATGCAGGAACGACAATGCCGCCGATCCCCAGTCCAGCAAGGACAAGTATACCCCATAGGGTATTGATGTTATCCATGTCAGCCACAGCCAGCGCGCCGCAACCTAAAAGAAAGAATCCTTAGTCACTCGAGGCCTATGTTGTGGCTGGCGTTTCCATACCTGCAGTCATCAATATACTGCTTGCAATCAAAAGCTCCTTATTATGCCCACGAAGCACACTAAGTAGCCATAGAACAATACAGGCTCCGAACCCCAACCGCGATAGGATCATGGCCATAGACGTTAAATGCCTGCGTGGGCCAGAACATGATAACGGAGAAGAAGTTGGCACCGGATATAAATGTTATAACCAGTGTGAGCGCAAGGGTCTTGGGTTCTTGTTTCAGCTGGCTGGGGAAGAGGGGGGACTTGGCTCCATAGATCTCCCAGAGGACGAAGCCAAGTAAGAGCGCGGCTCCAAGGAGTAGTGGAACAAGCACATGTGCAGAGTACCATGAGTACTACAGTAGCCTGTTAGTATTTATGAAATGATATAATATTCGATGGTGCTCGGTGGTAGTGGTTGGGGAGAATTGTACCTGATACCCTCCCCACTGCATGCCCGCCAGAAACAGGATCAAGCCGGATATACTAAGGAACCCCCCAACGAAGTCCACCCTGTGGATGATTTCTCTCCGACTAAGATTCTGTGAATTCATTCGAGGTGGAGGAAAGTAAAATAGAGCCGTGATAAGAAGACCTAGCCCATTTCACACTGCACAAAAAGTGCCAACGTGGCGCCATGTCCCTGCATCAGCGATAAGCTGGGCCCAAAGTACCGAGGGGGCAAATGAAGTGATTGTAAATATCAAGAAAGCGACATATTTCCCGCGTAGACGCGTGGGGGCCATCTCTGAA
This sequence comes from Aspergillus karnatakaensis, assembly GCF_047715665.1. Lineage (NCBI taxonomy): Eukaryota > Fungi > Ascomycota > Eurotiomycetes > Eurotiales > Aspergillaceae > Aspergillus > Aspergillus karnatakaensis. The sequence continues at coordinate 436,913 of NW_027395730.1, read as the reverse complement.
GTTGCAGCTAATGCGGTTAGTTTACTCACCCCGGCTCCAGCACCCGCGAGAGCCATCCCAGCTGTGTCGGATTAGTATACAACATCCCCTTCGGATGTGGTCTCATACCAATCACGATGTTCATAGTCTGTGCGGTGGCGCAAACAATCATCCCAATAACAGAAAAGACAGCCCCAATGAGAGCGACGTAGCGCCGTCCGAATAAATCAGAGAGAGACCCAACGAAAGGGCAGATTGCAGCTTCGGCGAGTAGATTGGCTAGAACCTGGACCGCGGGAAGGGGAGATTAGATCAAGCCAAAGATGAAGCAGTCGTTTGTGTAAAGCATGCTGAGAAGAAAGATGTCTCACCATCCAGACCCATCTATCCGCACCCCGATATCGCGGTATATAATGGGCGGGATTCCACCGAATAGATAGACGGGGATCTGGCTGCCAGTCCAGAGAACGGCCATGGCCATAAAGCTCATCATCCTGCGCACCGTCATCTATCCCAACCTGTTTAGTACGGAGCGAATGCCACCATTTGTTGAGGGTCTGTTATTAACTATTCTATACCTTGCTGTTCCGTAGCGCTTCCTCATCGTGGTCAGTGCACGCCCCAAATCCCTCTAAGTGACTTGCCTCAGGCTTTAGAGGGTCGGATGAAGGGTTCGAGCTCGGGTGTTTCTCATCCACCTGCGGGTGATCCGAGTCCATGGCAATTGACTGCATCTTGTACACCGGGAGCAGTTCAACACAGTAGCAGCCGTAATCAGAACAAACTTTTAAGAAGATACAAGACGGGTCTTGAGAGAGACTTGTTGCCTGGAAGGTGTGGGAAGTATAATGCGTAGCGACTTCCTTTATACTTCGAGGCTGGTAATTACTTGCAGGGACGAGGATGCGGGGGAATCTGCGGGGTTGGGAAATCACTATTTTCAATAAGATGGATCAAGAAGGAGGCTCTGACGGATCTAGATTGCTGACAATGAGAGAACAGCTTATCGTGATGGAAGGGCCTGTCGGGGCCTCCTCGGCATGTTGATAGAAGGACGGATTGAATAAGTTGGGAGGAAGAAGTTTATCGGATGTATTCGCTGTAGCTCGGTGATTCGAGCAAGAGCCGGGATCCTCCAAATTTTACAGCTCTCTAGCCTCAAGTAGTAATCTCATCCCTGCTGGCGACTCGGGAGGTAGACTACAGCTACAGCACATTGATACGACCGGAGGTGATGAATACACGTGAAATTGCATCTTCACATTTCAACACAGGCAGAAATCCAGAGAGACTGCGAGATATCGCGGTATTAAAGAATGTAATAGCTACTGTATAGAAATGGCCCTAATTAAAGATCTCGCGTTCTGGCCTGGGTGCGGCTAGAGGTCAAATGCACCGAGGGCAACCAGACTCGGATCCAGATCAGCGAATGAAAATGAGTTGGGTAGTTGAATGTGGGCATCCGAATGCGTTCGAACCTCGCCCCTTCCCATCTCCGAATTGAGTAGATGGCTATAAATACCATGGGTGAGGTTCGCGGCGGTCCAGGATTTACCAAGTTCGCGACATGCACTGAGGCATACTTCTGCTCCGTGCATCATTGGGAAAAGTGCATGGCCGTTGTTTTTGAAAATACGGTGCATATGGACTAGAAGGGCCGAGTAAAGGGAATGTACGCTGTGATCAGAGCAGGTTAGTTGTGGCATCCGGGTGTGCTCATAGTCAGGAAGAGGCGAGGAGGCCTACATAAACGGTGGACAGCATCGCAGCTGGTTGCCAGACAGTAGATCCTCGATGATCTCGGTAATGCAATCCGCCGCGTCGTATGTCGCACACCGCGAAATATGTACTTCCGATAGACTCGCTTCTTGTTGTGTCGACATGTGGGCCTTGTGTAAAAGGCATATCGCAGTGCTAGGGGTCTTAGAAAGGTCCGATAACAGTGAGATGAGAGAACCAATCTCACCAATAATGGAGATGAAGTACAGAAGCCCAAAATTCAGGGGCAGTCTTTTGCCAGACCATTTGCTGGGGCCGCTGCTGGAGCCAAGTGGTGAGCCGTCGATCGTACTCCAGATGCGTCTGCGACCCGGGATTAGAGGATGCAGAGTAGTAGGCGGAAAAGATTTGGCCCATGATTTTCGACAGCTTGACGAATCCGGCTATAATAGAAGGTTGTCCTGACGCCTGTAACGCGGTCAATAAGAGGACCACGATCCGAGTCTATCCAGCGGCAGACTGACCTCTCGGATCTTCACAATGCCACCCCAACAATAGCAAAGACTGTAGAACAATCACTCAATCTGGTTCATAGTCAGCGTCATAGAGAGCTTTGGCTCTCTGGTAAAAGATTGACGAAGCCGCCAAACTGGATCCTGTGGCACGCAGCAGCAACGAAGACTTCGATACCTTGGACGCGGCGAGAAACATTGCTTGTAGTAGGAGGAGCGAGGGCCGGTGACCGTCCTGCCATGCCTCGTACTGGGACAGAAACAACCTTCTACATACCAGGGTAGGATCGGAGCAACCCATTGGAAGAAATCACGGATTAGTTCATCTCGCAACTGCTTCTTTGGTATGGGGAAAGCGCCTTTTTGAGCCAGATCTGCAACTTGATGGGAGCCTAGACCATGGGTAATGAAGCTATATCCGAATGACAGTGGATGATGAATGTCCATATCATGGTTATAGTCATGGTGCAAGAAGAGTCCAGTAGATTCTCCAAGATACTCAAATTGTGGCATACTATCGAGGATTTCCTGCGGCAAGAGCGACGACCACAAGTCCCGAGCCGGGCTGCGTCGCTTGGGAGAAGGGGAGGGCGATGCGGATGGATCTGGAGACGGCGAGCCTTTGGTTGATTCCACCACATCACTGTCAACTTGATCTCTCGGGCAGGCTCTCACAGAGGACGAGTGATCTGCACTCACTGTGCTCCCTGTCGGTATTGGCCTAATGGTAGGAAGACGCAGGTCCGCCCGTCTTCGTTTGGACCAAACCCTGACTTTCGGCACATGTGGTTCGCACTCCACCGAATAGGCGATGCAGTTCGTGCATGGCGTTCCGCGAGAGGTAATATCACACCGTACCTTGACTTGTCAGGCTGACAACCCATTTACCTGCCGAAACCGAGGTAGGAAGGACTCACTTTGCGTGAGTGACAGGCCTGTACAGATGGAGTTGAGGCGGGAAGTATATGTTGGGATGGGGCTACTTACGTCACAGGCTCTGGAGGCTCGTAGCTTTGCGCTGCATGGTATTCTTTTAGTGAGTTTGTGCAATGGAGATCTTGCAATTGATGCTGACCTGCGCGGTTTTGATACCCTCTTGCGCCTGTTCTGCCTTGTGCTGCTGTCAGGTTCCGAGCCCGCCTTCATCTTGTCTGATTAATCAACAGTTCTAGCGACTGGTCCAAGTAAGAGAAGATGACGGTCCGCTTGGAGGACAGCAACTGAAGCTTGCGGAGCAGGTAACTAACTCCTCCCATTCGGAGCCGGAAACCAGGCCAGCCGTACCATACAATGGGGTGGCCCACCAGCAGCCTTATACATGATTACAAGCCAATCTGTTGGGGTGGGGGCTGGCAGGGACAAGTTCCTTGGAAGATCTTCTCTCGGTCCAGAAGCATCCGTTCATCTATAGAATTTTGATTTTATTGATATATCGTACTAACGACTAGCATAACAGCTTTATACATGGATTAACGCTTGGCTGTCATATCGTAGGATATACCGAATGTGTCCAGTGATGATGCCCATTCTTGCCCTTCGCTCCATGACCTCGTGCACAGTACTGGGAAGCCACAATGTTTATGGGGCGGAAGCCAAAAGGCGTCAGGCTGCCACTGCTCTGCAGGATTGTCATCGCCTTTTTATTGGGGAAAAGCACAGCCGTGCGTCGCGGCTTCCATTGGCCGTATTTCTCGCAATTCGTAGCGACAATCGGGGAAGTTAGTGTCGACGCATTCCTTAAGACTCCATCTATTTCCCTCATCCTAATAACCATCGCTAGCCTGGAGCTCAAAGTGTCAGAAAGTTAGACAAGGTCCGAATCTGACCTTTGATCGCTGGGGACAGAAGACTCGACATGTGTTGAGGACGTCCGTAGCCGGCAGGCCACAACGTCGACTGCGGGTCACATGACTGTCGATAATAACACATCCAGGCGCAGGTTCAGCTGTTCTTGACATGAATATCTTCGTTCTTGAAGAAGGATTTCAGCTCCACGACTTCCGAGGAAAGGTCAGGCCGCCGTCTCCAGAACGGAACGTCACCGTCGTTCCGAAACGCCACCTCCTTTGAATTCTCCAACTAGAACCTGCAAGCGTTACGATACAATACTATGGTCTTGTACATCCTAGCTTTCAAGCAGGATACATTATGTGCTCCGCCTGAACACCTGTGTTGTGCTTGTAGTATGCATCTACAATATAAGCGGCACATCGTTGGATTCCGTCATCAAAGCATGAGCAATAAGCAGACAACACTTGTCCAATTCTACCCGTACAGCAAGACAGTCCAGGAGTCCCGGCAGCACCGGTAGAAGAAAAAGCACAAGAACCACCCTTATGCAAGGCCAGCAATCACCGGCTTGCTAATGGCATCGCGAAGGCCATCCTGCAGCCACGTGGGCCACCCTCTGAGCGCAGGCGTAACGAGAGTCAGATAATCAGGAAGAACGAGCTGGCCGCCCTGTCTAGACAGAATCTGCTTCACAACTCGGTTGCCTACATCCTCTGCTCGCAACATTGTCCCCTGGCGGACAAACCGGTACTCGTTCATGCTTGTCATGGGCGTCTGGACGTAGTTGGGATGTACGACGGTTGTCAAAACACCTGGTGACTTGTAGATGTATCGCAGCTCGTTGCCCAGACCCTCGTGGAAGGCCAGCGCTCCGGCCTTTGTGGCGGAATAGTCCACCGATGTGCCGACCGTGACGAACGAGCCCATACTGGCCACCGTGACAATGTGGCCTTTGTTGCGCTGGATCATAGTTGGGAGGAATTCACGGGTCGCCGACCAGTGGCAGAAGAGGTTGATGCGGAAGATCTTGTGCAGGTGTTCGTCGGAGGTTTCGAGAATGCCATGCACACTGCCGAGGCCGGCGTTGTTGACAAGGATACTGGGGTGGCCTATTTGGTTCCTGATGGCGCTAGCTACCTCAGAGATCGCTTGTGCGGATGTAAGGTCACACTGGTAGTACTTGACCAGCTTGTTCTGTGACAGCTCTTGAGGGAGGTCCTGGATGTCGAGGACGACCACGGTGATGCCCCGTCGAGCAAGGCCTTCGACGATCACGCGGCCAATGCCTCCGCAGCCTCCTGTAACTACTGCAATCTCACTTGACCAGTTCCAGGGCACTGGTGATCTGAGTTGCCAGTTGTTGGCAGCCAGTCTGCTAAGGAAGCCATTGCCGACGCGCACAGCACCAAGTAGCAGGAAGACTGATAGAGTGCTCTTGAACTGATGCGGCGTTATGGTGGAGTGCTTTGCTAGCGTCTCAAGGATGGCATTGCGCAGTTGTGAAGGGCCATGGGAGAGCGCAAGGAGTATGGACCCAGGAAGTATCGGCTGGAGCAGGAGATCTTTTGTAGCGGAGAGCAGATGGAAGATGGTTTCAAGAATGACACGCATTGCGTTGAGCTGCAGTGAAGCACAAGGAAAAGAGGAATGTGGACTGTCTGGCTGGGGTTCTCTGGCGCAGGGCTGTCTGGTATAAATACGGCCTACCATCTTCAAACCAAAGGGCCGCAGGGGCTGTCGTACGTTATCCTAGAGGGTCGCAGCAATCTCGGCGGCACCTGAGACCTCTTTCGATATTCAGGAATCCGGTCTGACTCGGATATCCACACTTTCGGCTTTACGTGGAGTCCTTGGGTGCGTGAGGCCCCCCTCGCATCCGGCGACGAGATCCTCGACTATTTCCACAAATCCGCCGAAAAGCACGGCATTGACAAGCACATCATCTACAACCATCGAGTCGAGTCCGCAGACTGGAGCAGCAAGCACTCTTCCTGGACACTGCATGTTACATGCGATAAGGATGGAGAGCGCACCGAAAAGGTGGTGCGCTGCCGATTCGTGGTGATGGGCACTGGATACTACAACTACGAACACCCTCTGGAAGCGCGCATCCTGGGGCTCGAATCCTTTGGCGGAGCTGTCATCCATCCGCAGTTTTGGCCAGCCGAACTAGCATATGCAGACAAGGAGATGGTGGTCATTGGCAGCGGTGCCACGGCGGTCACCCTTCTTCCTGCGGTGGCCGATCGAGTGAAGCACGTCACCATGCTGCAGCGGAGCCCAACCTACATCCTACCACGGCCTATGCAGGACAGAGTGTCGCGCATCCTAAGCGTCTTCTTCCCGGCGAGCATTGCTGCCCGCCTCAACAGACTGCGCTTTGCCGTTGCGAGCTACTTCCTGGTCACTATCTGCCGCACCTTTCCCAACGCTGCGCGACGGAGTTTCGCCAAAATCATCACCGAGCAGCTACCTCCGAAGGTAACGACCAACCCGCATTTCACGCCACGATATAGGCCGTGGGAGCAACGCCTCTGCGCCACCCCTGATGGCGACTTTTATGCGGCAATCCGATCGGGCAAGGCGAGTGTCACAACCGGCGTCATTCGGGAGATCACAGAGAGCAAAATCCGCCTCGAATCCGGGGAGATCTTGCGACCGGACATTATCGTGACGGCAACCGGACTGAAGCTGAGGTTTGGCGGAGGGATCAAGCTCTCGGTTGACGGGGCACCGATCGACATCTCGCAAAAGTTTGTGTGGCGAGGGACAATGGTGCAGGATCTACCCACCCTTGCCTTTATTGTCGGCTACGTTGACGCGTCATGGACGCTTGGTACCGATGTGTCCGCGACTACAATTGTTCGCTTGTTGAATCAGATGAAGAAAAAGGGGGCGCTGAGCGCAGTGCCCCGGCTTGAGGACCCGGAGGCAATGTAGCAGCGACCATTGTTTACTATTTCGTCGACGTATGTTCAAACCGCTAGCGAAGTGTTTCCCAAGGGGGGTGTTGGGCAGTGGCGCCAGAACAAGAACTACCTGCTGGACATGTTGAGAGCGTCATACGGCGACCTCTCCACTGGCTTGGAAATGCGGTAATCCGGGAGTTGGGCGAATTCAGATCCTTGTCGGGCCAGGCCGTCATGATATGTTCCACCAAGGAGTAACCGTATACAACCGCAGGCTAATCCAATGGCTAAGTCAGCCTTTCGATATCGGGACAGAGCATTCTGACGCTTACGCTCAGTTCATCTCTACCCCTCTCGAGGCTAATGAGGATGTGATGGGCATTGTTGGCTCATATATCTGGGATGGTTTCGATAGCCTTGTAGCCAACTCTTGTCCCACTGGCACGGTTGACCCTAAGACATGGAAAGTTTTCTGGCGGCTTGTCGACAAAGGAGACGTGGCTCGAGCCGTGCGTGTAGGTGACCTTGGTACACCGCTTGAACCCTCGGCCAGTGTCCATATCTCGCGATGGCGAGACTTGAACCGCTTGGATAAGCCTTGGGAAACAGAAAGAAACTTCACTCTGCAGCCTGTCCGCTCAATGACCAAGCCGCTATGGAATCGTCAGCTCCGCCATAAGCAACATCACTATTTCGACATTGCAACTCTCATGCACTTGACGCAGCAAGTATGGGATCATGAGGGCCACGGTACCAAGTGCAGACAATATGCACGCGATTTGCTTTGGGCTCGTTGCGCCTCGGGCATGTCTTATGAGCGCATGTACTTGACGCTGTTCTGGATACTCACGTCGCCTTATTGGGAGGAAATAGCATGCTTCCATACTCGAGCGCAACTTGTTATACCTATCTGACGCGGAGTGGCGCGCGCCGCCTTCAGCGAGCTCACGGCCCAGGTCAAGCGCACCTGGTTCTTCCCAGGCACAAACCACCAGGTCATGTCTTCTGCCTACTTTGTCAATGCTGAAGATCTAATAGGACTTTGACTGTGATTCACGTGCCAGTTCTCTATCGTTAGAGATACTTGAGTTTGCCACGGTCAGTCCTGAAAACAACTTCCCGCATCGTGAGACCCGCACATTCGACGCCTATCGCCAGTTTCAGCGCGCCGTACGCTCTCTTTTGAAGCCGCTATGTTTACGGTTCTCAGACAAGGAGATGACCTATGAGGAGGCACTGGAAATGCAAATCACAGGCGCCCGTGGGCACAAGCTTTCGGATCCAGAGATACCACCGCAGGTAGCAACAAAGAAGCTCGTGATGGCGGAAGCCAAATCCGAGGACTTCCATAAACGCACGCGAGACGGGAGAACTACATGTGATGAGAATGTACCCTAATCAGACGCACACGGCGCGACTCGGAGTACTGATTCAAATCAGCGCGATTGGAACTACTATATGAACTGCGCGGAACGTCGGCTTGCTCTAGATGCCATGGAGGAGCTCACCGAACAACACGTCAAAGCCCAAGCGCGCGAGGATATCCTTGCAGAGATACAGTCTCTTATATCAGGCAGCGACGGGCTCATCCTTAGCTCGCAGGCTTACGTCGACGATCGGTACACGGAGGAAATCGATGCCATCATATGGAAAGCCCGTGGTCGGGCTCATCAACCACGACATATATCCATGCTCTTGTGTAACCGGGCTGATAACGCTGCCGAGGTGCGCGAGTCCATCAAGCGTGCTGAACGTGCCGTTATGACGATGCATAGGCGTAGCCCCAAGGCCAATTCCAAGCCGCAGACTATTCAAGATAAAGACTTGCGTGACCTCTATGCTAACGGCTTGCTCCATGAGTTCCCTGCGGGTTCCGTGTACGCTGCCGTGACCGGCAATCCTACCGTGGGAATGGATGCGGAAAAGTCATCGATCGATAAGCTGCGGGCTCTCTCGAAGGGGTTGGACAAGTGGGCTCGTCACGGTGGGTGGATGCACATGACGAGCCTGCTTTATGATGATGTGTTGTCCTTCGTCTCGCGCACCCGCGTGTGGCTTAAGGAACGGGGCAAAGACGGGCGTCTCTACGTACGTGTCAAGGTCCCGCGAGAAGTGATAGAGGCGGCTTCAGAACGTGGCGGACTCGGTATTCTACCGCCTGGGCGTTACGGCTTCGATTATTGCAATCAGTGCAATGAGCCTGACGAGTAACTGGGGATTGTATATCAATTAACGGTGGATGTTCCAAGGCTGCTCGCATTGTCTTTGCTCACTAGGTTTCAAGTCCGCATAGGAAGGATATCGAGTAGACGACGTGCCGCATGCTGATTTGGCGCGACTGTCGGCTTTCCAGAAGAATAGAAGCAATTTTTGTACGTGGAGAGTAAGGTATGATTAGTTATTGGTTGAACGCAACCTCCAGGAAACACAAGAAGTTTCCAGTTCCGGGGAGAAAGGAAGCGGCCTGGGTGCATGATGGACTGAACCTGGTATATCTACGTTTGGGCTGACAACCTCTATGCACATTACTAGCATTACTGGTAGGCGAGTGGATCTCACCACTAGGAAGGGAAAGACATTCATAGAATCTGTAACATTATTCTAGTCTGCAATTAAAACTGAGAACGGCAACAATGTAACGCGAATAGATAAACCGAGTAAAGATGAGAAAAAGTCGAGTTTGCCATATTTCCGTTGACCATTCAAGAAAACCTGCGTCCGATACCAAAAGCCCCAATAACACTGCGTATCTCATTTCGCATAGAGGGTGGTCATTCCTCTAGGTGCCAGGGAATCCAGATCTGAGCCGATGAGAGAAACGCCGCTTGCCGCATGGCCATTCAATCTCCTCGAGTGGCTAATAAGCACAAAACAGATATTCAAAATTCTGTTCAAATCATGCATTAGCAAGCCGACAAAGTCAAAGTCAGTCAGATCAGGGACTTCTGCACTCACCCGAGTATTCTAGTTCCAAGTCCAAGTTCACTTCAAGAGTCTAAGAGTGACAAGCAGGTCAAGAAAATGCACCAAAAGCCGATATCCAAATCCCCCAAGGCTGTCTAGTCACGCTGACACAACCTTTTGGCGGCCCTTTCTTCTCCGACCCCCTCGTCGTTCTCTGTGTCTTCCTCCGTGGTCTCGCCATCGAACTCAGTCCAGCATCGTTTCGATCCATGCTGAACATCGATCTCGTTCTCGTCCTCGGTGTCCTCCTCCGTGGTCTCGCCCTCATCCTCAAACCATGGTGTTTCGAATTCCTCTTGACCATCAACATCAGAGTCTTCAGACGGAACCATGTTCAGCGCAGGCGCAATCAGCGCAGCGTATAGCCTTGCCATGAAAGTCCCATAGGGCTCATAGGGGATCTTCTGAACCTGGATCACAGGCCAGGGAATGTACACACCCGCCGCATCGGGCCTGTGCAGCACCTTGACCAACGTGTGGGGGAAGTTTGCATCGTAGACGTAGATGTAATCGGTGTCGATCCAGTTGGTGATCACGAGCCTGGAAACAAAGCTGAAGGGTTTGGGGACGATTCCGTAGTTGATCACGGCCGCTTCCTGATGCTGGGCGAGAGCGATGAGAATGGCCAGGATGTAAGGGTCCTCGACGTAGTTCTCGGGCGTTACCATTTTGATGCACTTGGCGGCCCAGCGGCGGACGGGGAGGTTGGGTCTTCCGGTGGCTGGGTCTATCTCGACGGGGAAGTTTTGGAAGCGTCCTGCGATGATGGAGGAGTAGTCCGTGTAGCCGATGTAGGCGGGGATTCGTTGATGGATGAGGTCTTGGGGCAGTCCGCGGCGGCGATAGAGGCTGAAGTTTGGCGTGTGTGCTTCCTCGCAGTTGAAGAACAGCGTTGCGGGTGGGCTGGTAAAAGATTCATGTTAATCTTGTCTTGTGTGGGATGGGATGGGATGGGCACTCACTCGACGTCTGCGAAGAACGGTCCGCTGGTCATAAGAAGCTTGTGCATCATCTCGCGTTTCACGGTGATGCCGATACATCTTGCAAGGATCCTGGTATCTCTTGCCATGCCGTGGTATCCGGGGATGGTGCTGGAGAGGCCGGTAGCCACTGATTCGCTCGTGGTCTTCTGATCGACAAGGTGAAAATTGCATCCGATCATTTTCAGATAATCATTGGTCCATCGAAAAGGATGGGTGAGCATGTAGCGGTGCTCATAGTAGATACCAACAACTGGGATGAATCCCAGTGGGTAGTTCCAGGTTGTGGTTCTTGTGTTGGTCATTTTGAATATGCCAGACAAGTGTTGGTGATGAGAAGAGGAAGAATGGCGACGGCGCTGGCGACGTGGTATATGTAACCTTGACATGACTACATTCACTCATTTCCCAGGATCAGGCAGCAGTTCCTATTGTTTTTTTTTGTTTTTTTTTTCTGTTTGATTGGGTGTACATTCACTGCTTGCAAGCAGAGTGACTTTATTCACTGAGACAACGCTGATTGGTTGCTTCCGGGGATAGGGCACTTGACATCAGGTGATCATCTACAACCCCTTGGGAGGGCGTCAAAAGCCTCAGGTTGCGAGAATAATGTAATTACAGGCCTGGAAATGCTCTATTTGATATCATATTGTGTCCGAGTCAGACTCTCTTCGCCGAACCCTCTTCGACATCCTCTTCATCATCCTCCCTCACGCGTTTACAACCAGCCTGCGCACCCGCAAAGCCAGGCTGAACAAGCACCTCCACCAACCTCTTCCTGAATGTCTCGAACAGCCGAAACTTCACCATCTGAACCCTCCCCTACGGCCAAGGCGTATACTCCCTCGCCTCACCCGGCTCATGCAGAGCACCCAACAACTCGCTCCCAACCACCGCATCATAAACATAAACCCCCTCCTTCCCCCGCCGAGAACCCACCACAACCCGCGCCGTATAGCTCTATAGCTCCGGAATCCCCATCTTTTCTGCCTCCTCCGAACGCCGCCACACACTGCGACTCCCCTGCGCGAGCGTCAGCAGATGGCACAGGAAGTACGGATCCCGCCTCCAATCCTCCGGCGTCAGTCGCGCCAGAGTCTTCTTCATGATCCGGACGTTGACCTCGTCAGCGACGCCGGTTGAGGAGATCTGCCGTGTGAAGTCTGTTGCGCGGCGCCGGGTGGATTTGAGGTCGCTGTAGTTGATGTAGCCGATGTAGTAAGGGGCATTGGCTAGGAGGGGTTTCGAGGGTAAGCCGAGGCGGTAGAAGAGAGACATGCGCGGCCAGGAGACTTTGTGGCCATTGAAGCGGAGGCAGGGGGTTTTCTCGCTGTTAGGTCGAAGGTGTTAGTTAGCTAGACAGGACGGGGAAAAGGGAGAGGGGCGGTTGTTGCCTGACTTACAATTCTTCGTCGAAGATATCCTCGCCGGTAAGCAGACTGTACATGGCGACTCGCTTCGCTCGGATGCTGCGGCTTGAGATCAGCTGTTCTGCGTATTTAGCTGATGGGTTGCCTGGATCGGAGTTCTCTTCAGTCGTGGGTGGAGGCATCATCTGGGTTTGGTCTGTAGTGTCTTGTTCATTGCTGTTTGAGGGTGCTTCTGTCTCGGTTGCTTTAACTTCGTCCGCCGCTGATGAAGGCTCTGTGTTATTATCTTCCACGAACTTGAATTGACATCCAACCTGCTCAAGATGATAAGCAGTCCACGCAATTGGATCCACAAGCAGATCCCGTCGCCGGGTGATAATGTCATGTAGGCTCAGGAAGCCAGTAGTGGTGGTAGAGTCAGCCATAATGGATGTGGTTTGTAGGGATTGATCACCTAGTCTTTTGGGCCTCGAAGGCAGATGAAAGAATATATATCAACACGCCATGGTAGGGCCTGCTAGATTGTGATTTAATAAACCTCTTCCTTTGTCTCAAGGCACCTCGCACAAACAGGATTATCACTATTCGATACAAGTACAAAGAAGTCTGATTCGAGACTCATTCCGGTTTCTTTCTGTTTGAAACTCATCATCAATGTCAGAACAATGCTGTCCGATTGCTTTGTTGGGCCACGTCAAATTCTGCTGCCTCACAGGGATAGCTATACACTCAGAGCAGCAGTACTACAGTAACTATATAAGCAAGGACAACAGGCGCTGAGCCAAAGACAAGCCAAATACAGGTTGTGTCATCGAGAAGAGCTACAAATGAGGAAAACAAACTTTGAGACTGGAACCTCATTAAGCATTTTAATTTGGACTGCCACTGCAGTAATCTGAGAAACGTAATGGATTGAACGTAATGGATTGAACACATCTAGCTAGCCAAGCTGAATACTCGCTCTACAATCGTAGCACCGTTGCATACAAAGGAGGCCTGTCTACCGTACAATGATCTATGCGACAACACGCTATTCACCAACCTTCAAGTAGCCACCTCAGTCACTGCACCAAGACCTGTCCAGCGGAGATCCAAACCTGCTCGGTGGTCGAGAAACGATCGGTCGCGTTCTCAGCACGAGTCTTCACGCAACCGGGATGAAGAGGCTTCTTTTCAAAACGGTCAGCAATCCAGCGAAAGTAAGTTGACTTTGAAGCCATGGTAACGCCATCATGGTCAAGACCAGGCATGAGCTTGTACTCGGCAATGGAATTGGGGTTCTCGGCGCAGAGAATGTCGAAGACGCGGTCAGTGTTGTTGTGCGGAATTATAAAGTCGCCTTCGCCATGGAGGACTAGCATCGGGGCGGCGAACTTGCCAGCAGGAAGACCGGCGTACTGTTCCTCCCACTCCTTCACCTCTGGGGCATCAACGAAGTTGGCGTTGTTGTAATACATATCTTTCAGGGTGAGACCGCCGAGGAGAGAAATAGCAGTATTAAGGCATCCATTCAGTGAGAGCTGAGTGAGGTCGCGAAGCTCTTGCGTCATGTACTCGCTCAGATCAATGGGGAAGAGCTGGCCGATGGAGTGAAGGACGAAGGGAATGAAGATCTCCTGCAGCGGACCGCCGTTGGCCCTCTCCACCACCCAAGGAACGAGCTTTAGGATATCCAAAGCAGAGGCAATAGAGACGGCGCCGACAAGCCCACCCACAGCATTTCCCGTTGCCTCACGCTGCGCAGTTTTCTAGGCAGTAAGCCCGCCCTCACTATGGCCGACAATGGCCCATTCGGCGGTGATGGTGTCTTTTAGTTGGAGGCGAGCGGCCCTGACAGCGAGACTAGCGTCAGCAGCGTGAGGGATACCGGCGTTGTACATGAATCCTTGGGCAATGGTGCTGCCAAGTCCAGAATAGTCGGGAGCAATAACGATATAACCATCCTGAGCGAGTGAAAAGGGAGTGAGCCAGTGATACTGGAGACCTTTATCGTTGGAGGGTGCGCAATGAGGGACAAATCCGGCGGTACCGTGAGCCCAGACCACGGCCCGGAAAGGCTTGTCCGCACCGAGGGGGTTGGAGTAAGGGGTCAGAACGTAGGCAGTGGCAGGTAGAGGCTCGTTGTCGATGCCCTCGCTGACATAGAAAAAGCGACAGAGGGAAAGGCCGGAGGGGATGGACCAGTTGGTGGAGACCGTGTTGGCGTCGATGTCCTCCCACTTGATCAGATCACCGGTCCTGTGCTGAGCAAAGTTGTGTGGCAGCTCGTAGAAGGCGTCGTCATCAAGATCTTGGTTGACCCAGATGCTGCTGTCAATTGCGATTCCCTGCTCGTAGGCAGCCTGACAGGTGGCATCGCAGGCAGGGGGGAAGTCCTTGGCCGCAGTGACCGATACAACCACCACGGCTGCTACCAGCCTGGAGATGAGCATGGCGGACGTGGAAAGAGGTATGGATAGCAGTTAGATATGGTTGAAGAGAAAGGAAGGAACGATAGCGAGAGAGGTGGTGGAAAGGAAAGAGGAGAAGAGGAAGAGCAGGAGGGAGAGGAAAGATAAATCTTCTGTTAACAGAATGACTCAGGGCTGCATGGAAGTGAACCTGCAGTATCCAAGGTCGCACTTGGATAAACCAAAATAGACAAAGAATAGCATGCGCTGTGGATTAGTACCAGAGTGGGCCAGCTGCCAGCAGAGATAAGAGGACGCCAATAGCAAAGGATACGAAAGCCATGCCTATTATCAAACGCTGGACAGCAGAGTGTGGGATAGAAAGCATCACAACAGGGCAAGTGCAGCAAGGTACGGTTATCGATGCCTCTTCCAAATCGTCCCCCATTACGCAATGTAAGCAATGATCGATATGCAAGCTAGACAACCCGATCACATCGAACGGCATTCCAGTAGTCTTATACGCCAAGAGCGCCAGAGCAACAGCCTAAGGTTCGGAAACGCTTATGCAGCCAAGATGCCGACTGCGAACCGTTCAAGATGTGATCAGACCGAGAGATCTTGATCGGATCGCGAATAGTCTCATGGACTTTGTCATTCCCTGGTTTTGAGGTCCTGCGCTAGATAGCCGAAGTACCTAGCATGGGAATCTTCTCCCGAGGGACAGTGCAACCTTCTCGTCTGGATTCCGTGCTTACTGACCAAGAGGTAGTGATGCCAGTAAATTCAAATTTGTTTATTATGAGGTTCTAGCTATCTACTAACGAATACTGGTCAAGTCTACCTGAGCTTCTACCTAAGCCCATGACATCCACATGCCCTTGTACAGACACAGTCCTGCATAGATAGCTAACTATGACCCAATCACTTCCGATTCGTTCTATCTGCTGTCTCTCTCCATGCAAGTCAAGTCAATCGCAGAGAGAGACCGCCCAATGGGTATCTGCCAAAGATGTAGTCATCCAAGCGGCTCATCAATACTCGTTGAAATCCCGAACCTAGACCGTAAACCCAATTTCAATCTCCGTCTACTGCCCACCCTGCCACTCATCCAATGTAGTCGCAACAGAAGGGTCCTTGATTAACTGCACAGCATATTCCAAGGCTCCGTGAGACATATATCCCTTGCTATATCAAGCGAGTCAGTAGCTGCACGTTGGAGACTGGCTCATGTTGAGACAACATACTCGAACATTACATTGCAGGAGATCTCCTTGCCATGTTCATTTCTGATACGGCCTTTGATCAGATTACAAAGTCGTGCAGTGAAGAATTCGTTGTGGACAGGGCCTCCGCAGACGGCGAGGTGAGTTGGTGTGAAGCCTTCTTGGACTGCGAGATTGTACTGTTTGCAGGCGAGGTCGGCGACGGCGATGATATGAGGGCGGGAGAAACGAAACATGTCGGCTCTGGTGGAGAGGGCAAGGGTTAGCTGGGAGCGGCTGATGAAGGATGAAGGACTAAATACTCAGTCAAGATCATGTTTCCTGCTTTGCCCAAATCGATAAGGCAGCGGCCGTCCTTGAAGATGCGCTTCTGATTCTTCTTCAGGTCCTCGACGATGTTGGCCAGGTTTATCCAGTTCCATACACTCTCCATGCCTTTGAAAACGGTGTCCTGGTTGAACCAGCCAAGGGCGCGGTCATTGATCGACTTGTTGCCTTCCAAGATGGCTGCTGCCATTAGTAAATAGAAACGGGGGGAGGGTAAGATTGCAGGCATACTCTCAGGGGGAATGATGTGGCTTATGCGATCGACCTTGGTGAGCTCACTTTTGGTTGCCTCAATTACGGCTGCGCCCTAGGATTGCGTTGGAACATGCTCAAATCGACTTAGAAAGGACTTCCTTGACTCACCACGGTCAAATCACCCAAGTCCAAGATCAGGAACACGCCCGGACGCTCGTTCCGAAGGCTTTTCCCAACGCGGGTGCCGACGGCAAACAGCTCTGGCAGGGTATGGACATTCCTGTACCCAGCCTCAAGACCCGCCTGGATCACAGATCCTCTAAAGCTGACATTGTGTTGAAGAGGGTACATCACCCACAATTCCTTCTCGAACTGTTCCCAGGGCACCTCCTGGAACATTGCGGTAAACTGGGGACTAGAGACAACTTCGGTCTCAACGAGGTGAAGGACGTGCTTGAAAAGTGCAGCGTAAATGTGCATAATAAACTCACGCTTCTCCCAGAGCTCGTAGACTAGATTGAAGCATGTCTCCAGCTGGGTGGCGGCTTCTCGATCCATGAAGGTCAGGCAGTGTTTTAGATTGGGGAACAGAACCTTGTCTTCCATGCCATGGTAGCGGGCAATCTCTGCTTCGACACCAAAGATGTAACCCCTGGGAGTTCGCACGACGGAGGACGGAATATCGATCATTCTCTTGTTGGGCGACATGAAAGGGTGGGTGAAACCAATGCTGTATGCGGGAACACGAGAGCCATCAGGAGCAGTGATCTGGAAAGCACCAGATGTTCTGCTGCTTCCAAGATCAATAGCAATGGCAATCTTGGCCTTGTTTGAGGATTCCATGCTGGCTAATTGCGATCAGGTTGGGTAAACAGGAGGCTCTGGTGAGCTGGCGATGTAGAGGCCATATGAGAAACCCCCCCACGTGATTGCTGTAGTGTGTTATCATTCACTCTCGTCTGTCTCAATTGCTTAAGGTTCTCTTTGGTTCTAACCTGCATGACGACACACTGTGTTTGATCTGTTTGTACTTGGCTGTTTACTTGATTCCACAGACTGAAAAGGTGCTGTGTGCCTTTATTCCTCTGGCATTCACCCAGAGGCAGATATCCGCAGGTGAACAATCACACTGTATCCCAGCTCTCCCCCCAAAGATAGATTCAAAGATGGAGGAAGACTTTGTTACTTATTACATCCATCTTTTACTCCAACGCCGATATAGGGAAATAACTCCTTCACATCATCTCTACATCGCTAACATCTCGAGCACAATCTGTCATGGCGACAGAAAGCTCTGGGCTTATGTCCCTGCATGACCTCTACTATCAGCGTCGATACCTCTTCGTCAATCCGCTGAAATGGACTGCTCATCATCTCGAACAAGTGGGATGTAAGTTCGAGTTTGAGGCAGATCCTCCTTCATCTGAACCTGCAACCACCAGCCGCAGGAGCAGTAACATTCGTCTATTCGGGAAAGAGGTGATCAGAGACGACGAACCTGGAAAACCCCTCACCAAGGAAGAAAAGGTCGCCGCCATGTTCGCCATGATTATGGGAGAGGCAGGTGTCTTTGCTAACTGCTCGTAAGATCTCCCCGCCTACCTAAGACTGATCAGCCACTAACACAGAGCCCTCTTAGACCATGCCCCCCATTCAGCTTCGCCGATGTGTACGAGCACAACCCCTACTCCTTCCTCTACTACCGCCAGGACTACCACCCCGATGACTTCCTCGACCCACACCAAGAGACTGCCGTCAGTTACGTCGATGCCTCTCTCCTCCGCGACGCCAGAAACAGCAAGTACAACTACCGGCGTGATCCGCGCGGACTCCCAAACTACCCGGGCATGCGCATTCGCGACAAGAAAATTAAGAAGATCACCCCTGCCAAGTGGGACGAAGATCCATACATCATCTGCTGTCTTTTCGCAATGGCCCAGGCTGAAGAGGATCTGGAGAAAGAGGTAGCTGCAAGGACTAAGGAGAAGCCCGAGGACGTGGTCCATACCGTGCGCATGATCCTGTCCAATGCCAGAGTCGACGGGAGCGAATACATCTGCGTTTACACGGCTGAGATCTCGAGTGCTCTGCTTACAACACTCAAGCGTCCGCGGGATGCAAAGGTGTACATTGCGTGGCCGACGGTCAAGGTGGAGAAAGTGCCGTATGCGCCACTCGACACTTTCAAAGCGAGGGTTATCGCGACGCTGGGCCTCCCTGATGGTGCGGTCAATCAGATCCAGCCTAGGACCGACGCGGACGATCTTCTTCTTGCTGCGTTCTGGGCGGCGGAATGTAGAAGGTTCGAACGTGGCAGGAAGCGCGCTCGCGAGGATGATGACGAGGCCCAGAAAGAGCTCTTTGCGGAAAGCACCAAGAGGATTCGTACTATGGACATCTCTATAGAGCTCGAAGAGCCTTTCGTCTATGACCTGAGCCCTGAGATTGAAGGAATTTGGGAGCAGTTCGGTCGCTTGAATGCGGGGGAGGATAACTTCTTTGAATCTCTTTGGTAGGTGGGTTACCTGGTGGTTGGTATGGAATGTTCTAGTGGCTGAAGACTAATCTGCTGGGTTGACATTATAGGAATCCATTTAAACGTTTATGGCAGACCTGCGTGAGGCTGTTCAGGGTCCAGTCAGGTGTTGAACAAGCTTGAATACTACCTAGGTAGCAACTTGTACTTGGATGTTTTGTCATAAGGTTGGTGACCGGACTTTTGATTAACGTGCAGCTTGGTTCTATCTCTTGGTATCATAGACATTCTTTCCTTGTTACTTTATTATAGTTACAAGGATAATAGATTAATGCACAGGTAATTCACAGTTTGGCTCCGTGGCATAGATATAGCTCTCTAAAAGAGGATAAATTGCCTGTATTGTGTCTAGTATCTGAAGGCGGTGCGAATTTAGACAGTATCAACTCTAACCCATAAAAATCGCAGCATCACTCCATAGCTACGTGTTCACAATAGCCCTTGTCTTCATGAAGAGTTGCAAAGCCAGATAGGCAACCACACCCGTAAAGCAAAGCCCACTGATAACCCCAAAGCCCATGAGATACTTCGGCTCATCAGCATCCGGAAACAAATAAGCACCGTATATCTGCGCCAGATTGCCCATCGCGTTCACCAGCGCCAAACTAATAGCACGCACTTCCCGCGGCATCTCTGCGAAGCTTGCGCTTGCATAAGACAGCGAGAGACCATTCGACGCCCACAGACCCGAGCCCATGATTACGAGTAATGCGTATCGAGCCTGGAAGTTATAAACGGCGCAGATGATGACGGAGCATAGCGTGGCGATGCTCATCATGAGGACGAGGAAGTAGCCCCGGTAGGGTTGATGGTTGTCGGCAATGTATCCGATGATGGCGGTCACGACAAATGCGGCGGCGTAGATTGGAATAACCATGTATTGTGCCATGTGGCCGGTGTATCCGAGCCCGGAGACGAGGGTTGGGTAGAAGTATGAGAGGGTTGACGAGCCGACAATGGCCTAAAGCGTTAGCAGTGAGACCGCAATGAGGAGACGAGAGGGACATACCATGTATCCGATGACGAATAACCAGGTTTTCCAATTCGACAAGCTCATCTTGAGGGCTTGGCTGTGTGAGAGCGCCGGCTGATCATCCGTTGCAACGAGCATCGACTCCGCAGCCATTCTCTGGATCGCAAGCTCCCGCTCCTTGTCTGACAGTCTCTTCGTGGTAGCAGGAAAATCCAGCAACAGAAAGCTCGCTATAATTGAGCATCCCGCAGTCGCAGACCCCTCAACAATGAACAGCCATCTCCAACCCCTTATGCCATGCGCACCGTCTAGACTGTCCATAATGCCGCCCGCAATCAACCCACCAAACGCGCCCGAGAGGATCGCCGCAGAGATGTAGACGGCAAATCGCTTACTCTGCTCACTCTTCTTGTACCATGAGTTGATGAGCAGGAGAACACCTGGCGCGAATCCAGCCTCGAGGATACCCATTGCCACCCGGAAACCGATAAGCGCACGGTAACTAGGTACCCAGGCGACACCGATCGTCACAATGCCCCATGCAAACATAAGAGCGGGGAGGTAGATGGAAGGTTTTATGCGTGCGAGGAGCATGTTCGACGGGACTTCGAAGACGACGTAGCCGATGAAGAAGACAACGAGAGTGATGGAGTAGCGATCTGAGCTGAGGTCGAGGTCGTGTTCCATGCCGGCGACTAGGGCGTTGCCGATGCTGCGCGATGTATTAGAACGGCAGAGAATTCTGAGGAAAGGGTGTCTTACTTGGTTCGGTCCATGTAGCTGAGGAGGTACATGACCCTAAATGGCTGGTTAGTCTCGGTCGAGAGGGCTGTGTAGGTACGGCCATAAACCTACCATATTGTGGGCAGCAAAAAGAGATCAATTTTGCGCACGAGCTTTCTCTCCTCTTCTGTATCTGGGATATACCCAGCAACAAGAGACTCATGGGTGAGGTCCGGCTTCGTCTCGATGTCCTCGACCTCGGCTAATGATGAAGTGTCGTGTTTGTCTTTCATCTTGCAGCGTATGAAATAAAATAAGATTGTCAGGAAAAGGACGAAAGACGTACATACATGAAACTGGGCGAGTCAGCATTTATAGAAGACCTCGATAAACGAGGGGTGCCAGTAGGTAACAGCATGACAGTATCCGGGGTGAAAATCCTGCTCTCCACCCCCGCAACAAAGACTGCCTTCACCTGGGGTGCGGAGGGTGTCATCAATGATTAATTCCGAGGCTGAGAGGCTTGGTGAAGGGATCGTCCGCATTAGCACAAACTCAGTCCGTGGTTGAGAGGGTGGTGTTGGCCCCGTGTCGCGGTCACTGCGGCTCGAGGCACATCGCTTTTTCTCCGAGCCGAATCAACACAGTCAACTCCACCATGGATGGAGCTCTGGAATGGTACGCCTTGCTATCAATCGGAAGACGTTGCGAATTCCTGGTCATTCTGTGACGTGATGTGAGGGGAAGAAAACTTGCGGGGTAGTCCTCGGCCAATGTCCGGTATAAAGGAACACTGCGCGTTCTTGCACAACCTTCAAGTCAACCTCTATCATCTACAGATCCTCCTCCACCTCGCCATTTCTCCTTGATAACACCTTCCAGATTCAAGAATGTCTATGACAAACGGCACAACTGCCAATGGCACCTCAGAAACCAAACAAGTCCTTAGCACCCTCCCCGGCCCAGATCACAACTGGCAAGTCACCCTGGCCGGAAAAGTCATCGCCAGTGAGCTCTTCTTCTCTTCTCTCCTCCATCTCTTCTCTCAGATAGACAAACTGACACCCCACAGTAACAGGCGCAAATCAAGGCATCGGTCTCGGCCTCGCAGAAGTCTGCCTTGCCAACAACGCAGCGCATGTCTACTCCCTCGACATCTCCTCCCCGTCAGACCCCTTCACGTCTCTCAGCAAGAAATACCCCAACCGATTCTCCTACATCCAGACCGACGTAACCACCGAGTCCTCCGTCACCGCTGCTCTCGACCAAATCGTCTCCGAACAGTCCCGCTTCGACGGACTCATCGCCAATGCCGGCGCCACGAAACACCAGCCCGCGCTAGACTTCACCCTCGATCAGGTTCGCAAGCTCTTCGAGCTAAATGTCTTTGGGGCATGGACATGCGCGACCGCCGCCGCACGCACATTCATAAAGCTCGGCACAAAGGGCTCCATCGTGTTCACGGCGTCAATGACATCGTACCGGCCGAACCGCGCGGCGCCGAGCGCGCCGTATGGAGGGACAAAAGCGGCTGTGCGGAACATGACGCATACGCTTGCGATGGAGTGGGCGGAGCACGGGATTCGAGTCAATAGTATCAGTCCGGGGTTTGTGAAGACGGCGTTGACGTACTTTGTGGATCAGAGTCCGGACTGGGATACCAAGATGAAGTATTATGGGGGAATGCCGAGGTTGGCGGTTCCGCAGGAGCTTGGGGGTGCTTATGTTTATTTGTTGAGTGATACGGCAACGTATACAACTGGGATTGATATTCCGATCGCGGGGATTGTGGGGGCTTGGTAGGTAAATTAGCGGCGATGATGAAGTGTGCTGTGTCTTATACAGGAATGGATGCTGGGAACTGCTAGAGTGATATATACACGCTTTACATTGGGAGGCATAGGCAGTACGCTAGACAAGAACTGTGTCATGGACTTCTTTCTTCGTTGGAGCTTTGCCCCCATTCCTTTCTCAGGTCTTCCATCATGGAAGTCATCGGCCACCCAGTACGCGTCTCACAAGCTTGGATAAGAGAGATTATTGTCTCCTGCTTGTGTTCATCTTGAATGCACAGGCCCGCTCCAAATAGACACTGCGCAGATAAGATTTGGAAACCCGGATCTATCAGCTCCATTGCAATTCCGACGATTGTGGCGACTGCATTGTTGAGTGTTTTCTATGTCAGACGATTAGCTTCAGGAACAAGGTAGGGTAGAGTGGCATACCTGAATAGTTCGATACCCTGAGAAGGCACCCACAACTGGTTGGTGCAAACAAACGAGAATTCTAGCAAAGCTGTACATCTGTAGGGCAACCCCAAATGACGGTGGGTGGATCCAGATCGGCGCCCATCCGTGAACTGATTCTCTATTTTCCGCCGGCATGACCTTGAAGACTGAACTTGAGAATGCTTTCCACCGCTCTAGCATATCCATGAGCTCGATGCCGCGCTCCGTCCTCCATCGTGTGTGCATGGGGGCATCGAGGCCCGTAGTATCAGCCGGCTCTGCGCAGTAATTAACAGCTTGGCTGAGGAGGTAAACGGAGCGATATGCCAAGTCATCCGAACTCAACCCTGCGTAGTCAACTGTTGGTCTCCAGAAGCTGAAACATCGTCGCCGCTCACGGAACGCAGCCCAGAGATCTTGCGTGAGCCAGATCCACCACACTGTTCGTCGAAGACCAGTAGAGTCTGCGTTAATATCCTGCGAACGCTGTATCCAGAAAACGCCTTTGAGATGCCGTTGCCAGTTTGAGTTGTGCTTGCTCGCGTCGAGCATTTCGTATGTGCTTATAATGATTGCTGTGGCAAGAAGCTCCTCGCTCTGTTTGTAGGAGGTGTACTGAAGGGCGGTCGAAACGTAGTGGAGTGTCTCATTGTAATGGTGAATGGCCTCATTGCCATCAGTCGGTAGTGTGGTGGTTTCACTAGTGGTCAGCTTGGAAAGCGCCACGTAGCGCGCTGCTAAGGCAAGAATAGCTTTCATTAGGCCTGTGTTTTGCATCGCCAGACGTGTGGCGTAGTTTGTAAAGTGCTTATGAGGGTCGAAAAGGTCTAGCTAATCCAGTGTCAGGAAGTGTAGTGGTTTATGGCCGTCTGTGCTTACCCAGACAGCGATTTGATCTGCGAACCTGCGAAACAGAGCCGCTTCCTGTTTAGAGAGAGCAATGTCGGACTCTCGTTGCCATGTGCGTCTTTCGAGCAGGCCCGGTGGTACAGGACACGCAGAAGAACTGGTATGCTCATGCAAATACCTAACAGAAGGGCTTTCGAGATGAGAATGTGGAAAGGTTGGGCTTGTAGGTAGCGAAAACCCCGTTCCTGCCTGAGCAGCATCTGTCGCTAGCAGGTCTAACCATCGCGTGCTTGCATGGTCGCCGTTGACGTCTGGACTAATGGCACTGGGTGAACTCAGAGGACGCCTATATGCCGCGTGTTCTAATTGTGGGTAGATGTCAGAAACCTCTGGCTGTGGGCGAGTGTCCGGGTAAAGTGCTAGGAGCTCAGGGTCGAGAATGTTATGTGACTCAAGGCTCGGTCTGCTGGTGTTTGCGTAGTCGAGTGTCGGAGCTATCGGGCCGTGGGGTGTCGGCAGTGTTGGGGAGAGTAGATTCTGGATTCGTGCTGGGTTGGACGACGCGCTGCATTCCGTCCTGACGGGTTGAGTTGAACTTTGTGTATCAGAGCTATAATGATCTGGAGCATTGGCTGGTTGGCTTGTTTCTCTGGCAGTGGGGTAATTGCATTCGCGTTCCGACTTCAGGCATGGTCCGCATTGTGGCTCTTCAGACAACGTTAGCGGCAGCAAGTTGGGGGTGTGAAGAAACGTACTCTGTTCGTCGCATTTCCTGTGTCTGGTGCGACATGTCAGGCTGTGATGGAGTCAGCTACGTCACATGAAAAATCATGATAACCCACCATCCACTCCGTGTACGCAGCCCGCGGCCACGGGGCTTCCGAATGCGCTTCTTGACCACTTTTGCGGGTGTATCGGCCATAAATTGATGGAGTGGTGAGGGTAGAGAGCATGGAGAAACGGCCACCGAGGCGGGGGATCAGGGGATCTTCACTTCCGTCGCAGCAGTCGACGGACTTCCACTTCCCCGCATCTCAACGTGGGTCCTTCTGCTCCAGCTCTGCTACCCACAATCGAGCAATAAAAAGGATTGGATTGGGGTTTCTGTAAGGAATTTCGTGCCATTTACGCTCTCCTTTCATCCATCTCGTTGCTGACTAGGTAACTTGGAAGATTCTGCACAATTTTAGATCTACCACCCACAAACACAAGCACGACCTTCAAAACCATCTCCAATAGACGCTATATTGTAGGTGAGCTCCTTGTGGTATGCTTACTCCCGCCAGCGTGTCAGCCAATCGCGAGCATACCGAGCCAGAATTCCATCCTCCACTATCCTCAATCGTCCATTGCGCAGCGTTGCACTGTCTCGCTCTGCCTTTGCTGTGATAAACGTCTTTGGTATCGAAGCTCCCGTACCTCCATACGAGGCTTCATAGTGTGCCACGAGCTTGACCGCAGGGTTCACAAGTTCCTCGCCCTTCACTTCACTCTCTCGCAGTTTTTCCAACCAGTCCTTGAACGGAACCGTCTCGAAAACAAATCCTTGCTGCCGAAGAACATCGAGAAGTGTCGCCCAACTGAAGTGGCGCGGATTCGACAGGTTATAAATGGAATCGTCGGTTAGGTTATTGGAAGGTGCATCCTTGGAAGAATTCAGCGAGCATGCTCGAGCGATCTCTAGCAGGGAACAGGCAAGCTTGTCTGCTGGCAGCCACGAACACGTAGTGTCAAGGTCAGGAAGTGCTTTCAGGGTAAGAGCAGATCGAATCATCAAGGGAATTGCTTCCGAGTCGTTCCACAGGCCCTTTTTTGAGTGTCCCGAGACTTGACCGATTCGAAGCGAGAATGCTCTCGCGCCCGACTTCCGAGCGTTGCTGACTATGGCCTCCCCGACGAGCTTTGAGCGTGCATAACCCATGTCGAGAGCACAGCTTAGGTCTAGCGTCGGGCCTTCAACAATCTTTGCCTCCGGAGACCCCAGTGCCGTCGAGATCGAGGAGCAAAAGAGCAGCATGGCAGGAGCTGACAAAGTAACGGATAGCGACAAATCAATGAGGTTTTTCAAACCCTGAATATGCGGTTCGAAGCTAGAGAGCGGAAGGGTAAAGTTTACCGGCCACGCTGAATGGACGATCAACGACACAGTCTGTCGCATTTTCTGAACCAAGAGATCGGCCAACCCCATATTAGTTATGTGCAATTCGGTCTTCAGCGCGACAATCTTTTCAGTCCGGTCTGGTGGAACGTCTAGGTCTTTGAGTCTCAGAGCATCGAGAACTGCCTCCCTAGGATTGTCTCTCCTTGTTAGACAGTAGACTGTCGACACGGTGTCGTCGTTGAGCAGCCTATACAAAACGTGTACGCCAATGGACCCGGTCGCCCCTGTAAGTATCTATAAAAATTAGCACTGCAGCGATCAGTCGAGAACAAACCTTACCACCGCATTACCGATCACCCTACCCTCCGAACATGAGACATGCGACTTGAAAGACGAGTATCTACCGACCAGGCTCTGCATTGCTGATTTGTGATCCTCGCTCGCCGTGATCTGTCCAGCCTGAATAGCATGGACATGAGCCGCCAGACGTGATATATTTCCAGCTTCGAAGACAGCATTCCGGCTCAGGGCTTCGGTATTATAAATTTTGAAATGTTGTAGGATAAGCCGACGCAAGTGGATTGACTTGAGACTATCAATTCCCGCGGCGAAGAAGTCGGTTTCGGCGTCTGCGAGAGCGACTCCGAGTTCATTCATACACAATGCACCCAAGTGAGCCTCCGTTGACTCTTTATCAAGCTGGAGTGTTCCTGTCGGAGCTTGCTCGAGCTGGGTATACAGGCCTTCGATCTCATCTGCATATCGCGTGTATATTTGTGCCCTGATCATCGAACCTTTGTCGGTTTGTGGAAGAGCTGATCCAGGCGGCAAGACGATAATCATCTCTCGAGGTATCTGTGAGAACTGTTCCGCTCTTGAATTCGCATCTGCAACTGCCGGCCAGATACTTTCGAGATACTGTTCGTCGGAAAGCGGCTGGGCTTGTTCGGATCGGAACAGTAAAAGACCAGGAGCCGCTCGGTCGACGCCGACTACGACGGCTTCCTCGACCAACGGACTTTGCTTGATAGAGCCTTCTATTGGCAACGGTAAGACCTTTTCCCCGTTCGAGAGCGTGATTCTGTCGTCTAGGCGGGAAATGTACTTCCAGCGACCGGGGAGTGTTGGATGAGGCGCAAATACGTCTCTCGAGTGATACGAACCGGGTGGATCATCAGAGTTTGATGTTGTCAACGCAGGATGCCCCTCCAGAAAAACACACTCATAAAGGTCATTTCCTATCGGTTTCATCCAGATATGTTGTCTCAAGTTGTCGAAGAACCGGAGGTAATTCCAGTATGTGTCACCTTGTGGACGTGATATCGACTCTGCAACGAGGCCCGCTTCCGTTCTACACCATGTTAGCTGTTGCCGAACGAGCGACGAAGAAATGAAAGAAGACTTACAATCCGAATGATCCACCGAAATGCACTCCAGCAGCGACCAGCCGATCACCAAGGTCATCAGGACATGGCGCACCTCCATAGGTGACTAGCTTACACGACCTTAGAGCCTCAATCCCCTTACTGCTGTCAGCGAGCAACTGCAGCAGATATGGAACCCCCTGGACTGATTCTGGTTTAGCCGCCTCGAGGGCACCGACGACTGAGGCAGTAGTCAAGGGAAGCGACGCGTCCCACATGTATGCTACCTTCCTCATATACATTGCTTGCAGTGCGGTGGACAACCCGTGAAGATGATACCATGGAAGGGTGTTGAAAGAGGTGAGTCCTGGCCCACGCAGTGGGTGTGTCATGAGAGCTTTGTGGCTGAGGAAGAGCGGCTTCGGGGTCCCAGTTGAGCCTGAAGAGTGGAGGATGAGCGCTATTCGCATTCTCTGCGTTTCGCGATTCCGATTTCTGTGAAGCACGACCATGGAAGTATTGTCGAACTCATCCGGAGACAATCGTTGGACAATTGGTCGACATGTTATAGCTTTGTGCTGGAGTATATCTCCAATCGTTTTTCGAATACTTGTCGTCTGTCCATACATGACGGTGTTGCAACCAACCGTGTCGAGCAACGATATGCAAGCGACAGCTGAGAGGCGCGGAGAGAGCATCATGACCGTGTAGCCAAGACGGCTGAGGGCAAAGAAGGTTACAACCATGTTAAGATCAGACAGTGTGAGCAAAGCAACGACCATTTGGCCCTTTTTCGGCTATTTGGCGTCAGCAAAAATGCCAATCGAGCATGGGGGTGGCTTACTGGCGGGTAACCCGAATTCATCAAACTACAAACCGTTTGGTCAATCATGCAGTCCAGATTCTCACCCGTGAAGTACTCGTATCTGGCCGTGCCGTCCTGAGGAGGAGCCGGATATGCCAGAATCGGCTCCTGAATCGCATCTGTCGCGCGGAGCCGTATCAAGTCGTCGAGGACATTGAGCCGACCAAATTGTTGCATTAAGATCTCGGCTTGATCTACTTGGGTGGCGCCGGATCGCTCGCTGTACTGGAGGATACCCATGGTGTGAATCGAGCACATGGGGTTTGTTTTTTCCAGAGTACCTAACTGTGTGACCTGAGAATCGCGACCTTTAAGTACGAATGGGAGCCTAGTCCCTACACCATCGCAATTTGTTCTAACCTATAATAAATCGACGTCGATTGAACGCCATCCCGGCAGCAGCACTGAGATCCATCTACGGAGACCATCGTCGACTCATGGATCAAACTGAACGCTGTTCTGACAGATCTTTTTTTCATAGTTAGGAAGTGTGGGTCTATAGAAGAGGTTCCCGGGCTAGGTACCTACGGAGTACAAATCTCAGCTGCAGGCGCACAGACCCGAGTTTGATCCTGGGGGCACCCAATACCCATCTAGAATCACTCACGGACTCCGATGGCGCCATGGCGTACGACAGTACTCCGGTGGTGCAAACTCGATCATACAAAAATACTTGCAATGGATATCTCTGTTCCCCATGACCAACGAGGTTGATGCAGCTCACAGCGCTGCGAGTCATGCCAGGTGTACTCCCCGACTATTCTTACTCAAGTACCGCCCTGCTTAATGTGACAGAGTAACATTACGAAAGCCCAGTCACTCATTGACGATAGACCTATGTTGTTTCCAAGATTCGACCAGTCGCAACAGAACGCCACCGAAAGTTATTTGCTTTTGGGAACACACTCCGTATTTCGATCCATATTCAGCTGGGTTCGATCACTGAGGACCCCATTATGGGCGAAGTTGTGATAAGGCATGCGTCATGTGTTCCTATGATCTGTGCTTTAGCCACGCTTTATGCTTTCGCCTAGCAGAACACAACACGTATGGGATTGCGAATCATGATGTCAAAGTCCATGTCATGCCAGCATACTCAGTATGCGGCTGTGCAACACAACCCTCCCCAGGAGCGGGCAAATTGTCAGCCCGGTGGATAAACTCACTGCGCGTACTCTTGAAAGCTAACTTTCTCTTGCCACAACCTTCATTTTGCTAGTTCCGTGTGGCGATGGTCCAGCATTGTTTAAGCCGACCTCTGCTAAGTGTGCTCCAATGGCTAGGACGAGCGCGGGCCAATTCCAATGTGATGTTCCTGCAACTTGAAGGGTTTGGCGCAGTTTTTGGTCCATAAGATGACAATATTACCAGTATCGGGTACCAAGGCAAGCGGCAGATTGTGGCGTTCGAAGTGTCGCTTGTGTGGTCTCAATCGCCCGGAGCCTCTCAACAACCAGCCTGTTCCGTAGATATATAAAGCCATCCGGAGTCACCCTTGACCAAATCAGCACATGCCCGCAAACCCTTCATTGAATCTTGCCTTCTACGCACAGAGCTCCCAATAATAGTCATGAGTCTTTTCGACGCACCCAATGTGCTCTCCCTCGTGGATGCCATTCGAGAAGCGGCGATTGAAGATAGCAGCTCTTTGCGGTCACCGCGCTCCCATTTTGACCTTCTGGCACTTATCGATCAATTAAGACTGGCAGTTGAGACCCCCACAGAGACAGCTCTCCGACTAATCTATCAGGTCTGACCACCATGTCTGCTTGAGACGGAAACAAGTCTAACCCTGCACTAGCCACCCCAAAATGCCGCTCTCCGCACCGCGATCGACCTTGGGATATTCGAGCTACTCGTGAGCCAGGGAGCACGCGGATTGTCAGCTTCAGAGCTATCGACATATACCGGCGCCGAGAAGAGCCTCATAGGTATATTTTACTTGGCAAATCTCACGTCAACGCTAACACTGCCCTCAAGTTCGACTGATGCGAGTCGCCACCGCACTGGGCTTCTGTGCAAACCCAAGCCACGAGGTCTACGAAGCGAACAGCAGGACGGCAATTTTGACACAGCCAATTGGAAGGGATGGGATACGATGCATGTAAGCGTGAGGGCTCTCATTGTGAGGTCGCACGCTGACTTATGCAGTTATGACTTGACGATGCCAACGCTTGCAAGGCTGCCCGAGTACTTCCGGGAAAACAAGTACACCATCCCGAAAGAGTACGCCGGCTCTCCAATGCGCTGGGCAGTGGGACAGAGTCAGTTCGAGTGGCTCGCTCAACGTCGACACCAACAAACTCTGTTCAACTCGTACATGTCGAGCCGGCGGCAGGGAAAGGCGAGCTGGTTCGACGTGTATCCGATTGAGCGACTGATGAGCCCGCCTTTGACGGACGAGAAACAAGTATTTCTAGTTGATATTGGAGGGAACCAAGGCCACGATTTGGCTCGGTTCCGTGAAAAGCACCCAAATCTCCTGGGAGGACTTGTCTTACAAGATCTATCGTCGGTCATAGCCGGCCATGACGGCGAGGGCATCGAGGCAATGGCATATAACTTTATGGAATCGCAGCCCGTCAAAGGTGAGTCTTTTATCACCACTGACTGACGAGCTAACATTAACAATATAACCAGGCGCGCGAGCTTACTACTTCCGAGCTATCTTCCACGACTGGCCAGATCACATCTGCCAGAAAATCCTCCGCAACACCATCTCCGCCATGGATCCAGACCACTCCCGGATCATTATTGTGGACTTTGTTCTCCCTGACACGGACACGCCGCTACTGCAAGCGTCTCTCGATATCCAGATGATGAGTCTTGGTTCTGGTGTAGAGAGGTCCAAGCGCCAGTGGACGGAGTTGCTCAAATCCATTGGGTTGGAGATTCGGGGAATTTGGAACGGGAGTCCGGGGATGGAGTCTGTGATCGAGGCTGTTCCTGCTCGAGCGATAGGGTAGGAATGGCTCCGACCGTTCGCCATGAGTCTGCAAACCTGGAGGCTCATGCGTTGGTGGAGCCGGGTTGGTGGCTGGTTGATATGTCATATTTAAGTGCGAGATAGTGAGTTGATGTGAGCTCCAGTTGTCCAGACCTGCTTGTCTCAGGAGTAACTTACTCTATCTTTCAACCTGTCTAAATTGCCACATGGACTAAAGTTATTTTGGGTTTCCATGAAACCTTTAGCTCATGGAGGTTCGGCTTTCTCATTGGGTTCCATGTGAGACTATGCAGCACTCACGCCGCACCATGATCTATAACAACATGATCTATGGCATGTCGAAACTCTATATTAAGATCTAGATCTTCTATCAACAGCACACTAAGATCCGGGGGAATTCATCCGCACATCCAGAGCCGCCGAGTCTACCGCGCCCTGTCCCCTTCACCGAAACGAACCCCCTTGTTAGGAACAAAAAAAAAGTCCATAGACCTGGCTCAGAGAGCTCTGGCTCCCTCACCGACCAAAAATGGAAAGTTCCCCGTCGCCCCCTTCTCCATCCCCTCCCAGGCATCAATCGGTTTGGTTAGCGTCCAGCCAACCCGAACTTTCACATTAATAAACCCAACCCCCTTCATGATATGCTCCATTTCTGTTCTCTTGATTCCATGTCGCTGAACACCAGCCAGTTTACTCGGTGGGTGAAACTTGATCGCTTCAGGCCCAAAATCTTCAAAGTCTGTCAACGCGACCTGTCCGCCTGGCGCTAAACACCCTAGTAGTATCGAGAGGAACGAGCGGAGATCAGGAACATGGTGTAAGACGAGGTGTGAGAGGATAAGATTGAAGTTCCTATGAGGCAGAATGGGCGAGTTTGAGTCTTCGAGAAGGTGGCAGATGGGCACGACATTCGTTCTCGATTTGTGTCGTGGGCCATTGGTGCCATTTGTATTTATCTCCACTGCGTCTGTATTTCTCTCAATCTTCTTCTGCAGTACCTCAATCATACCCTCAGACGGATCTATTGCGACGATTTCGTTCACGAGTGGCGCAACGCGGAGTGTGAGGAGACCAGTGCCACAACCAATTTCGAGGACATTGAGGCCTGTTCCTTGATCTGTTTCCGTGTGGGCTTTCTGCTGCTCAGAGAGGGCAGTGATTATCGGCTGGAGAGTGTTGAAAGCTAGCTGAGTGGCTTCGAGGACACTGGGCTTCGTGTCCCAAGTGGCGGCTTCGGCGTTGAAGCGCTCGTTCCCGTTTCCTGCGGAGGCCATGATGTCTGGTCTTAGAGCTATGAATCTTGTTCAAGATACCGGTTCAACGATCGTCACAGGGATGACATGAGGAAAATGCGAACCGGTCGGCAGTCGGTTGCAGTTGCGTTTCAGCAGCCGTGCGGGGTACCTATAAATCCGCAAAAGAGCCGGGGGGGTACATGCAGCCTCTCCAACTCCCTCCGCCGCATCAATCCAAGCAGCCACGCTAACGCTGTATACTTGTTCTATACAAGATACCAATCATGCCATCACTAAAATCAACAACCCTCTCCGTCGCCCTTCTGGCATCGGGCTACCTGCACGCCCTTTGCACCACCTCCCCGCACACCCCCAAAACACCCTACCGCACCGACCGGATTCGCTTCTTCGTCACGGCCCTGCCTACGCTAGGGACAAATCTCAACTTCCTAGCAGTTCTGTATCAAGCGCTGGTGACATTGTTTTCGACCTCGTCGGGTTCCGACCGGGAGATTGGCAAGGCTCTTTGTCCTTATCTCGAGAATCTGAATCCCGACCGGGTCCGTTGGACAACGCGCACGATCGGCTATTTCCTGCTTGTTTTGCTGGGTGCTGGGGTACGACTGAGTGCGTATGATGGACTAGGAAGGAACTTTACCTTCCAACTTGCGACGCCTGATCGACTTGTTACGACGGGCGTGTACCGATACCTGCAACATCCAAGCTACACGGGTCTTGTCGTCGCGTCGCTGGGCCATGCGGGTTTATTCGCAAGCCGCATTGATACGCCTCTTGCATGTTTAGCACCACTCCCTCTGGTGAGAATGTTACGGGAATGGGAAGGTGTTCTTGCGGTGCTCGGGGCGGCTGTTGGGGGTGGGATTTTGGGGGTGAGGATTCGGGATGAGGAGAGGATGTTGAGGGAGAGGTTTGGGCGGGAATGGGAAATATGGCATCAGAAGACCAGGAGGTTGATTCCAGGTGTATTCTAATTCTCCAGAGTTTGTACTGCGATGATCAACAGCAATAAGACCTCGTGACGAGGGCCGTTGATAAGGTGGAATCATGATTCCGTAGGTGTCTCGGCGGTTCACCGATCGCATCCATCCCCAACCTCCTCTCCTCCTGCTCTCTCCACACTCCGTCATTCCTCTCTCTTCCTCACCTCACCTTCACCACCTCCATCAACAACACCCATTACCCTCCTCCTTCTTGCCGAGAACAACCGTCAAAATGGGGGTCATCAAGCGCACTTTGAAACTCACAACCTACGCCTCCCTCGCCTCCGTGGGGGGCTTCTTCCTCTACACGCGCAATGACCGCTTCGTCCCGATGACAACATCCGACCCGATCTTCAACCACCCTTTCTACCACAAATTCAATCCCTCAGGGAACCCCACAACTCACGATCTATGTATTCGCCGCGTGCCGCTGAGCCATATTCAGCCCAGTCTGCTGGAGAAAAAGGGGCGGCTTGTTGAGTCGTTTTGCGCGGGCGTTTGGAGCGGATGGGGTACGTCTTCCCTCTTTTCCTACCTTTAATCAGTTTTTTTATCGGCTGCAAATGTCGAGATCTTAGGATTGAAATGAAATGCTAACATATTATTTCGCACAGGATACGCTTATCAACGCTCCTACCTCTCCCGCAAGTACGAGGCCGACGACACAAAATCCCACCTGTGGACGAACGCACAGCTTTCCTCTTCTTCCTACGACATTGGAACCCTCATAACCGACCATTTTGAAGTGGTCGAGAAGACCTCCGACAAGATTGTTGTGCGCTGCGGCGACTCTCCCCGGCGACAGGACGTGCGCGCTTCCGACGGCTTGTTTGAGATTTCCGCGGTCGTGAAGCCGGAAGAAGGTGTTGCGGAGTTTGGATTGAAGAGCTGTTTCTACCAAGGATTGGGTAAGGCGGAGGGGGAGCCGATGCCGCCGCATATTGCTTGGCTGCATCAGCAGTATACGAAGTTGTTGTTGGAGACGGCGCTGTATAAGGTGAAGAGGTAGAATTGGATTGTGCGAGCGAAGGAAAAGGAATCTACGGTGTATATATGAAATGAACTTAAATGACGTGTTCCCATCATCCAGTTGGCCTGGTTTCTGATTACGCTCTCCTGGGCAAATATATATTTGCGGACCATGTCCGAGATACTGGAGCTTTATAAGCCAACCCTGGTAAATTTGGATCATTCAGCGTTGTGAAAATCTCCTGAGATCATCTGCCTGTGCAATGCGAACTGAAGACACAATACTTAATCGCACTCGCTTATGATGGCTGGCTGGTTGGGGCGTGTGCTCACCCGTCTGGGCAGCTGAATCCGTATCCCGCATTGGATTGGCCTCCTACACGAATCGCATCGGCGCTTGGAACGCGCCGCTCTCGTTCTCAGGACCTCACTTCCACCCAACTTCACAAGCGCTAATGAGAAATCAGATGCGAAATGGCGTCCTTTACTCACAAAAACTACACTGTTGGTTGGATATGCGCTCTCCCGATCGAGATGGCTGCAGCGAAAGCCATGCTTGACAAAACACACGATAAGCTCACCCAGCCGCTTAACGATCACAACACCTACACCCTAGGCGAAATCTTCAACCATAAAGTTGTCGTTGCTTGCTTACCATCCGGAGTCACGGGAACAACCTCTGCTGCAACTGTAGCGCAGCAAATGCTGGCGACCTTTCCTCGGATCCGCTTCGGGTTGATGGTGGGTATAGGCGGCGGGGTACCCAGCCTTGACACGGATATCAGACTCGGCGATGTGGTTGTGAGTAATCCGCATGGTACCTTTGGCGGCGTGGTACAATATGACTTCGGAAAGGCCGTCACGAATCTTCGCTTCCAACGGACGGGCTCGTTGAATAAGCCACCGAATGTTGTGTTGACGGCTGTGTCTGAGCTCCAATCGAATCATCTAATGGGGACAAGCCAAATCATACAGTTCCTTGAGGACATGCTGTTAAGGTTTCCACGAATGACGCAGTTTACGTACCCGAAACGCGAAGACCTTCTATTCGAGTCATCCTACGAGCACCATGTTACTTCAAGGACGTGCCGAGACTGCGATAGGGAGAGGGTAATAGCGAGAGACCAACGCAATACGACGGATCCGTACATCCACTATGGGCTCATTGCGTCGGGGAATCAGGTGGTGAAGTCCGCTGTCGTACGGGATAACTTGGCTCACCAGCTAGGAGCCATATGCTTTGAATTGGAGGCCTCCGGCTTGATGGATGAATTCCCGTGTCTGGTGATTCGGGGGATTAGCGACTATGCGGACTCGCACAAGAACAATGACTGGCAGCCGTACGCAGCAGCTGTGGCAGCAGCCTATGCTAAGGAGCTGCTGTCGTGCGTGTCGGCCGCCCAGACGGAGAGTATCCCCAGCTTCATGGATGCTGAATTAGGCAAAAAATCCCCTGTCATGTTCATCGCCGAAAGATTTGAACTGACAAACATAGATATCCACACTCTGGACCCGAGTCTTGACGACGATCGTGAGAAAGTATACCAGCTCTTCCGAAGGACTTTGCGGGGAGTGGCCTTCACTAGAGACCCCGCGACGGAGGAGCCGCTCAAGGTGACGATGATCAAGGAAATTCTGACATGGAAGTTCCACGCCAAAGGTCCGTGGGATATCTGGATTGACCGTTTTGTTGTAGATGGTTACAATCTGAATGTCCGAGACGGCTGGGGGCGCACGCCGTTACATTATGCGGTCGAAGCGCCGCAAGGACGCATGGAGAAAGCGAGGAAGCTGCTAGAAAAAGGCGCTGATTTGAGGATGATGGACTATGAAGGGAACACGCCTGTGGACCTTGCGCAACAGTCGGAAGATATTGCCATGCTTACCATGCTATTGAGAGCTTGGCTAGCCGATGAGAAGGAGACTACTCCATGTTAGCACATCATGCAATGAGAAATTGATGTCAATCGACAATGGTCATTTGATCTCGCCCTCTGCTTCGTACTCTGGAAGAATGTCCACTGTTCACAACGAAGTCTGACCACAACCCCAGCGCAGCTTTGGTACAGGCTATGCTAGTCTATATGGCTCAAGGTCTCACGCGCTGCCGTTCCCACACTACCATCGCCTCGCTAGTGCTGTAACAGGGGCTCTGTAAAGCTGACAGTCAAGCTTTGACGTTGAATGTACTGTCTTCACCGCAAAACTAACTTCTCATACCCGATTTGGCGTCAAGTTCAAGCCGCTGGGCTGCTTACAGGCTGCATGAATCTCGACGAATGATTGGCGCAGATGCTCCCAACTCAGCCAGAAGCTGACGAAAGTGTTTGCCGTCTCGACCACCACGCTAAGCCTTGCATGGTGGGGGCAGAGTAAAGTTCCTCGTTGGCTCAATCGTGCACAACAGGGGCATGCGTTTGACATTCGACCTGATGACGAGGCTGGGCACCTGCAGGTGCTTCCCTTCTGCACCATCAAATTGGCTATAAAGGCAAGTGCCACCCACCCGGCCACCCCAGCCAGACCCAATCACCGACACAGAAATGGCGTGCGCCTTTGGAGAGTATCTCTTCAACGATCTTGAATTCCCCAACCAGGACAAGGAGAAGCCTGCAGCCCATTTCAACACCCTTCCTTACCGGGTTTGGTCTCACGAGACTGACTACTCTGGGACTATCGAGACCGCCATAGCCGACTGGGAGACAACTACGGGGAAAGATGTCTCCAAGTCGCTAGGGACGAAGGTTCAAGACCTGCCCCTCTATCTGATTCCTGAATGTCCGCCCAACGTACTGGTCAAATTTGTCCGGTTTGGGTATATTATCACCTTCTGGGACGGTATGCGATGTTTGCTTGTTCAGGTATAATATCTGACTGCCTACAGATGCTACAGACACTTTAGATACGGAGTCGGTAAGTCGAGAGTTCCTGCTTCCCGAGGCTGAGGCTGACTTCAATAGCACGAAAAAATATCATTGGACCTACGAGCGGCGCTCCTTTCTGAAGTCAAACTTGGGAGACACTCGCGGTGCGAGTTTGAGATCAACGAGCTGTATATTCAGAGTTTACTGGACCTGTTGAACGAAGTGGATGGAACTGAAACATTCTTCAAAAGCAAGTACGACGTCTTCGACGCTGGCCTTCAGGCGCAGACTATATCCAGCCTGCATACTGTCAAATGGGAGGAGTACAAAACGCACCGGACTCTAAGTCTCGGTGGAAGGTCAGTCTGGAGCTTCCTAGCCTTAGCAGCGCAAAGGCGCTAATGGTACGCAAGGTTGATATCAACACTGGCGCCTGCTATAAATGGCATCCGCATCACCGAGGAAGAGTTGAACTCAGTGTCCCACATGCTTGATCTTCTAAATCTGATTACAGGGTTGACGAACGATTACCACAGCTTTCACAAGGAATTTGACGATCATCATTCGGCGGGAACGCTTGATATTATCCACAACGGCATGGCCGTCCTGATGAGCAACTATGGGTACGACGAACAGGAAGCGGGTAATGTCTTGAAGCAGGAAGTTCTCTCCGCCGAAGCCTTGTTGATGAAAGAATATGAAACATGGAGCTCATTCACCTCAAACTCACACAATCTACGACGATACATGTTCATCTCCATCCTTGCCTCTGGAGGAATGAACCACTGGCAGGCTATCTCTCCACGATACCATAGAAACGACCTGATAACTACAGCCGAGGACCGTGCTCAATTGGTGGGGCGTGGGTACGATGGAAAACGAAAATTATCAGACTACCCTTTCCCCGCCATAGCCCTCGCGAGCAAAGAGCAAGGAGACAGCTATGTTTCGACGGAGGCCATCGGGAACCCGAGCGGGCCGCATACTCTGGATACCGATATCCTAGCACCATTTGTCAAAGCTCCAGCTGAAGAGGTAAGAAGACTTCCCACTTGATCGAATAGTACTAATTGAGGCAGATTGTGCTGGCACCTTGGAAGTATATACGGTCACTACCCGGGAAAAGGACCCTTGCTCGTCTTATTGAAAGTCTCCAAACATGGTTTGCTCTACCAGGACA
Source organism: Aspergillus karnatakaensis (assembly GCF_047715665.1). Lineage (NCBI taxonomy): Eukaryota > Fungi > Ascomycota > Eurotiomycetes > Eurotiales > Aspergillaceae > Aspergillus > Aspergillus karnatakaensis. Next base: position 398,716 of record NW_027395730.1, on the reverse strand, counting down.
ATCCCTGAACATCATAATGGACACCACGCGCATGCTATTCGACGCTAGTCTAATGTTAGTCTGTGCCAATTCTCATCTTAACCGACCTCGCTAACTAGATAGGCTCGACGATATTCAAGATGGATCCATGCTTAGACGTGGACGACCAGCAACGCATGCGGTATTTGGCGCAGCACAGACTCTAAACAGCGCGACGTATCTTTATGTCAAGGGTAGTCGACAATTGAATGATCTGAAGCACTCGAGAGAGTGTGGAGAAATCTTCTGCGGTGCGTCATGCGAGCAAAATGAGTTGTACCTGCTAACTATTGTAGACGAGCTGGAAACACTCGCATTCGGACAAGGCCTGGAGCTGCATTGGAGGTTCGCAACACAGCAGCCCTCCTCACAAGAGTATTTGATTATGGTAGACAACAAGACGGGTGGATTTTTCAGACTCGTAGTGCGACTGCTGGAGATGGAGTCGGACTCCGAGCATACCCCGGAGCTGCTTCATTTCTTTACATTGCTTGGAAGATACTACCAGATTCGGGATGATTATTGCAACCTAGTATCAGACGAGGTACAGTGGGCCTGTCTTATTAAGTAGATCACGTTCTCACGATTATGCAGTATACGGCCAAAAAAGGATTCTGTGACGACCTTTCGGAGGGAAAATTCTCGTACCCTCTGATTCACCTTCTACAGAACACGCCATCCCCCGATAATATACGGGCAATCCTTTTCAATCGGAAAGACGACACAGACCTCCCGCTCGAGATGAAGCAGTTCATACTCGATGAGATGGAAGCGGCCGGGAGTCTCGACTTTACAAAACAGACTCTAGATAGCCTGTTCGATGCCATTTTAGAGCAGTTAGACAGAGTGGAGGCGAAACTAGGCCCGAACAAAAAGCTCAGGATCTTACTTTTATGGTTAAAAGTATGATCCCAGGTAAACAGTGCTGGGTATGTTGTACCACGCCCGTTTTACCTGTTCTGCTTTACAACGAAATGTAGCCAGTCGTGCTTGGCTCAACAAATTAAAATGAACCGGTCATGCCGTTTTCAGAATACTAAGTATACACACTAATATACAATTCCAAATCCCTCGTCGTCTGTTCCAGAGATTCGTCTAGAAATCTTCTCTATTGGATGCCTGCCTCGGCGACCGTCCAATATGCCCATGGCCCGTCGGCGGGTCCCCCATCATCGCCTTTGCATCATCCTTTGAGACAATCTTCGATCGGCCGAGCTTTGTCGCGCCCGTCGCGTTTGCTAGATCATCTTCCTTGACGAGACCCTGGTCTCCGCGAGGGGACTGATAGCGGAGGGTTGCGTAGCCTGCGCCGATGACACCGGCGATTGTGAGGAGGGCAGTGTTGCGGGTGCTGTTGGCGATTATAATAGGTTAAAATGTGTTGCTGGAGTTGAGAGAGTGTAGTTACTGACCTGACAGCCCGTGAGGAGGCTCGCTTTCCGAGGTTCATGCTTGCAGGAGGCATTTTGCAGTTGTACTTGTATTTGATGAAGTGTAAGAAGAGCGCGGATGATAATTAAAGGATTTAGAAACCCAAGGAGACTTCTCGATGGGATATAATCCGGTCATGATCATAAGGTGACCATAAGGTGTCGCCACGATGACGAGAGTATGAGCTCCATAAGTCCAGAACCAGAGGTGTCTGTCTTATCAGATCTGATCGATCGGGGATGCCATTCTTCACAATCACAACATTTCTTCAGGTGCGATCGCCTCAGTCGCTCCTTCTCGTTGGGTCCTGAGGTAGCAGTTGCGCCTTCCTGATATGACAAAGCCATCACCGTTGACAAGGCAGGCGCGATGGCCTCGGTCGCTCATTCCCAATCGGCGCCGTATCCGATCGTTCCTTCCCAGTAGCATAAAAACAGCCGCGAAAGGCACGTAAAACATCTGGAGGCTTGGTAACACTTTCCAATGCCTCCAAGCGATCAACCAGAGGTGACTTTCTCGACTTTCAGATGCAAGCCGTCCTTCGGCCGAACAGAAACAATACCCACAGGGACAACCTCCTCGCCAGGTTGCGCAAGGCTGAATCTAAAATTCGACACAAAGACTGCAATGAGCGTCCTTAGTTCTGCCTTTGCAAAACCCTGCCCGATACAGCTTCTGGGTCCATGCGAAAATGTCATGTTCGCGTAGTTGCTGACCATCCCGCCATCATTGTTCGCTTTTCCAGTCTCGGGGTTGATCCACCGATCTGGATTGAATCTATCGGCATCGGGGCCCCAGAGCTCTGGACTGCGGTTGATTGCGTGGGGGCAGAGGAGGATTTGCGTTCCGGGCGGCACTGCCTGGTTCTGGATTATGGTTGGGACTGTTGCAACACGGCGGATGAGAGGGACGGGTGGGATGAAGCGCAGGGACTCGTTGCATATGGCGTTGAGATAGGGAAGGGATTCGAGCGTTGATGATAGAATCTCAGATGATGGGGTATCGGCGTGGAGAGGGTCAAGGCCCTGGATAAGCTCTCTGCGCAGTCGTTCTTGCGCGGAGGGGTGTTGGGCCAGCAGATAACAGGTCCACGTAAATGCCGATGCGGATGTCTCATGGCTGCTCCATTAAGTATTCTGAATCAAGCAACAAGGGAAGGAAGCAACATACCCGGCAGCAATGATGGTGAGCAACTGCTCAACCAGTCCCTCGGCCTCCCACCTGCCCGTCCTCAACATTCTGGCAACCAAGTCTTCCCCCGCGCCATCTGTCCGATAAAACTCCTCAACCTTTTCCCTCACAAGCCGCCGACAGATGCCTCTCAGCACCACACTGGTCACATCAATCCTGTGATTTACTCCCCAGGGTAGCCACTGCACGAATCCTCTCGGAAGAACTCGGTTAAATGCCATAAAGAGTTCTTTCTCCGGCGTCCACGTAAAGATCTCTTGATACGTCGAGAAGAGTTCCTTCGACAATTGATCTCCGGTGCCGGATAGAGTACCAAAGTCACGACCAAGCGCTGCGAGCCCGATGATGTCCATCGTTATTTGGCTAGCCCACTGCGTTATCTCAACAACAGTCTCCCCCTCGTTTCCAAGATCACACTCAAGACACCTAACCAACTCAATTCCTTTCTGCCAGAATATGTCGTAAAAACCCCTGACAACGCTCTTTGTGTACACCGATCCTATTATCTTTCGTTGAATTCGATGAACCTCTCCCTCGGAGATCGTCAACCCCTCACCTAGAAACCTCCTGATCACATCCCGTTCATTGGGCTGTTTCGTGTACGCGTACGTATTGTTCAGAAGCACATCAGCGATGCCCTTTGCAGAGGTGACTATGAGACGGTCTTGGTTGAAGAAACTGCGGTATGTGATTAGGCCGTCGTTGGGGGTTGATGAAGCCCAGGCGTGGTATATGGATGAGAGGCTGTTTGTGGTGGGATTGAGGAGGTGTGTGATAGTAGGGAAGCGGTTCTACTCTCTGGTGAGAAGAAAATTCCATCTTTCAGGGAGAGAGTGGTGGTACCTTTGGCCGAGGCAGAAGTCGTAAAGGGCTGTAGAAGTAGGGGTATACGATCACCTGCCAGGTTATCAAGACGAGAACGTTGACGATGAAGAATGTAGTGACGAGGCCGGGCAGAGAGGCAAGAGGTGTGAGTTCGGAGGCCATTTCGGTGGATTACATGATGGCTTGTAGGATGATACGTTGACATGGACAAGCGAGTATGTAGGTATAATTTTGGCTGTTTACTTAAACAACAGAAAATGACGGAAGGTCGCTCAAGCACAGATCCAGCGGGGGTTGTATACTTCACCTCTCGGCATACCCCCTTTACTAACGTGATATACATCGAAGTTTGACCCCATGTCTCGTGGCAAGCCCTATGAGTATTGAGTCTACCTGTCCAGTCAGTCCCTGCAGAAGTCATCCGCGCCAATGGGAGCCGATAAGACATAATCCCAAGGGTGGTGTGAGCCCGGAAGACGTTGTTCCATCAATTTGGGGTAATTCGTAGAGGATACGCATGTATCTGTATCAACGATGTCATTCGCAACATAGCACGGTGTCAGCGAGGGCGACTCAGTTTGCTCAACCCTAAAATCCATAGCATTGTGGAGCCACGCGCTAGGAGTCTTAGTGCGCAGGGAATATGTGCCTCGGTCCGATGTAGATCTACATGAGCTTGAGAACTAGTGTCATTGGAACTGACTCATGATATTACTGCTATTAAAGGTCTATCTGATCATACAGTGGTCATGGATGGATGGTGCATACCCGGTGCCCTGCTCCAGCCCATCAATACTCCCCCTTGGTATACCTCTTGACAAACAACCCCATTGCCAGCGTCGTAAAAATAAACTTGTAGTTCGGATACGTAATCGCGCAGCTCTTGTTGAAGATTCCTTCAATTGCCTCGGGCAGCCACTCGCCGTTCGGCTGCTGGCGGTCCATAAGCAGCTGGATCCCCTTCCTGATCGGGTCAACGTATGGGTATTCCGCTTTGATGAGCCCGATGAGGGCGAAGGAGGTTTGCACAACTTGCGAGCCGGATGTGTGTTCGATGTATTGCGCTTTCTCGCAGCTCTGGGTTCTGTTAGTGATTTCATTTTCCCGAGTGCAGGGAGCGGACATACCTCGAAACTCTCAGACCATCCGCCATCACTTCGTTGCTTGGAGAGGAGAAACTCGCATCCCCTCCGCGCTGCTGCACTATTGTGATATGTCTCTCCTACCGAAGCTAGACTCTCCAGCGCGAACATCGTCCCATATGTGAAGCAGACTCCCCAGCTTCCATACCAACTTCCGTCTGGCAGCTGTGCCTTTTTGATATACTTCAGAGCTTTCTGGATGAAGGACTCGATTTCCGTTCGGCGGTAGTCGGGCCAGTATTTTTTGAATAGAGAAACGGCTGTCACTACAGCCGTCGTGCACTCTGGGTAATCATACTCGATCATGATCCTACCGAACACTTCGGCAGCATTGAACATCTCCAGATACTCGCTCCCTCGTGGAGGCTCATACGATGAGCATCCACCGGACGAATTCTGATATGTGAGAAGCGTATCAACTGCATCGAAGATCCTCTGGTCGTCGAGTAACTGGGGATATCCCTGTGTTTTTTGCAACAGTATCACCGACTTCAAGGCCTCGGAGATACAGTCGCTAACAGGGTACCCTTGATCCCTATTGCTGAACGTCCAGCCTCCCTTCCGCTGATGTCGGTAACATATACCGGCATCCTCACAGTTCTCTCGGATCTGTTGGTCGTCGAGAAACCCCAACGCCCGGACAAGCATCGGCTTCCAGCGGTCCTCCATAGCAAGACCACCAGCATGAGCCGCCTGAATTGCAAACGCCGTGTCCCAGCACATCACCCCGTTCGTTCCATTCGCCAGCATTCCCTCGGCATTCACCCAGAGAAACTCCTCCAGTCTTTCTCGGTGCCGTCGCACAGAATACGCATCCGGCCCATCGCGAATGAAACAAACAATCGTATTCAACGGTCCATTGACAGCCGCCAAATCCGCATAATCCGAGTTCACATCTTCCATATCAATCAACTTACTCACCCACTCCTCTGCCCTCTTCACAAACCCCGCCAGACGGAAATACGGACACCAGATATCAGCCAGGACAAAGTTAAATGTATTGAGCAACCAACTCTTCGGATGGTAATTATCGGCATCAGCAATCGAATTCCGGTGTGCCGCCCACTCAATCCGCGCCCAATCCTCCACAAACAACTCCCTCCTCAATTCCCTCACCACCTCCGTCTCAGGCATACTCCACCGCCGCGACCAAATAAACGACATAGGAAGAAATACCTGCCGCATATGGACCCACCACCGCCACGGCGCCAGCGGCACCCAGTCAGGCAATAGCCATGTTTCAGGCGGAACAGGATTCACCACGTCCCAATGACAAACCCCCAGCACGGCAAGCCAGAACTTCGCCCAATGCGGACCGTTCAGTGCCCCGCCTAGTCTATGCAATAACCCTCTGGCCTTGACCATGACGGGCTCCTCGGCATCAACGCCAATAAGCCGGAGAGCTGTGTAGTTCAGCGCTGTCCCAAAGACGGTGCTCCCGCCTTCAACGTGCAGGCCCCAGCCGCCTTGGACCGGGTGGGCGCGCGCAAAGAGGTAGTTCTTAATCTCTGTTGCGTAGGGTGGCGGGATGGGTGTTTCGGTCACGACCCAGGCGATGACGATGCCCGGGAGGAGGAACATGGGGCCGCCGTACTCGCAGCCCCAGTTCCCGGGGTCAAGTTGGAGTTTCGAGAAGAAAGTGAATGCGTTTTGGATGGCGTCGCGTGGGGATTGTGGTGTGGGAAGGGCGGGTTGGTTCTGCTGTTGTTAGACAGGGATGATGGAGGGTGACGGGGTATATGGAAGAGAGTACAAGAGGAAGCCCTAAGTAGTACTTATCGGCGAGGGTTTGGGGCCAGGCTCGAGCGGCGTCGTCGTCTTCGAGGTAGTGCCATGTTTGGCGGCCGTGGTCGTTTTTCAGTCGCCAGCGGGTTCGGTCGATCTTGTCGAGGAAACGAGAGGGAGGAAGAGTTTCGGTGGCTGATGTTGTTGTTGTTGCCATTGTTGCTTGAGGCATTTGACGGTTTCGCATAACAGGCAAGATGGTTGAGAGTTGGCAGATTTATAGGAAGCCAGGTAGAATGATAACTACGTTGTAGAGATGAGCACAGCGGCCACGCTAAGTCACGCTAATTTGGCCTTCTAGAGGCCTTCGCCTCCCCACAGTTCGCGTTTCATATGCAGGGGCACGAAGTAATCGAGACTCTGCTATTGCATAGGGAAGGAGTTACCGTGAGAGTGGTTGAGAGATTCTGCATCAGAATAGTACGCTGGGTGTCAAGTCCTTCAAAATATATACTACCGTCACCACCACAACCAGCATTACAAGACGAGCGATACGAACCAGATCTGTTATCATGCTCTCCACGAGCTATAAAACCGAGATCTGCACCTCTCTCCTGGTCACGTATGTTGTCGTACTCTTGCTAGACCATATCGTTGTCCAATGGCATAGGCTACCAGTAAGTGTATAGATGCACTCGGGAACTGAATATGTATAAGGAAGGAACGGCTCCTATCCAGATGAAGAAGGTACGGACGACATCCAGCTTGGACGCACCTTCCCGAAGTTACAGAAAGCCTAGGAGGGTGCGACCGTTGCTCTTTCCTGCGATGCCGTATAGGGTATGGATAACAATCTACCCTATGGTCCACCTTTTCTCTATCACTGGGGCCACTGCTCCCTTTTCCTCATCCGCATTGCCCTCTCCTTCAAACCTCTTCTCCAGAACCTCCATATAAGCCAGAAACTCGAATCGATACACGACATCCCCCTTGACAAGACTCTCATCCGACGGTCCCGAAATTACCACTGCAGCTAACGGCGTTCTAGGTGGCATGGACAAGGATGGATCCCAGAACAGCACATACAGCTGATCATGCAGGTCCTCCTCTTCAGCATCATAAGCTTCCTGTCCGAACCCTTCTCCCTCGTCATGTCGTTTGACCTCGACTGAAGCCGACACTCCGTTTCCGAGATCAATGTCCAAGATCGCCCTCTCAGCCTGGTCCTTCGTGAAACCCGCTGAAAAAGCCACCCCTGTATACTGTACCGCAAACCCATTCTCTGTGACATTTCCAAGTCTGAAATCATCATACTTCGCATCTAGCCTTCTCGCTCCGCAGTTCGCAAACCGATTAACCGACCACTTCCACCCCGGCTGGCTCATCCTCGGTCCAGCAAGAAACAGCAAGCCCTGTGGCAGGATCCTCTCACTGGACAATAGCGCATGCATCCGGTCCTCAAACTCCAATCCTTTAATCAATGAAATGTCCCACCCGATCAAGCTGGCAAAGCACAACATCTCATCACTAGGCTTACTCGTCGTGCGGTAAAGCGCCGCACTGAACGCCTCCATGATCGCGAAACATCGTTTCATTTCCGGACTTGCGAGAGGGTCACCTGTGCGTTTGATTAATCGTGGGTCGGGCTCAGACAGGACGTTAACTCGGAGGAGACGAAACTTCCAGTGGAAATTATCGGCGTCGCGCATGGGTGTTCCAAAGCTGTATTTGATGTTACCCAGCGGGGACCCGTAAGATTCTTTCCGCTGCGCATCCGAGCGCGCTTCGACGTCCAAGAAACCATCGGAGAAGCGGATGCAGAGCGTATTCGCCAACACGCCTTCATTGAGAGTCCAGAGGCGACGCATCCAGGCGGACATGCGGATGCGCATGAAGGCCTGGGTGTAGTCGGTTGATGGAAATGATTGAATATCTGCATCGAGGACGAGAACGCGAAATGCACGCTCGTAGACGGCTTTCATGGACTTGATGGCCTTGGAGCGGAGCGGTTTGTATTCCTCTGCGACAGGAATACAGAGTGTGTCCATCCAGAAGAGCAATGACGGCCCGTGGAACTTCTTGCTCCAGAGCTCGCGAAAGGCAAGGCGATTGACAAGGTCGGCGGAACTTATTCCTGCGACGAGCTCGTCGAGAAGAGATTGAATTCGTTTCAGTTGGCAGAGGGGAAGGGTATTATGAGTTGGATTCCCTAGGCCATCGGACCAGACGTGCGAGAAGGCAATGTAGCGTTTCCCCTCGGTGTACTTTTCGACAGAAATCTTCAGAGATGGCTCCTTCTTGCTTGGTGTAATAGACAGTAGTGGAACGCCCCCTGAATCAATGATTGAAGTTATTTCTTCGATGGCGGGCCCGTGATGGAGGCAGTCGCAATCGGCTGCTGTATGCGTGGTAGGTGCATGAGCAGTCCGGTAAGTTTCTTCGTTGAGCTGCCGCGCCTCGCATGTCGTCCGAGTGCATGCCGAGTGGTCTTTCTCTCTGGCGGATGGAGGTGGTTCCAGCTGGGAGGTATAGTACGCCGACGCTGAAGTAAATGTCTCTCCGACCAAAGCAATCTCACTGGGACACCATCCAGCCTCTTGCATCCGTTTGAGTGGAAGCCAAGCGCAAGGGAAGACTAACCCACCAGTCGAAGCACTGAATACCATATTCAGCGCCCCGACAGAGAAGCTCCACGCCAGCCGCTGGCTCAAAGCACGGATAGACATGTCAATTTCAGCGGATAGAGGCCACACAGCGAACCCGAGACGTGGATCCTCTTCGCATGTTGCCAGCCGACTGAACCGAGAGACCGTTTGCAAACAGGTCTCGATGCGACGACCAATCTGTAGAGCCTCATCGCTGATCCCATTCTGTGCGTTGGCGGTGATGAAATTGGATAGCTGGAGAATCTGCTCGTCGAGAAAGGCAACGGTGACTTCCCCGTTGGCAACATACTGATGCTTTCCCCCTTGGTCAATCGGGCCAAATACCTCGTGCAATACACCAAAGAAGAGCCAGTTCTGCAAAAAAGCGGCTGGATTTTCATGCTCTGAAAAGTCACCAGCTAGCAGTCTGTTGGTGTCCCACCCTTTGCTCTCGGGATAAGAGAGAAAGTCGACCCCGTCATATGGCTCTGGATCCAAGACGGGAATTTGAGCTGGGGGAAAGGGGGAATCTTGAGCGGTTTCGACGTACTCCATGATGCAGTTTATGAAGGATAGTATCCTCGTAGATATTTAGAGGTAGTTATAGGATGAGGGGCAAGTGAGGCTGAGCTGAAGACGAAGCTGAAGTGGGGTCGACAAGACAAGACGTTTCACTTAGATTGATTGCTTCATACCTTTATACTACTTATCCACCAGAGTCAGGACATTCATGATTCAACCGCATCGTTACTCTACCTCCTATTGCAATGACACTGCTCATAATTTCTGGCAATTGTTGCGAGGTACACTCCACATCAATAGAGATCCGATGCGTGGCAAGCATCGATTGATCACTCTCAAGGGGCTCAGTATCAGCTGTAGGAGAACTATAGGGGAAGGATGCTGATTTGAAGTCAGTGTCTCGTCTTTAAATGTCGTAGAAGTAACTCACCATTGCAGGCAGTAATGTCCAAGTCTTGCAGAGGGCCCAATGTTGTCTCCAACCCCGTTAGTTCCATCATGCTATCCCAGCACGTTAAATCATTGGGAAAGTTCAACTCCGGCACAAGGTATGGGATGGGATCATGCAGAGGAGATTGTGAGAAGGAGAAACTAGCTGGGTCTGACGCCGTGTCTGTGCTGGAGTTCACCCCAGAGCCATTGGTTACAGAGAGTATAGAGTCCTCGTATCGGTCGACGCTGGATCCACTGGATGAGTCTTCATACTCTTCGTTATCATAATCCTTTTCGTGTCGGTCATACTGATAGTTGTAGTTACCGCCAGGCTCGCCGTCTTCATCATCTTTCTGAATCGTTGGATATCTTCCGGATGGAAGGCCATTCTTGCGCAACGGACTGGATCTGCTGCTTTTGATCCTCTTTGCAACCCTGATAGTCGACTTCCTTTTTTGACTCTGGCCCTCTCTACCCCTCGCATCCAACGCATTAAACCGATTCCGCAATGCCAACGACGTTCTTTTCGGGAAATACAAACTCGCAATCGTCGACCAGTTCGTGCCGTGTCGCTCCACACTCATCTTTAACTTCTCATCCTGTACAGGTCAGCTAGATTCCGAGCCAAACCCCTCCTAGAAGTATAAAGGAACAACAACCGTACCTCCCCCGCACTCCAATCCCCAAAATCAATCTCCGGATTCAGCGTCTGCCCCCAATGACTCGCACACTGATCCGCATTGCGACTGCCCACTTCAGAACTCACAAGACTCCATCGGGGGCCATGTTTCTGAACGGCATTCCAAAGTCGTTCGTCCTCGGTCTCTGTCCAGGGTCCTTTGTTCAGGGAAGTTGAGAGAGAGTTGCACCACCGCCGGCGGCAGTCTTTGTTTGACCTGGTTGGGATGGCTTTTGAGATTTCGCGCCAGAGTAGGGGACGGCTGTTTGCTATTGCTGTGATCGAATGTCAGAGCGTGGGTGACGATGCAGATGATGGTGATAGTGGGAGAGAGAATGAGTGACGAACCAGCCTGGACCGCATTCTGCAGAAGGGTATCCTCCTCGGCGGTCCATTTTCTTCGTTCACGGGTCATTTTGTTTCTGACTTGAGTACTAGTCGATGACCCTGCGATGGGCTTTATCCCCAGTGCTGGACAGCAAGGCTGAGCGAACTCCCTCTCTATAAAAAGCCATATACCAAGATAAGCCTGCGCCTCCCCCGCATCCTATCGCCTTAGGCATTTGCTAATACCGCCTCTCACCGTATTGTGCAAAAGCCGATTACTGATCTGGTCAGGCCCCCCTGTGTCACCTTATTTCCCATGCGCATTCCCTGTGCGAGGCGACAACAAAACAAGCCGCGTAGTTGATTTGCAGCACAGTCCGCGGAGACTGCTTCGACTGCTGAGTTCTGGAAGGATCTTAGATTATGGCGTTGCTTAGCAATTGCTTAGATGGCTCAGCCTTGTTTTGTGTGACGCTGGCTGGTCTGCTGATCGGGCTATGGTTCGGGATTTGGTCCTCATAGAGAAAGCGCCAATGTATTGATAGTAATCGGGTGTGTAGGATTGACATGTAGACGGTTTGGGGCTAAAACAATTGTGGAATGTGACTATGCAAGGAGCTCGTATCCAAGATAGTTCGCGAGGATGGCATGGACATGTGCATACGGAGGAGAGTATACGACCCCCTTTGCACTTACGTATCTAGTAGACTGACAATGGCAGAGAATGACTCGGGCACACTTTTGAACTAAGCCCCTTGTTCAGTGTCGAGAAAGGGTTAATCTGCACGTCAGCCCCGGGATGAACGGCGAGGCATGATGATCCCGCTGTATTACTATTTGGATGGCTGTCTCATACACAAAATCGAGGTGAACTGCTCACCGCTAGATCTAGAGACGAAAAAAAGCTCAATAGGCTATTAGTAGATCTCGCGTGGGGCATTACTCAGAGTATCACCTTCGCGTGGCAAGGTGGAGTGGATGGCATGACAGGAGGCTTACGCTTGAGCGAGGGGGAGGTTGCTTCTAGTTCGTGAGAAAAGCTTAACTACTGATGGGAGCCTCTGTTGGTGGAGGCTTTGCTATAGCAGTTCAAACTACTCGATGTTTTGGTTATGTGGTTCTGAACAGCAAGCAACCCTATTGAGCCTCAAGGCATGACAGCCTCCCAGGAACACCGTCCAGAATACAATCTTCAACACAAGCAAGCACGAAGACGATTACAGTCGTTGCATCCTCAAAGACCAATAGGAATGGGCCGGATGGGCCGCGTATGTTGCACAAGAGACCAGAGTACATGTGAATCATGATCCCAGCCCTTCCGACTTCGGGGAGAACACCTCTCTCTGCAAGAAATTATACCCCTCTTCCACTGCCGTCGCCCAGTCCCCCTTAATCTTTCCTAGGTCAAACAAGTGTATCGCATCATCGAGAATTCTCAATTCACTGGTAACACCATACTCCTGCAGCGCACAGTACGTCCGCACCGCCTGGCTGACAGGAACCAAATCGTCCTTTGTACCGTGGATGATGAATGTCGGGGTGCTGTACATGCCATTTACTATCTGCGCCAGGGGGCTGATTGATTGAACTTGCGTCTTTGACGGTGCTGGCAGCGATTCGTAGTAATCGGACTCGGAAAGTCCGTTCAGAATAACATGCAGGGCAAGCCCTTTCCAGTTCATGTTCAGAGCAATATTTGATCGTGCATCTTGAGGATCCATCCATCCACCTAAGGCTTTTCTGTGTGTAGGAGGGTTGTAAGCTGTAATAGGATAGTCATACAGCCCTGTTTGGTGGATTTCGGCCTGCTTCGAGGGATCCGGCTGGCGTCCAAAAGGGAAATTGGGTTGTCGCCAAAATGAGTCTTCGTAGTCAAGAGGGCAGTAAAAAGCCAAAATAGCGTCTGGTGGTCTGATCCCTCGTTGGGGTGCCGTAAAACCAAGGGTCATTGCAAGATGGCCTCCAGTCGACCATCCGACGGCAACGACGCGGTTAGGGTCGATCCGAACATCAGAGCGCCGAAGGGGGATTGTCGGCAACACAGTTCGTGCCCACGATAGCGCAGTGCACGCGTCGTACATTGGACCATTGGGAAGGGTGGTCTCGGGGCACAAACGATAATCAATACTGACTGGGAGGAATCCTCGGTCAAGAAGCATTTGTGTCTGCGCAGGGCGGATATCTTTGCGAGATAGCATGATGTGACCACCACCGTGGATCATGAGGGCTGGCGATTAAGGCTATTAGTGATTGCTTCTCCGCAAGTGAAGCTCTGACTCTCACCGACTGGAAGGGCCCCCTCCCTTGTGACAATGTCGTCCGGGTAGTATATGTCCGCTTCTAGGCGCACACCGTCTACTTTATCAAACTCCACAGTCTCGGTTAGAACAAGAGGTTCCGACATTGAAGCTGTAATGAGCCGGAGGATGTTGGACTCTTCAGACTTCCCAACTGTCCAGTCGATCCAGCGGAATCCTGAGCGGGCAAGATATTTTCTCCATAAGTTTTCATTAGCCAAGGCATGATGTCGGCCATCCTCGAATCTCCACCAGCCATCCAGTAGACCAAAAACGAGGTCGAACCAGAACAAGTTCCGGGTTAGCTCGATCAAGCACAGTAATCCATCTGAATGAAGGAGCTTTCGGATATTTGAGCACGACGCCACTAGGTTTTTGGTAGCGTGAATGCAATTGGTGGAGATGACAAGATCGTAATGATCGAGCAGCTCAGTTGGCGGGTCTTGCTCAATATTAACCAGAGCATATTGCACGAAGCTATAATGAGCAAACTTCTTGCGCGCCGCAGCAACAAGCGAAGGTGAAATGTCGCTGAATGTGTACTCGAATGGCTGCCCCGCGCTTATCTTGAGGAGATGTTCTATCAGATGCTTTGTTGTTCCTCCAGTACCAGCACCGAGCTCAAGAATTTTTATTTGGTGGTGTTGATGGTCAAGTTTGGCGAAAACCTCCTCCAAATATCGTGCTAGCACTATGGTACCTGTCTTGAACATCGGTGCGTTTGTGTAGACATTTTCCATTAAAGAGCGGGCGTCCGCACTACCAAACAGAATCCCTAATGGATCCAGTCTTCCGGTGAGGCACTGGGCCAGCTTGGTGCCGGTAGAAGCAAGGAGCTTGTGCTCGTATGCATGTTGAGGAAATCGTGAAAGAATGGTTGTAAGTAATTGTTCGGATCCGGCTTGGGGGACAGGAGTCATGGTTCTAACAAGGTGTCCCCTTGAGTCCAAACAGATAAGATCTGCGTCCTCTAATATATGGTAGATCTGGCTTTTTACCTTATTATGCTGGGGAAGCATAGTAACGTCCGGAAGCCTTTGGCCTGGGTGTAAGGCTCTCAAAGAACAGCCAAGGTCATCGAATGCTTCGACAACGTACGCAACAACCAGCTGTTTCTGTAGTGGCAATACATTGCTGGAAAAACCAGAGAACCCTGTTACTGGCAATATCTCATCCACAACCTGTCGCGCGGTCCGAAACTCCTCTTTTGCAATTGATGCTAACGGTTGCATGTCGCAAACTGGTTCATCAATGCTCTGCTCGGTGGGAGTCTCATGCACCTCATCAGTCAAAGACCGCGGCTGAAGGTACTCTGCTAAAGCTGCCACATCTTTAAAGCCTTGAAGCTGTTCTGTCGAGGTCGTTACAGTGAATCGTGTCCGGATCTCACTCAACACCTCTGTTGCAAGGAGTGAATCAATTCCGATGTCGTTGAGCGATGAGGTAGCTTTGATCTCGCTTGTCGGAATCTCTAGAAGATCACTGAACATTTTTTGCACCTGCAAAAGTGCCAACGATGGTCGATTTGTCCCGTTGAGTACCGGTGCTGAAGATGCAGTTTGGTCGTTTGCAGTGGTCGACGACTTGTTCTGATCAATATACTGTGCAATAGAAGATACAGTTTTCAATGAGTTAAAGTTCGATGGTGAAATGGTAATTGCAAAATGTTTTGAAATCTCGGTCAGAATCTCCGCGCTCAGTAAGGAATCAATTCCGATCTCGACTAATATGGATTCACCGAGGATTTCGCTGATTGGAATTTCGAGAATTGAGCTGAGCAGCTCGCGAACCTTCATGACGGACTTCCCAACTGATACAACCGATTCGTGTTGGTTGGTGCCTGCAATAAGTTGGCTAGCGGGAGTTGTGGAAATAAAGCCTGGAGAATCTGGAGGAGCTTGTGTACTCCCGTGGATAGCGCGATTAGAAGCAACGAGTGGTGCGTCTTGAGCATTTGTATTGAGCTTTGATAGGATCTTTGCCAATGAGTTCATTGATGTACTGCGGAACGTAGCGCCGATGAACATCACCATCAATTCCCCGGATTCAGCATCATACACAAGAATGTCGTTGGACAAGGTTTTGTCAGAGGTCCTTTCAAAAGTTGAGTATACGGTCCATGTCGGAATCTCTCGCCATCGAGATGTAAATGAGTCTGTCATAGCAAGTTCATCAAGCTGTGTGCAGATATAGACCTCTTCGTCGGTACGGTCAGAGAGGCAGTTGACATGGATTCCAGCAACCTGTAAGAAGTTATCCAGCAAGACGGGGTCGACCCTCGTTGTATGGAAACCAGGGGTTTGTCCGTGCGGAAGGTGAACTGAACCGACAGACTCGTTATCCTTGGACACAATGCGCTTGACGCCCTGATAATAGGCTGCATAATTGACAACCTGCCGAAACGAGCGGTAGATATTTTTTCCTTGAAGTATATTCGAATCTGCAGAGCAGGAAAGTGACGAAACCTTCATTGGATCAGCCAGACGCCGAAGCGAATGCAGCTTTTTTGCGGGCAACGTGCTGTTGCTATTGTTTATCGAGACTACGCCGGTGGTATGTGTGGTCAACGGCCCCAGCTCGTCAGCCCCAGGGCGGCTTACAATAGTAAACTCCCATGTATTTCGCTCATCTGGGATTTGGGACAGTCGAATTAAAATGGTGCGAGCTCCGATAGAGAGAGGTGACAAGATCTTGAGCCCGCGGACCTCCACACCTGCCGATGCGTTCAGCTGCCGCAACCTATCGACCGCTTCCGTTACCAGCTCCACGTACATTGAAGCTGGGCACAGCGGTTGTCCAAGCACGGCGTGGCCCTCCACACAGTAGGTGAACATTGGATGAGAATAGTTCACTTGAAGATCAAACCCTTGCGCTCCCTTTGTTACTACCTCAAGCAACTCTCTTGGTGTCTTTGCAGATACCGTTTGGCTTGAAGTACTGGGTGTAGTTGATGAGGCAGCCAGAGGAACATAGTCTAACCAGTGAGACGATTTCTCAAACTTATATGGAGGAAGGTTGATCCAGTGGGACTCGTCTTGCTGGAAGCACCAGTGTTGTACTTTGGCATCAGCCGCCCATAGATTGCATATAGCCCGAGACAACATTGAAGTGGCATCAGGGCCACGGAGATCAAGGGCCTGTAGGATGTCACGGCTCTTTTCAGTGTTGAGGCAGTTGCGAACGAGAGAAATCACAGGGGAGGAGGATCCGGCTTCTACCCAGAGACAATGTTTCAGGAGAGCAGCAACTCGTGTCACTGCCTGGTAAAACAGCACTGGCTTCCGGCTGTGTTGGACCACATATTCTTGCAAGTTGCTGGAGCTCCAGTATTCATTATCAGCGCATGCTTCAATCTTGATCGACGGCTGCTGAAAGTGGCAAGCCTGTACCACGTCTCTCCAACGGGGCAAAATCGGCTCAACCAGCCTCGAGTGGAACGCATGTGTGTTTGCCAAGTGAGTTGTTTTTATGCCCTCTTTCCGAAGCCGCTGCTCCACTAAGGCCATGGACGACGAATCTCCCGCCAAAACCACAGATTTGGGGCCATTAACACATGCAATATCCACCGCTAGTGGGATAGACTGCTCGACCTCTCCAATCAGGTTGGCGATAGTATCCAAGGAAGCCTGTGCGGAAAGCATGGCACCAGTCTCGTCACCCCATGCATCTTGTATCAACTGGGCGCGTTTAGAGATGAGCCGCAAACCGTCATGAAGGGAAACAGCGTCTGCAACAGCTAAAGCTGTGAGTTGCCCAAAGCTGTGCCCGATAATCGTATCGACCTTGAGGCCGGAGTCTATCCATGATCTTGCGGACGCATATTGCACGGAGAACAGCATGCAGTGTAGTTTGACAAGGTCATTGATGGGCTCAGACCTAAAAATATCGGGGAAAATAGTTGGTAGTCCTAGCTCCAGACACGCACTGTCGCAGTCATCCTTTTAGAGCATTCGTTAGCTATCATCCGTTATAGGTTTATACATAGGTCTCTTACCAGGTGATGTCGGAAGAGAGAAGAGCCGTAGTAGAGATGGGAATCTACGTAAACAGTGATACCATTTTGGCCACCAATACAGAGTACCACAGGACGCTTCTGCTGTGCCATGTTGTGTACATCCTCGACGCTGGCTGAGGTAAGGCTCGTTACTAGCTCTGGAAGGCTCGAAGCAGAAAGGATCCGGGCATATTCGAGCTGGCGATTCTGCTTCATGGCTAAATTATAGGACAGTGTCATCGTTGCACCGTCCCCGAAGTCATTCTGAATGTTGTTCAAAGAGGCCGCAAGAGAAGAAGAGTATGCAAGTAGGCTTTCAACTGATTGAGCAGAGATAAAAAAAGGCCAGCTTGCGGAAGTGAGGGAGGATATTCTTCTTGTCGTACTCCTCGTCTTATGTTGCTCAAGGACCATGGCGACATTGCTTCCAGCAGCTCCATAATTATTCACGACTGCTATGCGCCGCTCCGCGAGCCACGGCTGGCTCTGCTGGGGTATCTCCATGCAGTCTGGGGATAATGGGGCAATCTTTGGATTGAGTTTGATGAAATTGGCCTGTCTCGGAATAATATTCTTCTGCATCATTAGGACCGTTTTGATCATGGCCGTCGCACCAGACGCTGACTCTGTATGTCCAACATTATCCTTCACGGAGCCGACAAACAAACGAGTGTTTCGTCGAGGACCACCAAATACCTCTCGAATGCTATTACACTCAATAGGATCACCTACCCGAGTACCTGTTCCATGTGCCTCAACGTAAGTAACATCCGAAGCTTCAACACCTGACATGGCCAGAGCTTTTCTGTACAGTGCAGCCTGGGTGTCGGGTGATGGTACGGCAATAGGCGTGCGGTTGCTTCCCTGCATCACGGCAGATCCTCGAATGACTGCAAGGATTGAATCGCCATCCTTCTGTGCCCTGGAGAGCGTTTTTAGAACTAGCACACCTACACCTTCGCCGCGACAGTAGCCATCTGCACGTTCATCAAAGGCCTTGGAAGCCCCCGTAGGACTGAGAAATGATGCGGCAGCCAGGTTCTGGTATAAGGCTGGACTGGTTATAACATTGACGCCTCCTGCTAGAGCCATGGCGCACTCGTTTGCTCTAAGTGCCTGTGAGACATTAGCAGCTAGCAAATTATGGCTCGATCTCTGAGCAACCCACGTTCGCCGCGGCATGAATCGCCACCAATCCAGAGGAACAGGCCGTGTCATAGGTAATCGATGGGCCCGACCACCCAAAGTAGTGACTTAGTCGACCGCTAATGAAGGCCCGAAGAGTGCCGAGCGCGGAAAAGGCATTTGCATTGTGGGAACCAACGTTGTCACCATAATCCACCGATCCAACTCCTAAATATACGCCAACTTCCGAAAGCTGCTCTTTTCCACAGCTCCGCAAGCCAAAATATCCGGCGGATTCGAGTGCTTCGTATGTAACCTCGAGAGCAAGTCTCTGCTGCGGATCCATAGACTTTGCCTCGCGACCGGATATTCCGAAGAATCTGTGGTCGAAGTGCTCAGGGTGCCGAAGAAAGTTGCCCCAGAAGGGGCCTTTAGGCTCTCTTTGGAGCTGCGACGCTCTGAAACGATTCTCTGGCAGCGGCTGAACAGCCGAGCGACCAGACTGCACCAAATCCCAAAAGTCTTCAACAGTGTCGCTATCAGGATAACGGGATGCCATTCCAATGATTGCAATAGCGGGTGCAATTTCTGAGTCGATACCACCCAGAGTCTTTAGAGGCGACGAGCTATCAGTGCTTGCAGAAGCCGGGATACCATTCAAAAGTCCGCTCGCCTTTGCTTGCTTTGTTTTCATGATAGTTCGAGGAATGGCCATCTCAGAACCCACCGATATAATAAAGTCTGGCCCCTTAGCCGACGCTGCCACTGCTTCTTGCACTGTTTGGTACCATTGGCACTGTTCTTGCAGTATGGACCGAATTGCTTCATCATGTAATGCACCTCTTGAAATGGGTGTAGCGTTGATGCTTGATCTCAATGGGAAAATTAGGTCGACAGCATCAGGTAATTGGAAGCGCTTGTCTTGCCGGCATAGCTGCTGCACGTTGTTGACGACTTTATTGTGAATTTCTTGACGGTGGAATCGTCCTTGGAGCGCGATGACCTGGGATGCCAGCCCAGCGCTGGAGACTTGTTTTAAAAGCTGGGTCAGGTCCTGCGGTCGCAGAGTGACTGTGACTCGCGTCTGATCGGTCACGCAAGATATGTAGGCCTACCGAGTTAGCACCAAAATAGTTCATACTGACCTTCTGAGACTTACTTCAGTGAATCCATCAATGATCCTTCGCAATTCTTCGCTCTGGCTTTCAGATTTCCAATCCACGGAGATGGAGACTGCGGGGGAAGAGACGATGGTGTCGAGATCGATCAGCGCTCCCACACAAACCGCCAAGCGAAGAGCAACTGCGATGTTTCGCTTCAGCGCCTGCTGGCTTCCGGAACTGGCAACTGCTGCTGCAGTGAGGAATCCGATGCAGAATCCCTGGACATCGCTTACACGCCCACCACCCTTGATGACTTCGCCTGTCGGGATCGAGTCAAGTCGCAGATCCGTTGTTGCATGATGCCAAAGATCCAAAACCTGCGAGAGAACGGTTATGATGTTCAAGATGATGCTTCTCGCGGGCGCTTGTTGCAGCTCAGCAGCTGCACTGCGACCGCTAAAGAGCAGCCACAGTTGGCTGAGGGCCTCGCCACCCGGAACCGTTGACAGCTCGGGGCAACCTGCAACAATGCCCTTCCAGAGTTCTTTCAGGGTCTTCAGCTCATCAAGGAGAAACTCAAGGCCGGGGGTTTGGAGGATAGCTGATGCCAGTTCTGTCACCCCTTCACCACGAATTGTCGACCTCTGAGGACCGAACAGAACCAGCACTTTTCTATCCGCCTGAGCGGAAATAGTCTCAGTCGATGATGGCATGTTGATTCGTTAGGTATGCGTTGAGGCAAGCTCTGCTCTGGGTGTTGAAGGATATAGAGCCTTGTATGTCCTCAAGGTACCAAGGCAATAGTAAGAACCATATATTTCAGTGGCTGACACAGTCACAGGGGTCCGATGTACCTCAATCCCAGGTCTCAATGGAACGTTTCAGAAGCTGCATGCCTGTTGTAGGCGTGAGTACTCGGTGCATTTCGTCAATGCACCCAGTGCCGCCACTGCTGGCTCCCTACTCGGGACCATGAATGGCTTGCATCCAAGTTGGCCAAATGTGATGCCCTTGGAATGTCGAAATGAGCTAGGTTTGTCCACATGGGTATACTACACATGCAAAGCCGTTGTTGTCGTTTGTGCTATTTTCATCTCACACCCCCATTCCTTCGTGCAGAGCTCATGATCAGTGTCTTTCAAGATTTAGCAGCCCAGATCGGATTAACAACGATGTATTTCCAGTTTTCCTCTCATGACCTAGGCACTACCACGGTCTATCTTCTTTCTTTTATCGTTTGTCTTGCGACGCTTCACCTAGTGGCTGTCTACTCTCGCCTCCGACATATCCCTGGACCCTTTCTTTGCAAGATAACTAATTACCCACGAGTCTCTTGGGTAAAGACACAGCGCGCCCATGAGATACACCAAGAAATGCACGACAGGTATGGCGAAGTCGTGCAATTTGGGCCCAACATGGTCTCCCTCTCCAATCCCGCCAGAATTCCAACTTTATATCCAATTCGAGCTGGTTTCCCCAAGGTGCAGTTTCAAGATCATTGCCTAGTTGTACACCAAAAACTGACAAAAGCCGCTACAGGGCGAATTCTATCGCACCTTGATGCCTTACACCAAGACTGGCGGTGCCCTACCAGCCGTCTTCAATACCCGTGATGAGAACCTACACAAAAAGATCAAATCACCCATTGCGCCGCTATTTTCCATGACCAATATTCTCCCACTGGAGAGCTTTGTCGACGAGACTATTCAGGTAATGATTGAACAGCTCGACCGCCGGTTCGCTGATACAGGTCGAACTTTCGACCTTGCAGACTGGCTACAGTATTTCGCTTTTGACGTGATGGGAACCTTGACTTTCTCGAAGCGCTACGGATTTCTTGAGCAGGGACGAGACGTCGACGATATGCTAGATACTATTTGGACGTTCATGCAAAGGTCTGCGCCTTTCACCCAAATCCCTTGGCTCGATTTTCTGTGGAATAAGAATACAGTCGCGTCATTCTTTCGTCGACAGGCGACCGGGTTCTCGATCCTAAGAATTGTTGGAAAGTATGTTGCTGAGCGGCGAGCTGCGAGGGAGACTTGGAGCACTAATAAGGCGACTGTGGGTGGGGGATATGAGCAATCAAAGCGTAAGGCGAAAGATATGCTGGAGAGGTTTTTTGAGATACAAGATCAGAATCCGAGTTTACCACCATGGTGAGTACCAATTTCTTGTATGAAGGTTATACATAATGGCCTATGTCTTATTGTTCACACTATCAGGTGCGTCACGGCGTGGACATTCTCCAACATCATCGCCGGTTCCGACTCGACAGCGGTTGTGCTCCGTACAATATGGTACAATCTCCTCGCCTACCCAGCAAGTCTCCAGCGTCTCCGCGAAGAGCTGCTCTCAGCGGCGTCCATAAAATCAGGGGAATTTAGCAAGCCGTTCCCGAGTTGGAAAGAAGTCAGCGACCTCCCATATCTAGACGCGTGTGTAAACGAGGGTATCAGACTCCATCCACCTTTCTGTCTACCTCTCGAGCGTGTCGTACCCAAGGGTGGGATAACAGTCGGCGAGTCCTTCCTGCCAGAAGGCACTGTCGTTGGCATGAATGCCTACGTAGTCAATCGTCATAAAGAAACATTCGGGGAGGATGCAGAGGAATGGAATCCAGATCGGTGGATGGTCGATGCCGAGAGAAAGAAGGTGTTGGAAGCGAGTGTCCTGACTGTAATCACCTGTCTCTCGGTTTCAAATGCGTCAGCTAACACGCTGTAGTTTGGGGCTGGAAGGAGAATCTGCCTAGGGCGGCACATCTCTTTCCTTGAGATGAAGAAGATTGTTCCGGTCCTGGCATTGAGATATGAGGTACGTTTCAAAGACATGTCCCAATGCGATCGCTGACCCTGTTGGCTGTATTCCAGTTTGACCTCATTGATCCACACCGGTACAAGGTCGAGAACTCGTGGTTCTTCCGGCAGTACGGTATTGATATCAGGCTGAAGAGGCGGAATAACAAGCTTTTGGTGTCAAAGGCTCGAGAAGACTAGTATTAGACTTATAAAAAAGCCGATGAATTGTTGTAATTGCAGAATACCGCATTTATCCATCATCAGGGCTCATATACAATGGTATATAGTAGACATAAGAGAACGAGCGTGATAATCTCTGCCAACTGTTTCTATGCCAGGATTATCTCTTGCGGGTCATATTTGATTCAAGAACCTCCCTAGTTGTACCTTTGGTAATAGCTTCAATCATTACACCTCTTTGTACTTCTCTGAGACAATAAACTACATATGCACAAGAGCTTGAGCTCTGAAAGGCCAACTCTACTTGGATATGTAAATCACTAATCAGAACTATTGTATCAAGGGACCCAAAAACAGTATGAAGAGAAATTGCGAGATCTATATCATAATTCTTCAAACGTAACAGACAATCGGTCTCCGATTTTACATCTACCAAGTGCTCTTGATATCATCGGCAATCTTCTCGGCCAGCATATCTGTGGTAAGGCATGTCAGTCGTACCCTATAAAGAAAACGAACTTTTTGTATCAAACTGAGGGACTCTGAACATACAAATGATCGACTGAGGAAGACCTGTTGCAGGAAGGAGTACGTCAGCTTAACATGTACTAGAACCTCTGAGAGCCTGAGGGCAGGAGGAGCTCACTCGGAGGGATGAACGGAAAGCTCGAAGAATCCACAACACGCACTATGATTCGAAAGTCAGCCTCATTCAGCATCCAGATATATCACCAAAATCAAAGAGCACTCACGCCTTTCTGTGCCGAACACTCTCCCCTGACTATCCAGAACCGCCTTCTCGTCCCCTGTAACCCCCATTCGACACGTCGCTACAGCATGTGAGACGGTATACGCATTATCCCTGACAAAGTTTCGGATCGCATCGTCGTTTTCATCATCGACCTCGGTGCCAGGATAATACTCCTCACCAATCCGCACTCCAGCCAAAGCATCAGAGTCCAAGATATACCTCAGTCTTCTAAATGCGGCGGAGAGAATCTCGATGTCCATTTCCTCCACCAGCCAATTAGGGTTGATGAGTGGGGGATCGGCCATCCTAGAGCTGGAAATGGAAACGTTCCCTCGGCTGTGGGGGGTCAGGAGCGTCGCGAGCATTGTTGCATAGTTGTAGCCGTCGTTGGGGCTTGATGTTAGAGGATTATAGAAGTCACCCACGTAGGCCGGGAGAGCGAGATAAAGGATTTCAGGCCAGTCGGAGGGAAGACCGGCAAGATCTATCACGTTGTATTAGCGTCGCGATTATGGCTAATATTAGAATTGGATATATCTCACCTTCCTCAGTCTTCTCGGACAACCCTCCTCGAAACTGCTCAGGTAGCCACTCAAAGGCCGCATAGTCACCCCCGGGAGCAGAAAGCGGTCCTGCCTTCTCCTCATATAGCTCCGTTGCCTGAGCAGCAATCTCCGGGATAGACAATGAATTCGCAGTCTCCAAGTTCACCCTGTAACTGATTCCAAAGAAGATATGATCCTGCATATTCTGGCCGACTCCCGGCCGATCAGCAACAAGCGGAATACCATGCTCAGCAAGGACATCAGCCGGTCCCACTCCCGAGACCATCAACAGCTGCGGAGATTGAAACGCCCCGGCGGCCATAATGACCTCCCGTCTCGCACGTAGCGAGAAGGTCTTGTTGGTTGTCAAATCGCTAGCCTCGACACCTGTGGCCACCTGCCCGTCGAAGAGGATCCTCTCTACCCTGGTCCGATCAAGAAGTATCAGATTTCTCCTGTTCAGGATTGGTGCGAGGAACGCCGTCTCGCTCGACTCTCTGGTTCCTTCTGCTTTGTTAATCGTATGGATTAACCATCCGCTGCCATTCAAATGACCCCCGGTAAACCCGGGGCCATTCTCAATCCCTTCGGCTTCGAAAGCCTCCGCCATCCAGCTACTAAACGGTTGTGCATAGTTAGGATGTGTAACGGAGAGGTCACCGCCTGTTGAGAGCGTCTCAGGATCATACTCTGGTGTCGAGTTTGCAAATCGGAAATCGTTGTTGGGAGGTGTGAAGTCAATGGACTTTTGGAAGTAGGGGAAGATATTGTCCCATGACCAGGAAGAATCATTGACGCGTTCAGCCCACAGGTCCATTGACCCGGTGGAGGGGCGTTGGTAGGCCATGGCGTGGATGGCGCTGCTGCCGCCGAGCTGGAGGAGTTAGATATAGAGGTTTGGGCCATCTAGAAAGACAGAACTTACTGTTTTCCCGCGAGGGTAATGTACACTTTGGCCATTTAAGCCCTGTTCAGAACCAGTCAGACTCATACAACCTGGTTAGATGACATCGCAGGAGATAACCATACAGCTTGAGGAGTAGTCATAAATCCCCACTCCACCAACGGATTTGTGAGTTCCGGTGACTTTCCATTGTATATGCCTGCGTTCGCCGGGACTTGGCTTATGTTGCCTGTATCAAGCTCATAGAAAGAGCCGGCTTCAATAACGGCTACTCGGATAGTATCGTTCTCTGTTAAGCGTGAGGCGAGCGTTAGCCCGGCTGTACCGCCCCCGACCACTAAGTAGTCGTAGATATTGTCGCTTGGTGCTGCTCGGACAGAAGCCGAAAGAGCAAGAAGGGAGAGAAGTGAGGACCGATGCAGCATCGTGGGAAAAGCGTGACAATGCAATGATCTAGCGAGTTTCTACTATCTCTTTTCGATAGGAACGATATGCATACAGCTATGCAGACTATCTTCAGCCTTCCTGTCTCTTTGATATATATGCAATTCTAACCCTGATCACACTCTATTCAGCTGCCCAAGATAGATCTCAGAAGGCGACGATAGCCTAACCATCAACACATACTCCACGTTCAATCCTTCAACCATCATCCCTCTCACCCCAGGCTGTGCCTGAAACCTGCATCGAGCCACGTTGTGGTTTTCCACGAGAATGACACAACATGCGGGCGATCCCGATTGGTGATGTGGGAGGCTGAAAATAGAACTCGTAATTGTCTGCAGGGAGTTTAGATGGGGTTGAGCTTCGGCTGAACTATGAGGTGTGGCTTACTCCAGGTATACTTTACTCAGTGCCATTCCGTCTACCCAGTGCCGTTGCCTTGCGCATGATACCTAGGGCCAGGTATGCCGAGATTACAGGGTGGATAGTGTGAGCTCTGGTCTGTGTTTTGCTTGGGCTGTCTGGGCCAGCTGGGTCGATTGCGCAAGGCGTTGAACTAAGTGCTGAGCGTGCACTTGGCGAAGAAAAGGACAGGGCAGAAGTGCTTTCACAATCTTTCATTTCGGGTCCAGAATCTGCTCAGCCCCGAGTACGCGTAGAACCTTCGTGAGTCACAGGAGGGTGACATTCATGTTGCTGTCTAGCGGTTTGGGGAGTAGAGTCTTCCCCCGGGACCGTTGGCAATCCAGCAATGCGATATGTACCAATTGTACCTTCACAGCCATCTGGAGCAAAGCACACAGCACACAATGGCCTCCTTTACTCCAGTTCCCCTTACCCCACCAGACCTGCGCATTCCGACATCTACAGCAATAGTGACGGTCCGCGTGATTGATACGTATGCCCCTCGCCTCGGTTATACTACAGCGCAACCTGAATCTAACCTTATGCCATGCCAGAACCACAACCCTCCATTTGAAGCCATCCCTATTCTGGACTCCAGAGATCCCAAGCCTAACAGGCATTGACGCCCCAACACTATCTTTCCTAATCTCATCCGAGACGCAAAGCAAACATGTCCTCTTCGACCTGGGCGTTCGCAAGGACTGGGAAAACTACGCCCCTGCAACAGTAGACCTTATCAAAAAGACAACCAAAGTGACAGTGCACAAGAACATAGCCGAAATACTCGACGACGATGACAAAGGATGCTCCGTAAAAAGCACCGACATCTCAGCCCTCATCTGGTCCCATCACCACTTCGACCACATCGGCGACCCATCTACATTCCCACCCGCGACAGCACTAATCGTTGGCCCGGGTGCCAAACAGTTTATTTCTTCCGGATATCCCACGCGCCCTGAGGCGACAACTCTAGACAGCGACACGAAAGGTCGAGAGATCCTCGAGCTCGACTTCACCCCATCCAATCCGCAAGCCTGCAAGGTTGGCCGATTCAACGCAGTAGACTATTTCGGTGACGGCTCATTCTACCTCCTTGACGCGCCGGGGCACAGTGTGGGACATATATGTGCATTGACGAGGGTTACCTCAGCGCCTGACTCTTTCATCTTCATGGGTGGTGATGCAGCACATCATCCTGGTCTCATCAGGCCGTCTGCCTACCTTCCCATTCCCAAAGTTATTAGTCCTTCGCCTTTTAAACACGGTCTCGCTCCGAGTCAGGGAGTTATACGTGGCATTTATCCCGCAAAGAGTCTCACGGAGCCTTTTTTGAAGCTTGCTAGGGGAATGTTTCCCGATTATGAGGCGGCGGAGGATACGCTAGGAAAGATCCAGGAGTTAGATGCGCAAGAAGATATCCTGGTGATATTACCGCATGATCGGAGTATTTTGGGTGGGCTTGAGGTCTTCCCCGGTAATGCTAATCAATGGAGGACACAAGGCGTGAAGGAGAAGGTTCGGTGGGCGTTTCTAGTTGATTTTGAGGCGACTTTGTAGTTTATCTTTCTTTAGTTTATGAGAAAGTTTACGAGAAAGTTTACGAGAAAGTTTACGAGAACACTGAATTTTGAATGTATCGCACTCCTTAGATGACAACTATATGCAGAAGTTAACATAAACAGCCAGAAACAAGATATCAGACAACCTCTGTAACTCCCAGATCCAGAAAATAGCGACCTTTCTATCCTCTATTCTACCAACGTACTTCGATACTTAAAACTGGACATTCGTGCTCATCCGAATCCGCTCTCCATACTTCAAAAAAACAAATGGCAACGGACACATTACCAATGCAATGCCAGCCAGCAGTGTATTTCCCCAACCCAATCCGAGCGCATCGTACATCGGCCCTCCAGCGAGCGGCAAGAACGCACCCCCGAGTGATCGTAGCACCGTTACAGCCGCAACAGCAGATGCAGCGTATGTGGTGTATGCATCAACGAGATAGGTCGAGACCACTGTGAATGCATTCAGCATCCCAAATCCGAGGAGAGACGTCCCAATAATCGGTGCAATCCAGTGGACGTCCTTCTCTGCAGTCCACCCATACCAAAGAAGAGAAGTGGGAATCAGCCAGCACGTAAAGCACAGAGACGGAAGGCGATACTCTGGTTTTGGTTCCTTGTCGGGATTCTTCTTGATGAGAGACAGGTATAGTTTATCAGAGTATCCCAGTTGGAAGATTAGACCTGCCACAGAGCCAACACCTATACCGAGGTATGAGAGGCCGACGTTACCGGACGAGAAATGGTAGGTGTCTTCAAAAATGGGTGTGAGGGTCGTGAAGAGGAGGTAAAGATATCCGTATATCGTGGCGATGTAAATTGATAGTAGCGCGACGATAGGAGAGAACAAGAGCATTTTTGTAGGACGTAAGATGGAAAATGTGAGTGTGCTGCGCCTTGAGCGGCCGTTATCGAGAACGCTGCGGAGGTCATGGTTTCTTGTTTCTTTGCGAAGGCGAAGGGTCTTTCGTTGAAGGATTGTATAGGCGTAAGATTCGCGGAGAAAGACTGGGGTAAGAACGGTGACCACACCAGCCTGAAGAATCAGCAATGATCACAAGCAAGAGCATGTCGACTTACACCAATTGCCAGGACCCAAAAGTTCCATCTCCATCCTGCCGACTGCGTCAAATACGCCCCAGCTGCCGTGTGTCAGTCCTTTCGGTTCTTCGGTCTGGCATATAGATAGGTAGGAAAACCAACCAATAGGCCCAATAACAGGCCCCAGCACAGGCCCCAGCATCCAAGCACCCATCGCCAGCCCACGTTTCTCAGCCGGTATCATATCAGCCAGTGACCCAGCACCAATGGTAAGCGGCGCACTCCCCGCCATCCCTGCGAATAGTCTGAACACGATCATGGCGCTGAGGTTTGGGGCGAGAGCGCATGCTACCGTCCAGATCAGGTAGAAAGCGTTGCAGACGTGGTAGATTGGCATGCGACCGTGGAGTTCGGAGAGAGGGGCGAGGATAAGGGGGCCGATTGCGTAACCGAGAAGGTAGACGGAGACGACGAAGGCACCAAGAATGTCGCTGGTGAAGTGAAATTCTGCCTTGAGTTGGGAGGTGCCGGGAGCGACCATTGAGGAGCCGAGGGGTCTAGCATTTCTGTCAGTATCCATACCATTGGAAAGAGAGCTAGCCACGAGAGCGTACGTGAGGACGGAGATCAGAGCAATGGTGGTGGTTGCCAGCACCTTGCGAGTCGACGACCAGTTCTTCGGGTTCTCGGGGTCATTGGGTCCATCCCAGTCAACCACTTCTCTATGGAACTCAGGATTCGCCATATCGTCTGTTTCTCATTTGGAGTAGATTCAATGTGCTGAGACCAGAGTGATTCTAAAAGGTTCTTAACCATTTCTATATTCTTGGTCCGGAATGTCCAGAGTCCAGAGTATGTTTCGAGTCGATCTACCATGGTTCAACAATGAGTTCAACAAGCAATTGCCCCGTCTGACTGCATAAACGAAGTGGCTGAGCGAGCTCGTTAATCTCTTTCCGTGCTTACCGTGACCATTCATATTCCGGTTTGCACTTTTTGGTTTACCTTTCTACTTGAAGCTAGGATACTCTGGGCTGATCAGAAGCCACTAGTGGCAGATAGGATACAAGAATAGCACACGCAGGAATTAATCTTGATATTGGTAATGTATAGATAAGCAATTGCGGCTTCTCACTGCTTTCAAACAAATTCAGCTGCTATCGGCTTGGATCAGCTATTCGAGACTTAGTCCTCTCCACCGCGCATGACCTTGGCCAGGTTCTCAAAGGCAGTACGGCGCTTCGTCACGATCTCATTGAATATATCTGCCGGTCCAATACTGCCAATGATGATTTCATCCTTTCCTGCTACCAACCCTTCATACGTCTGCTCAATGAAAGCGTCAAGCGGCATGCCGAGTTTCCGGCCAGCGTCTTCGCCCATATAGTCGTGGAGCTCGGCTATGCATTGTCAGCAGGGGCTTGCCACGCGGAAAAGTGAAACTCACTCTGCACAGGGGGCGGAGATATTTCGATCACCCTGGTATTGGAATGGCGCAGCTGCTCCCGTAAGCAAAGAGTGAACACGTTGAGAGCCACTTTCGATGCCGAGTACGCGGGCAGTGTCGCGGCGGGAACGATGGAGATATTCGAGCCAGTGCTACAGGTGCAATGATTTAGCATAAGTCGCAAATACATCCAGTCTACTCACAAGATGATCGAGGTTTGGTTGGAGTGTCTTTTGAGATAAGGCAGCAGACTGTGTGTGAGGGAGACAAAGCTAGTGAAGTTGACCTTAATCTCGTCGTGGAAGCTGGACAGGTCAAACTCTTCCGCTACGTTGTACGGCTTCTGCACGCCAGCGTTGAAGAAGATGCAGTCAATATCCGGGGACTTTGCGAACACTCTGCATTTGTTAATACACGCCCAGACCATTTCGGAAGTGATGTATCAGAATACTTCTTTACAAAGTCCGGAATCTCGTCTAAACGTGTGATGTCAAATGCCACCCCATCTGCCTTTTCGGGGCCGTGTGTCTGAACGAACTCATCCAGCCGCTCCTGACGGCGTCCAACGACAGTGACTTTAACATCGGTCTGCACCAGTTGAGTCGCTAGTGCTAGACCAATTCCAGAAGTGGCGCCAATGGCCAAGCAATGCTTGTATGGGAAGCTCATGGTGACAACGAAGGGTAGTAGCAGGTTGTTTGGGGTCTGTTGTGGCGTCGTTTAGTGCTCAGTCAGAGTAAGGTCTTAGCTTTAAATACAGAGGGGCTGGAAGGTGCAGGAGCACCGGGTAAGAAGTTGTTAATGAAGCAAGGAGGAGGATTACATATGCAGTGTTATGTGAGGCCGTGGAATTCTAGAGGACTTAGGGGCCTTATCCCCGCGGATTTAAGCCGGCCATGGTTCCGCACTCGCACGACGAATCTTAATTCCACAATTCCTAGCCAGAGTATGATCTTCTATTTCAAACTATCTTGGTTCAGCTTCAATCACACTCTGCGTTGCAAGCGGGGAGCTCCAGATCTTTACCACCCTGAACCCTACCGACCCTAGCAACTCCACCCACATAGCTTCGGTTCGCTCGAAAGCTGAAACCTTCACCATCATTGTCAAGTCGTACGCAGTAGCTTGTGGGTGGGGGTTCTTGTCAGGAAGGACATGGTCATGCACTAGTAGTTTACTATACCCTAGTCTCATCGCCCCTCGGAGATGGCTGAGTATGATTCGAGCTGGGGGATCGGCCCAATCATGAATAACCCCATGGAGATAATAAGCTCGAGCTCCTTTCCAGTATTAGTAACTCTGTCAGTTTTCGATTGCCGGACAACGTACCCATCACCGGCTGCGCAGTAAAAAAGTCATGGACCATCTTCTGCACAGTAGTCGGACATTTGGCCAAGGCGATCACATCGCCGCGGTCTTGGAGCACAAGCCGCGGTGCAAGATCGGACTCATGTGAGAGTAACTTGTTCATATCATGCCCAACATTACCTCCAACGTCAACCAACAAAGGTGTTGTCGAATCGTTTGGCTGCCCGTCGTCCAACCGCTCAAATGGGTATATGTCCAACATACCAGCCTGATGGGCCATAACTCCTCCCATCATGTTGTTAAAAACTCTCCCTTCCTTCTCATGGCTGTTATAGTAGTCGAAGAGATTCCCTTTGAAGTCCTTGGTATACTGGAAGATACCGTCATTTGGATCTGTAGGGTTCTGGTAGCCGGTCTTCGCGAGGAACTCGGGAGCTTGATAAAAGCATGGAAGGGTGGCATCGTAACTAGACCTCCTAAGCATATGTTCGTTCAAGGAGCTCGGTGGTACCAACAGGTAGTTCACCCAGTCTCCAAAGACTGGCTTGAGCAGTGACTTGCTAAAGGCACTCTGCTGGAAGCTTCCGGGCGAGGACTCGGTGATGAGATTTGTGGCGACGAGGTGCCGTAGGATTCGACCTGTGCGTTTCTTTCGTTAGATCAATCCGTCATCAAGTGCAAGCTAGGCAATATCTCATACTCAGAAGAAACTCGTCGCATCCTACGCGTTTTGCCAATTCCCCGGCCGTGCACACGGCGCTTTCTCCAATCTCGTGCCATCTTTCGAAAAGCTCTAGGTCTCGAGCAATCTTGAGGCATGCACCAAGCGCCGGCTGTTTTTTTTTTTTTTTTTCGTTAGCATATATCATAGGCGTCACGATGAATCTAAGGGAACATGCCTCAGTCAAAACAAGACGTGCAACCGTGTCCCATGACGTCTCCAGTCGACTTACTAGGGCATATGCAGCCCTCAAAGTTCTGATGCGATCGCCGTCGAATGCGAAAAGGGAACTATCTATGTCCTTGATTGAATTAATAAGTTCATCTGTGTCCAGGTGGTCGCCGCCGTTGATACCGTTGGTTGGCATGATGCGCGACTGGAACTATTGAAAGCTGGCGAAGTAAGCATTACACTGTGGATATCAGACCTATCTTCGCACACATAGCTTGCTCATTTTGTAGTCAATACGGTGCATACTGTGGCTATTGTGTTGGTGATGCGAGAATTATAGGTGGCACCGAGTAAAAGTTACCTGCTGTCCCTGGGTAGTTGCAATATCTCAATGCAAGCCTGGTTTGTTCAATGCTGTCGATTTCAACAAAAATAAGAATCCAGAATAAAAGCTTCCGGTAGGAAGGTATCACTGACAATGTTGACTAAGAAGCTTGTTCTTTTTGGCAGTATGGGTGCTGCTTCAGTGATGTGGGGAGTTCCCCTCGTTCTGATCCTGATTGTGCTGCCCGGGGTAGCCTTCTATCGTCTATTCCTAAGTCCTCTCTCCCACATTTCCGGACCTCCATATGCCTGCATATCCCCCCTCTTTCTACACGCGGTCTGCTACATAGGGATCGAAGGCCGCGTTCTCCTCCACTATCATGAAAAGTACAACACCCCCGTTCTTCGAATTGGACCAAACGCCGTCTCGCTCTCCAGCCCAGACGCTCTCTACCCAGTTTACATCGTCGGTGGCGGATTACCGAAAGATGCTCGATACAAGAACTTCCGCGTGGAGGGACACGATACGATCTTCTCAAGTGTCGACACTGCATATCGTGATGCAAGAGCCAAAGCCGTTCTACCACTGTTCGCTCCGAGCCGTATTCGAGCGTCTTGTGAGAATGGTGTTTGCGGGGACTTGATCCAGAGATTCATTGATACTCTCCGGTCAAGGAGGGAGGAATCCTTGTCGAAGCCATCGGGCACACAACGCAAAGTTGACATACTCGATCTTTCGTCTCGGTTATCCATTGATATCTTAACGGCTTTCCTCTTCAACAAGACGTATGGAGGTCTAGATGAGAGAGAGGGAAAGGTCGACGGTTATACAGGAAACCGACTGACCAAAAAGTTGTCTGCCACCCCCTTTGTCCTCGCCATCGTAGCATTCAGCCGCTTCTCTCTTTTACCGAACTGGTTATTTACCCTGGTCTTCTCTCTTCTGATGGGTCCAACACTATCCAAGCCCGAAGTGGCCGCATCACTCGCAAAAGTCTCACAATTCGTCAACAGTATCGCCGACGGCAAGGAGATCGACAGTTGTTATAACACCTACCAATCCCGACTACTAGCAGCCGCAATTTCACCTGAAGAAACACTCATTCAATGCAAGGCAGCTATGTTCGCGGGCGCCGACTCCACAGCGGTCATGCTCTCCACCATTCTCTTTCACCTCGTTCGCAGACCGGCTGTACGCCAGCGGCTGAAGAGGGAGATCCAGGGACGCCAACCTGGTGCGGACTACCAGTCGCTCCCATACCTACAAGCTGTTATCCGTGAGGGTCTGCGCCTAGGTATGGCAAATCCAGCACGTTTGACGCGCGTTGTGCCCCCACGAAGCCCTGGATGCACTGTCAGTGGAGTGTTTCTTCCACCAGGGACCATTGTCGGTGCCGCGGCATACACCTTGCACCACAATCCCGAAGTATTTCCTCGCCCATTCGAATTCTTGCCCGAGCGGTGGCTGATTAGTGGCAGAGGGCAGGGGTTCCAGCGTCTAAAGGAAAGTGACATTATCCCGTATGGATTGGGTTCTCGGACTTGTTTGGGACGGAATCTGGCAAACCAGCAGCTGTATGCGACGGTAGCGAGAGTGGTTGAAAGCAATGTCCTTGATGGTGCAGTGACATGTACGGAGAGCATTGAATTGATCGAGTGGTTCAACGCTGAGATCAAGGGCCATGTTTTGGAAATTGAGTGGAACTGTTGACCTGTCCGGGTGCCATGCCCAGACACTACTTTATGCGCCTTAGGATGGTCAGGCAGCTCCACTCCTGCCAGAGATAATGGCACACACTCTTATGATTCATAAAGTTTTGTAATCCAGTGAAATAGAGGTGTGCCATGACACCAGTGGTATTGGGCTGTAGTCGTGGACACAATAATGCCAAGCCTCTTCTGGCTCTGTCACGTGGTGATAAGCGTGGTGCGGATACGATATCGGAGGCGTGAGTCACATGGGAGGGGCCACCCAAAAAAGATTCAAGATCCCCTCATCCACATTCGTCTTTCCTACACAATTGAAGATTTGCAATCATGACTAGAAGAGAGGATATCACATATTTGGGCGCCGGCCCTGCTGCCCTTCCTACCGACGTTCTTGCGACCGCCGCAGAGGCCCTCCAGAACTATGAGGGCACCGGACTGTAAGCTCCGTCCAGTCTACCCAGATCGTGAGCATCGACTGACTCCATTAGGGGTGTTGCAGAGCACAGCCATCGCAGCGAGCTCGCTGCTGGCATCCTGAATACGATGAAGGAAGACCTTGCCAACTTCCTCGATATTCCTTCCGAGTTCGAGATCCTGATCATGCAAGGTTCGACTCCCGATCTCGGCTGCCATGTATCGCAATACTGACGGGCTAGGTGGTGGATCGGGTCAATTCGATGCGACGGTATACAATCTAACTGCTATCTGGGTGGAGAGGCAGAGACAGAAGATTATTAAGGAGAAGGGCGAGCTATCCGAGGAGGACCTCATTGCAGAGCTACGGAAGAAGGTCGACGCGGAGCTGCGTTTGGACTATCTAGTCACTGGATCGCAAGTACCCCGACCAATCTCTTCTACTTGCCCTGCTAATACATCTGCAGCTGGTCGCTAAAGGCCAGTCAAGAAGCGACCCGTCTCCTAGGACCCGAGTACGTCAACGTTGCCAGCGACGCTCGAACCGCGAATGACGGGAAATTTGGCAAGATCGCGGATGAGTCGACATGGAAGCTCAGCCCCAAGGCGGCTATGGTGTACCTTTGCGAAAATGAGACTGTGGACGGCGTGGAATACCCGGCTTTCCCTAAGGTTCTTGAGTCAAAGGGATCTGAAGACGATCCAATTGTCATTGGGGATTTTTCTTCCACAATTCTCTCAAGGCGGATACCCTTTGAGAACTTCTCCATAGTGTACTTCGGTGCTCAGAAGAATCTTGGTCTCACCGGTATCACCGGTGTTATTATCAGGAAAAGCCTCCTCCCTCCTAACTCTCCTCCATGCTCTCCCACTATCCTACGAAAGCTAGGACTGCCTATCGCTCCGACAATTCTTGATTACTCCATTATCGCTAAGAACAACAGCCTTTACAACACCCTTAGCATTTTTGAGTGAGTCATGAGTCCTTGCTTCAATCATAAATATGCTGATATGTTTAGCGTGTATGTTGCTGGTCAAGTCATCAAGAAGCTGCTCGCTTCCTTCCCCGACAAGGTTGACGGGCAACAATTTGTTGCCGAGCGCAAGGCTAGCAAGGTGTATGAAGCACTCGAGGCTTACCCTGACGTCTACCGCATCGTCCCCGACAAGACCGTGCGATCACGTATGAACATCTGCTTCCGAGTCATCAAGGTAGGCCACACCCATATTTGTCAATGACAGGTAAATTCTAACTATTCGCAGAACGGGGCCTTAGATGAGTCTGAAAAGGCATTCCTAAAGGGAGGCACCGAGCGTGGAATTACCGGCATGAAGGGTCACCGAAGCGTCGGAGGTCAGTTCTTCGCATTTCCCCTCTAACTACAGCTTTTTATTGACATACACAGGTATTCGCGTCTCAAACTACAATGCCATTCCAGAGTCAGGCATTGACAAGCTTGTTGTGTACCTCAACGAGTTTGCGAAAGCATGAGTATGTCCTGCAGATGAGCGATCAATGGCCCAGGTGTTCAACGCGCTGGGTAAGTATAATGAATTGAGCATTGAATGGTTTCACGATGTTAAAAGCGAGAGGCTCAACCCTCTAAGACCCATTTTGATATTCTCTGATGTCTTACTTCCTAATCTAGAGCAATTCGTATTTCTATAGAATCCTTGTCATATAAGTTTATACCTCAAACCCTTCAAATTACCAGATGCATACACAAATTCCATCGCTTGCTATCTCCAAAGCGAGCATACAAGCCGCATAGGACACGGAGTAAATAGATGGAGTCCAAGTTCGGGGTTTATGCGACCTGCTTACTCCTGTCTCCACTCATGACGTGCTTGTTGTTGCTCTGACTCGATCATTCAGAAATACGAGCTATGGAAAATCAGCCGTCCCTGATTTGACCTTTGATCGCGGGGTTATATCCTTGGGCTTTCAAGCATCTGAGGCTCTTCCAGTTTTATTCATGTGTATCATCATAGGATAACTCCTTGAGTCAACCTGTATTTCTCCCGCCCACAGCTTGCCAATACGAATTACCGTACCCCACCATCAACAGAATGACCATCATCGCCGTTGCAGGAGGTACCGGCGGCGTAGGAAGGACAATTGTCGATGTACTCACTCAGCAAGCCAAGCATGAAATTATTGTGCTGACGCGCAAGGTAGGCGATATCTTCTACTCGCCTTGTCGGTTGAAAACCACTGACAACAAACAGCCCCGAGAGAATGACCCGATCCTCAGTCGCTCGAAGCAGGTCGAGGTCGATTATACCAACATCGCCTCTCTTGAGCAGACATTCAAAAAATATCAAATTGATACAGTCATCTCTGCGATCTCATTGTACGGCGAGGGTGACAGCGAAGCGCAATTAAACCTCATCAAGGCTGCCAGCCAAGCAGGTTCAACAAGGAGGTTCATCCCGAGTGAATACTCGTATATCCAAACCGAGGAGTATGTCTTATTCCATTCAACGATCCCTGTATGCCTAGTCATAAGATCCGGTGCTGACGGCTGTTTCTAGCCTTCTTCCACTGGACCCCAGCATACAATACTTCCTTGATGCAGCAAACCTTCTCAGAGAAACAACACTCCAGTACACGCGCGTCATACCCGGCTTCTTCATGGACTATTGGGGTATGCCAGACGTGAAAACCAACCTCGAACCCCTCACCTTCGGTGTCGATATGGTGAATTGCGAAGCCGTTATCCCCGGCGACGGGAACGATGTGATTGGCATGACATATACGTACGACATGGCTCGATTTATCGCCGAATTACTAGAGGTAGAGGAGTGGGAAGAGTTTAGCGTCGTTGTCGGGGATGAGGTTACCTTCAATCAGCTATTGGCGATCGGAGAGGAGGTTAGGGGTACGTTGCTTTTTTCTTCGTTTTCTTTTGCTTCGAAGTGGGGTTGGCAGCTGACACTATGGTGTAGGGATGAAATTCAAGGTGGTGTATGATGATGCTGAAAAGGTGAAGAGTGGCAATGTTACTGTTCCTCAGATGCCGGAAGGCCACGGCTACAGCGCGAAGGAACTGGTGGAGATGACGGCCCTGGTGGACAGGCTTCTTATTGCCAAGGTGTTTGATTTTCCTAACGCAGTTCGGTCGAACAAGAGGTTTCCGAATCTTGAACTGGTGAAGGTCAAGGATTTGGTGAGGGATGCATGGGCACAGTCGTAGAGTAAGGTTGCAGTATATATTTCCTGCAGAACATAAAGGTACTTGTCACAGCTCTACGGAACTACTCTCCATACCTATAATTTTAAGTTTATTACGGACATAATAAAGAGACTATCTGTTCGAACTTCGAACACACACATATAGATAGATGTATATCTTAAACAATCCTTTCCCTCCCGACGCATCTCTATGTTCATAACGCTGGCCCCAAAATTAGCGGTGCTGTTCCGCCCCCAAGGTCCTCAAAATGATCGCAAAAAATGAGAGCACTGGCACGCGACATGATTGACGGGTTTAGCCCGGTTGACCGTTTTTACAGTGGATTTGATAATTCCGAGCTAGCCGGCATCGCGATATTTCACCCACTTTCTCATCTCCAACGCGGGGCCTTTGATCCGGAGAAAACAACCCGGCCTATTGGCGTCGCAGGTACTTCTGCCACGCCTTGATTGTCATGCCTCCATCCTCTCATCATCCCTGGATCCCTCGCAGAAGTCCGGTCCGCTTTGTCTCCGATTGCTCAAATTAAAGCCCATGGAAAAAGCAAGCAGCGGGACGGGAGTGGCAGCTGCGAGTCAAAGTTTTGTCTGACGTCGCCCTGTCTGTGCGCGCCTGCGGTTTATAATGCAACTGGCGAGAATGCGTTGGCTGGCTTATTCCAATCCAGGCCGGCGAGTTCTGACGCGGTTTAGTCTGGGGTGCGCTGTGCTGGCATTCCTGAATCGTGAGCCCTGCGACTTTCTTTTATTCACCTCGTTGCGTCCTTTGAGTTGTTTCTTCATTCCTTTCCCTATGTGAATGACTCTCAAAACCTCCGTTTGTCTTGACCTGTGATGGAGAGTGCTCTCCAGCTCCAAACCTGCCAACTACGCCTGTCGACACAGCCGCAGTTGGATGTCGTATGAGGATGATCAGATTGGTGCCTGTTAGAGCGTGGTGAGATTTCTTTTTATTTTCCCTACTTGAACATCAAAGAGCCATCGCTAACCACCCCTCTCTATCTATCCAGACTGCAAAGATGCGCTCGCAAACAATGACAACCCCAATCGCCAGCCCGCCGGCTGGCCCTCCCGAAACCACATCGCCTACCAACTATACCCTCGTCCAAGAGAACACGATCTCCAACACCTGCATAATCTCCCGGTTATCGAAATGGCTCTGGTCCAACCAGACTTGTGCATCACCCGAAACTAGCGCGAAAGCCGTTACATCGACCGATGTGGAGACCCGATCCAGCAACTCGGAACCGTGCGAGAGTGCGTTTCCTTGTCGCGGGTGTCAGGCTTGGGGCGTGGAATGCGACCGACAGAAACCACACTGCTCACATTGTCTTGATCAGCAAATACTTTGCTTCTATGTCGAGCCGTTGCGGATTACCATGAAGCGGTCAAAACAGTCGAAGATGGCGCCTGCTGTGCGCTCAGAGATTGCGTCATAGATCGTGAAAGAGATAGAGGCACGCTTACGGTGAGTGGCATGATTGGATGAGAGTACGAAATGCGTCTCACGTGGCGTTGGAATTAATACCCATTATCATAAGACACGAATACGTTGTCGACCTGGGTTGGGAGCCTTGGTCTAGGTTTCGGTTTACTTCAATCTCAGCTCGTCTTGTTCAGGTGCTGCTAGTGCTTGGTCCTTTGCTAGTAATTCTTTATTCCCTCTTGGCCCGAGGCTATTGAAAGGGCAAAGAGCCCTTCCTCACCTGGCCAGGCGTCTCTAGCGTATGTTGGGGTGTGCGCGATATGCTCAACCAAGCGGCGGGCTTCGAGCTCTGGGAATCCGCCCAATGACCACCATAAAGCACAATAAGACATAAAGCAAAGCCATAAGACCGCGACAATTGCTCTAGAGCACGTTTATACTAGAGCCCATGGACAAAGTCGGGTGGTTAGGGGGCCTACAGTAACTGATCATTGCAAAGGAGCTACGTCATGTGCCCCTCCACCCACATGGATGTACGTACCCACTCCCAGCTTGAGCTGCAGCGCATCGAGATGATTCAACAGCATCAATCGATGCCAAGTCAAATGGTCCCACCGCATGATAGCTTAGCTCAAGCTTCACACGATTTCCCAACCTGGACTCTCCGGCGGCGCGGGGTCCCTCACAAAAGCACTCATGGCAGGGCAGCTCAGCAAACTAGAACGGCGATCTGTCGTCTCATCGTTCATCTTTCAGATTCCTAATGATTCGACTGATGAACCACTAGTCGGGCTATTCAAGCGAAGCAATAAAGTCAGTACGTATAAGTAAGCCTAACCCCTTCTTCATACTCCTCAACTCCTGCTAAGTTACACTTGCTAGACAACTCATCGCACCCATTTCCGGCTCGATCAGTCGCGCCGACCCAGATCCTCTCACGGCCGCGTGGCGCGAGCTCTCTGAGGAAACAACGCTCAACCCGTCAAAATTGACGCTCTGGCGGACCGGCAAACCGTTCTCGTTCGCAGATCAGTCGGTCGGTCGGGAGTGGACCATCCACCCCTTTGCGTTTCGACTTCGAGATGGAGTGAAGGAGGATGCTATAAAAACAGACTGGGAACATGAAGGATGGAAATGGTATGATCCTACGGCTGTGCTTCAGGATAAAGGTCTCGAACAGACCGGCGTTCCGCATCTGAGGGAGAGCTTGCGCCGAGTTTGGTTTGAAGGGGAGCTCAATGGTACTGCGGGAAGGGCGTTAGGAGAGGGATTAACAAGGATACTGAATGACCACGAGAGTGGATCGCATGAGCTTACGTCCATAGCGTTGGGGGTATTCCGGGAGTTTATCGTCAACACTCAAGAAGGTATGCAGGATGCAAAGTGGTGGGAGGATGTCAAGATGGCCGCATGGCATCTCGTCAAGAACGGCCGGGAGAGCATGGGTGTGGCCACGCTGAATGTATTGCTTGCTGCTCTAGAGGAGATGGATGAAATCTGGAGACTCGATGAACTTCCCGAAGAAAAGGTCAAGCGGATGCTCACGATCGTTGATCACCATTTGAAAGCACGAACTAGTCGCTCGGGCTTGGTCAAGGAGACGTTTGCATCCTATGTGCGGTCTACTTTCGCTTCCTCTGGTCAGCCGAGGAAGCAGCTTACGATCCTTACGCTGTCTAATAGCTCCACCATTCGTGATAGCATCGTGGAGGCTTTTACGTCCCTTGATATCGCCACACTTGAGATGCGGATTCTCGAGTCCCGACCACGCTTTGAAGGTGTCGACTTTGCTTACTCGCTGAAGTCGAGATTTCAGGCTCATTTCAAGGACAACTCCGAGAAGACACTCCGCATCACAATCTATACCGACTCATCAGCTGCTCTAGCTGCGAAAGGTGTAGATCTCGTCCTTCTCGGCGCAGATCGGATCTCAAGATCCAAGGGTGTCAGCAACAAGACTGGATCTCTTCCAGCCGTCCTCGGTGCGAAGCATCATACCCCTGATGCTAAGGTTGTCGTTCTGGGTGAGCTAGAGAAGGTGAACGGTGAAACCGGCATCATAGATGACGAAAAGACAGAGGACAATGATCCCGAAGAAGTCATCCGTACATGGCGAAACGAGGGTGTCAAAGGGGTTGATGTTACTCTGGCTCAAGAGGAGTTCAACTCCACAATTGAGGTAAAGAATATCTACTTTGAGTGGGTGCCACTGGTTTTTGTAGATGCATTCGTCAGCGGACAGGGTATACTTGACGATGCGCATATCCACCAGAAGGCAAATCAACAGGAGGAATTAGCCAGTCGGTACTTCAATAGCTTCTCTATTCGTTACTAGCCCCAAATCAAGTCGCTATGTGCCGAATGCCTTCGAGTGTGAATTTAGGTGCTATTCCCGCCACGTCCAAAAATGTGCTCAATTCCTTCAACGCGAAACCACCCCCACGACGTGTTCGTTGCCATGAGACTCAACGCGTCTCTTGAATCAATAAGAGTTTTCCTTTATCCTCTTTTCTTCGAATTCTTACACTTCAACCCATCCTACTCCTTCGAAAGTGCTGCATGGCATCATGCGTGGCTGATATGGCTTCCATCGCCGCCAGATCCTCCCTTTTCGAACCAATACCCTCTCTCTCCTCCTCCCCCAAACGCGGGAAACTCGCCCTGGAAGAAATCAAGTCGCTTTACATCCAGCGGCAGTACAAACGATGCGTCGCCCGTTCGTCATCAATCCTTGAGAGTGCCAATGGCAGTGGTGGTACTAGGGAACCGGTACATTCTTCCTCTTTCATAAATTTCTGAGCAAAAGGACAGTGTTGTACTGATTTGTCTGATGTATCAGATCCACGCCGTGCATAGAACGTATCTTTACTTCTACAGCGGTATTTCGTACGAAGCGATGGGTCAGTACGCGCACGTTTACTCGAGGAATAAGATCCCGTTGCTGCATAATGCTTTGGATTGTTTTGTCGCTTGTTTGGCTGGGTTGCCAGATTTTGCCTCTCTTGAAGAGGATCAGGTGTTGGATTTGGTGGAAGGAGACTTGGAATCTCACGTGAAGTTTGGTACTCGAGGTGCTGGGTATGGCGAGGTATTTTTGGGGCTGTGTGGGGATGAGACTGGAGTGAGTGAGGGTGAGGAGGAGCCTGAGTTGGGCTTCTGGCTCCCGAAAGATACTCGGTCCATTTCGGTTTCGCCTTACCCTTCGCCGTCTCCTTCTCCTTCTGCCTCGACTCCCGAATCAAGAACGATTTCGCCAACAGACAGCATTGTCAGCAGCATAACAGACATTATCGACAAGACGCTGTGCTGCCCCGACGACGATCCATTCCTCTCTGATGATGAGGGTCGAATCAGCACCACGTACCTTCTTTCCACGCAAAGTCTACAACTAGACCATAAAGGAGCAGACACCATAGCTCTCAAGGAGAAGACTGCTGAGATCCGCCTAATGCCTTCTCCATTACACGTGCGCAAGTCGTTCAAGCCTCTTCCCCTTATCACCCCGTCACTCAGCTCTTCTGGTGTTGCGACTGTATGCTCACTGCCCCCTGGTGAGAGTCAGGTGCAGACTAAGGTCCCAACTGAAATCCGAGTCCCAACCCCATCTCGTCTTCCCCTACCCATCAAACCTGCCGTTCCCTTCCCTATCATGAAGACTCGAAAGGTCAAGGCAAAGAGCCACATTACAAAGCCAACCAACTCCATCTCATCAAAGGCGAAAGTCAAAAGCATAAAATCCTACAACGCCAGCATCCTCTCCCTCCACGGCCAATTAACATCCACAATCACCTCCTTGAAGTCCTATATTCAGGAAACAACAACTCTCCAGAACGCCCATGCGGCATCGAAATCGAACCCGAGGAATAATTTCCAACGCCCGGTGTCGTTCTGGTCGTTCAGTCCCGTTAAGAGTCCGTCGAAGTCGAGAGCTCGGGCTGCGTCTGGATTTGGTTCTACTGTGTTATGTCGGGATAGAAATGAGGCTCAGTCCTCGCCGTCTTCAGGATATAAGCGTGAGACCATCAAGGAGCGAGTTGTGAGATTGCGGAGAGACGGGTGGGAGACCGTCGGTTTGAGGAACGGCAAGAGGGGATGGAAGGGACAGGAGTATTATCGGGAGTTTTGTGGGCAGGCTCTTGATGAGCTCTATCTTGATGTGTGAATGAATAAGATCTACGGATCTAGCATGGAGGGCTTTGGGAAGTTCATGGAGAACCCAACCTGAGTTGATCATGTTGGGTAGCTGCTTGTTGAGTTGGAAATTTCTCTCCGAGATCTTGGTGGATGACAACGCTTGGGTCACCCCATGAGTGTTGGAGTACGGTCTTGACTACCGTATAATATGTCTTATTTCTCATGACTTATGACTGATGTCCGTTACGACTGATAATGAATTGATGGCTCCTGATTCTGGTACCTACTTCTCCTTCTTTACAGCTGCTAGCTTGGTGTACTCCTCCAATCGCCACCGAAGAAATCCCAGATCTGCATACTTACTCTTGAAGATGATCCTTAGAGCGAGCAGATACGTCGTGGGCCACTCCGAGCCCGCCTTTTCGTACTTCTGTTCCTCCACCTCCAGGGCAGAACTGTCCGAAGAGACAAAATTACTCCCGTATTCTTGATCCCTTAGCATTCTCTCCACTGCCATTGGGGGGGTATAATCCGGATGTCCAGGAGAGGTGACAGGAGGCTCGCCGCGCTCCAAACTGTTCTGGTTATCAACAGCAGTCCAGTCGACGCGGTAACATGTAAGATGCAGCTTATACATCTTGCACCTGTCACAAGTACACCATTTCCAGGGTGACCAGTCCTCTTCCTTCCCCGCGACACGAGCCATAAGCATCGACTTCATCCTTTTTAGTCTCGTCATGAAAATCTCATCTCCGCCCATAAGCTGCCGATGTGTCTGCATGAAGGTAGCCCCAAAGGTAAGGAATCCGACGGCTTTATAGTTGTCCATTTCGCCAGTGCCAAAGTCAATGTCCTGTGCAAAGTACAAAGTACTTCCATGTCGCTTATCCATGTGCCATGCACGAGAGAACGCTGTGCCATCTGGTCTCCAGATCTTCCGCAGAGTCTTGACGTCGGTGACCCCAAAGTTTGGTAATCTCAGCCTGCAACATTCTTGGAAATGCGCTGCGATATCAGCAAGAAAGTCATTCAACAGCTTGAGTCGCCGAAGAACTTGTAGTCGATTTGTCATCCATGCCGATGGAGGCAGGTTGCTAAGGAACTCCCTGTCTTCGTTGATATAATATTTCTTTTGCCGGTGGAGATGTGTTTGCAAGACTGAGAGATTGTCCACCGGACAATCGAGCAAATGATCTGCCAGGGTACATGACCCGCGATCAGAGCTTTCTTGTTTAAATACTGCTGCAAATCTATCAGAACAGCTCATCTCCTCATCTTTCAAAAGATAGTGGTCTGCCGCTGGGGACTCGTCTCCAAACCCGAGGGAGAAGCCATCTGTGGAGTCAGACCCGAATCGCACGCTGTAGACGTGGTCAATCAGGTCGGCATCATTCTGGGCATAGCTAGAGTACATCGTCACGGCTGACCCGAGCATTGCACGCTTACTCGAACCAGGAATTGGATACTGCAGGGGCTTGACGAAGCTTTGGAGATAGCTTAGACTCATATCGTCCGGCTCTTTCTCAATATCCGCAGCCAATGACACCGGTATAAAGGGATACATGGCGTTGAAGACCGGGTCCGTGAAGTTGTCATAACTGAGCAGGCCGTTGCAAAAGTCTTGACAGTTGTTACTCATGCGGCTATAGGTCAGCTTTTGGGTCTTACCCAATTTCTGGGCGAGGAGGAAGAGGTGAAGATTAATCTCCTCAGCAAAGAATATCTCCAGCGATTCGGCAAGCCGCTCTGCGCATTCCTGCAAGAGCGTCCGGTTGGCGCTCTCGTGGGCTATTGGTGACTTTTCGGTTCTCCATATTGTGGCTATCCGGAGGAATTGCTGTACAATTCTGTCTTCGGCGGACCTCCATGAGGGCCTGGAGTAGTTATAGTCCGTAAAAAGGCCGCCAGAA
Organism: Aspergillus karnatakaensis; assembly: GCF_047715665.1. NCBI lineage: Eukaryota > Fungi > Ascomycota > Eurotiomycetes > Eurotiales > Aspergillaceae > Aspergillus > Aspergillus karnatakaensis. Next base: position 353,863 of record NW_027395730.1, on the reverse strand, counting down.
AACTGTTTTCGTGAGCATAAGAACCGGCGTCCTTTCGCCCGTTTGGTGGCCTCATAGATGCGGCGCTCCGGGCAGACAGAGTACACCTGTGCACAGAAAACATCACAACCCTGAATGGTTTTGTAGTTCTCAGGATGTAAATATTCTAGAACTTCGCGTGGCGAGTGATTTCCCAGAGTAGGAAGGGCACGAGTCGATATCAGAGCACCCCCGGGGTGTCTACCAGATCAATTAGCTAGACACTGGTAAATGTAAAATAAGTGCCACTACCCACATGGTCATTCCATTCTCGATGAGCAGAGGCCCAAACATCAGTGCACAATGGGCGTTTCCAGCAGGGAATAGTCGTCGAGAGCTCATCGACCGCCGTGCACCGCCGAGAGAAATGTGGTCAAGAAAGGCGTTTCCAAGCGACAACAGGCTTCGTCCTCTGTTGTAGTCTTCCAGGACATCTAGTTCTTGGCTAAATGCATAGCTTCCTAGGCAATGATCAGAACATAAGGGCCAATATGTGGGCTAATGTGTATATATACCTTTGTCTCCTGCCTTTTTGAACCGATAGGCAATCTTCAGGTGATCCTTCGGATGAGTCGATGCCTCCATGCAGTTACAGCACAGGCGATATGGGTCTGGCAGCGTAGTATCCAAAAATATATGCCTAGAGTTGTCTGTTGCAGTTCCCGATCCCCGTTCGGTTTTCATATGATTTCGACGTATTGGGCTGAGATCTCATCATCAGTTTCACGACACATCAGCTGCTGGAGGTACATACTAATCGGTGCAATCCTTTCTGCACTGATAAAAGTGAAATGATCGAATACAGGCGCGACATTCAGAGCACTGGATAGCTTCGTAGACTCCAGGATAACCTGTCTCAACTTTCATCAAAACGATGGAGATAAGCTTCTATGCGGGATTTAATATAGCTTTAGGGGTTGTACTTAGCGGTGCTGCTCCTAGAGAAGGAAATGTTGGTCTTCGATACTCCTGGACATAATCATAGTCGGTAAAGCCTAGTAAACTGTCAACACATATAAGAGGGCCAGTAGGTCACCAAGCTCACCGCATGCCTGGAGTAAGGAGCGGGCAATCGTTGCATCTTGCGGTGCCTTCTGCCTCTCTGCATTATGTGAGAAGGGAACCATTAGGTAGGAAGAAACAATCGTGTACACCGAACCTTTGACTTCGTTCAACACACTTATCGCCACATTGTTTTTGATCTCCGGGGGAAGCCCCATAGGGTCTTGTTACGGGTTAGAAGAACGCTTCGCAGGAAGCCATGGGAACAAAAAGGGGACATACCCCAGAGGTCGAGCAATTCCCGAAGATAATCACTCTCCAAAGCTCCTTCCGCCAATTCCGGCAGCCCCCCAGGCACAAACTTCTTATAATCATCGAAGGCCAGGATGGCATTGGCCATCTCATCCTCAACAGCAGCCCAGTACACGCGCTGCAGCAACTGAAAAACTGCTTTTATGGGCTCGTCGCCCTTTTCCGAGATGGCACGCCAACCCTTGTCGAACTCTGCGTCGTATGACACTGGCGACTGTAGATTATCGAAGATATTAGAAGCCATGTTCTGACAGATAGATTGGATCGATGCATTCTGGGAAACAAGCTTCTGGGGGAGGAGGGGGCATATAACTATCACAAGGGCTCACAGCCAACGCTTGGACTCAGCCGCACCCTTAGGGCTATTCCAAGCGATATGCTGCTGTCGCACTCCGAGGCTGACTTGACCACCGTGACCACGAGACCTTGAGTTTCTGCTCCTCTTCTTTCTCCCGAATCTATCCTTCCATCTTTTGTTAGCTTATCACACGTCTTGTTCTGCGCCTCTCTGCCAAACTTGGAACTCTTTCCCCCTTGCCGCAGGAAATTGTCGCCCAAGATGAGAAAATCATTCGCTCAGAAACTAGCAAACTCCTTCACACGGAGCAAAACTTCAAGAACTACCGCAGAGGCGTCCACCGAGTCATCAGCCTCGATCGCTGACACCTCGCAATCCACTCATTCTGCCGCTACCTCTCGCAACCTTCGAGATGTCTCAATCCGTCTAGATGATTATCTCGACCAGATTGGTCTCACAGGTTAGTATCCCTATCGTGGCCGTGGCTATCGTGAAGTAATCTAATCAAAACTCACCCAGGCGATGAGATCGATCTCGATGTCATCTCCATGAGCCGTCAGATTGAAAAGGCGAGAAAGTACACTAACGGCTATTTTCCGGCATCGGTGCAGTCATGCTCTTTGTGCGTCTTTCGAAACATAAATAATCGCCGTTCCTTTGCTAACAGATCATGGTAGAAGCGACGAAGACGTTGAGCTGGTCAAGCTGGCAGCATGGAGCGCAAAAGCTGTCTACTCCTCTGACACGTCTCAAATGGAGCGCGTCAGCCGGGTTGAGGAGTTTTCCGACTACCAGCCCACACAGCACAGCGAGAACATTGATGCTTCACTCCGAGATGGCACCGTCAAAGAAACACGAATTCAGCTGTTCTCCTCTACGAAAGGATCAACCACAGGGCTACTGGTTGTGGCTATTCGGGGTTCGACGTCGAAGAGACGAGACTGGACTATCAATTTCGATGATATCGGAGCTGGAACGGATGGTGATGGGTTTATCGTAAGCTCATCTGCCTCAAACATACTACATGCTCTAATTAATAATGAGACCTATAGAATACCGATGACACTAAATATCAAGTCCACGGCGGCTTTCTCGACTGCGCAAAAGGTATGGTCGAGAAGATCTCGGAAGCTATATCCTCGGTTCTATCCAAGGCCGAGCAGAATGTCTCGAACAAGAGCTTTCAGCTCCTTTTTACCGGCCACTCTGCAGGCGGAGCAGTCGCGGCTCTACTATACGCACATATGATGTCGAAGAACTCTTCTTCTCTTGCAGACCTACATCCGAGTATGCCCTCTTCCACCCGCTGACTACTTTGACCGCAATACCTAATCATCACAACAGAATTCAGCTCAATCCAATGCATAACCTTTGGCGCTCCACCGACCTCCAACCCAGCCCTAAGCACAGCCCACCACCCCTCGTCATCGACATTCCTCTCCATAATTAACGAAGGCGACCCAGTCCCGCGAATGGACAAAGAATACATTGAGGCCCTACTCATCATCTACATTTCACCGATGCCCGATGATGGAGTGACCTGGGATCTTCCGGCTATGCTATTACAGCCCGCTGGTACCATACTGTTTCTGAAAGATGGCGTACAGGGGTTTTGTGATGTGAAAGATGATGTTGGGCAGAAGAACACAAAGGATGTGCTGGAGGCGACAATCTTTGGGAATCCGAGGGCTCACAAAATGGATATGTATCTCTGGAAGTTGGGGCTGGTGAAGGGGTTGTTCTAGATGGCTTTGGTGTCTGTGCTATTTATTTTCTACAGATTGGGCCCAGTTTTAGTATAGGCACTGTGCTCTATAATACATCCGAAATATCAGGAAATTAGATTAAAGACGAAATATTCTCATTTATGCATATCATACAAAGAGCGTCAGATCACTACTTAAGAACATAACGAACCCCAAACTCCAAAAGCGCCTTCGCATACTGCTCATGCAACCAGATAGCCGGCCCCGGCATAGGCAGCTTATCTGTCTTTCCGAGCCCCTGGAAGAATATTGACTTGAAACCAAACTCTGCAATACCTTGTTCTTCATCCACGCGGGCAGTGACTTCGAGAAATGCATCTAAAGGCCGCAGTTCCTCATTCGGCACCTTTACACCACCGCGCAAGACGATCATGTCATTTGATCGCTCTATAACCTGGAGATGTCCAGTGACTTCAGACCCCTTCTTGTAGTCTGAGTCGAGGAGTGCGGCTGGAGACCAGAGAGACGTTGGGGAGTCGTTGGTGTCCTTACTGGATAGCGTGTGAAGAATTCGTTGAGGGGCGAACCCTGTCCAGGGAACTTCCGGGTTAGCAATCAAGATCTGAGATTTCAAGTATCAGTGACGAGTAACGGGGAGGTGTTTCTCACCTAGACCTGCCCACATTCCACCGCAATACCGATCCAGAAGCCGCTTAGGGTCTCGGAGATACGCCGGGTCAATTTGCGAGAGCGGTACCCTCTTGACATGCAGGTCATGGATGGTGGGGTTCCCATGAGGGTTAAGAGCTTTGGTATACTCGGACTGAAAGATCGGGTCCGAGTCGAGCAGAGGAACAAACTGGATACTGCGCGTAGCGTAAAAGAATGAGAGCAGGGTGCAAGTTCCACCTGCTGCGATGGTGCCTCCCAACGCTCTCCAAGGGATCGGCATTGCTCAGTTCAGTTGCAGGCCTGCAACAGAAAAAGAAACAATCTTCCACAGAAGTTCGCTATCGGTTTTAACGGTGATTTCCCGTCCCATGACCTTTTCAGCTCTCTTTCAGCTCGTATTGCGCAGGGCTGAATAGGGGCAGGTGGGTACCCTACCCAATCGGTTCGGATTTCCGTCCCGAGTCTCGGATGTCCGAAGTATAGTTATCCACACAATCATATTCTAATTCTATGGTAATCCTAGACTCTTGAGATTTATGCGGAGTAACAGGGATGCTTGTATCTGATTCTGGCATTCTGCAGTAGGGGAGATCGGCTTACCGATTTCAGCCAACATCCAGCGACAATGTGCCGACCGACTATGCTCATCGCAGGGTGTTCCCGTATCATTTTCCTTAAGCCGTCTGCCCGTGTCGCTGTATAAGCAGACATTTCTATCGCGATAGCTCAGAAATGTACTCTACTCTCCCTGGAGTGATCTTGGATTTTCCTTCTTTGCACGTTTTGCACAAAAGATCTTCGTTCGGCTGGTAGAGGAAGTTTCGACTCTACCCTATATATTGGTCAACTGTGCAGCTGCTCATGGCGAGACCCGCAGAAAGTTGGTTGCTATGTCAGGTTTTTTTCTTCAACACAGTCATAGCAGCCGACACTGATTACCTCGTGGGTGAAGTTAGGTTGGTATAATCTCCAAATGAAGTGTGATGCTCTGTTCGTGGTCTACTCTATGATCAGTCAGCCGAACGGTCTCGCTTTCCTGTTCCACCGATGAGCACTTTTCTCTCATCGAGGTCCGACTCAACTAATTCTGCTACATTTACTTTTAGATAAAGTCAACAATGTGATAAATTCCCGCTCGATATGTCCCAGCTTCACGCACTCTCGGGCGATGTCCCTCCTGCCGTAAGTCTTTTGTGACGCGTTCATTACGTGTCGCGTCAAGGCTAATGAGTGCCATCAGTGTGATCAGTGCCATTCGAGAAAGGTTTGCATAACAATGACCCGGATGCGAGCCAAAATTCGAGTCTGTACTAATGGAAATTTCTGTTCAGATAAAGTGCGACAGGCGCTCTCCGTGTGGCAATTGTGCCGATACTCGAGTGGAGTGTCAACGCCTCCGGCGAGGAAGGTCATCTAAAAAACGCACCCTGTCAAGGTAAGCAACCATGAAATGCACTATTCAGTTTAAGTATCTGAGGTACAGCTGGTGATAAGTGTCTGAATTACTTCTAGTCGTTTGACAACGGAGGAATCCCTCGTGGATCTTGTGCGCCCTCCGCCTCCAGGGCTTAGGTATATTCAAGATGCTGCTCATCTACGGTCCAACCAATCCAGCCATAGTCGGTCATTATACAATGTCGCGACTCAAAGCACGATGGACGCAAGGACAGTATCACCGCAGGTTCGAGCTCATGCTCCTGATCGGTCCCGCAGATCATCTCCTACCCTTACAGAGTCCACATCAGGTGCCGACGAGGCAAACTACCATGCAATACAAGCAAAAAACATTATACAGATTGAGCTTGGTGATTCTAGGATTACCAGTAATAAGATGCAATCCATACTGAAATCTGCCCTTGAGCTAGTGAACGGCATTGCTACAAGCGAGCATCGCCATGCTGATCTACTTCATGAAGAGGAAACCTTTGAACAAGAGCTTGCGTTGAGCATCCCTGACGTGCCACCCCGAGAGATGCTGTTTATGCTTTTCCGAGGTACTTCTTTACATTCTTCTAGTCCCCGTTGGTCGCAACTGACGAGGCTCAGATCCGTCAGAGTCTGGACGGGCCCGCTGGCCCGATCACATATCCGATCAATGCTATGAAAGGATGGCAACGGCCCTACTGCAGGGAGATCTCAACCCCCCAAGCCGCCTTTACCACCAGTATTGCATTTGCGTCTACGTGAAGGCCATTGTTTATATTGATAAAACAGTCCGAAATACAAATAGCGCAGCGTTGAAGGAGCAATTTTCACAATCTAGGGCGGCTTATACTGCTGCAGCGATTCGAAGTATACAGCATTTCAGCATTCTAGGCCGGCCTAATCTATCAACGATACAGTGTCTGATATCGAGCGTGAGTTCAATGGATAACACACACAAATTCTTTGCAGCTAAGCTATCCGCAGGCCCTTCTCATGCAACTTCTGGGGAGGCTCAATCAGTGCTGGGTCCTCAACTCATATGCTGCGCGACAGATAACTTCCTTGAATTACCACAAAGTCCACCGAGTAGTAGCAAGTACTGATGAGAAGCAAGATATTTACAATGTCGTATACTGGTGCTTTTTTCTCGATCGAAATCTTAGCTCCCTTATGGGACGGCCGCCATCCTTGCCTGATCTCGAGGTTTCTCCGTCAGAACTTATACAATTAGACCCATCCTCACCATACAACATTCTGATCCACTTCCTTCTTGACCTTGCTGAGATTCAGTCATCTTTCCATTCGTTATCATTTCGTGGCATCCATCAGTCTGATGACGCGATACTTGAGGCATGTCAAGTCCTCGAGACAAGGATGCAAGGCCTTCTTCCAAGGCTACAGACGGTAAATTAACGCTCTGCCCGGAGTCTTCTATGCAAGCTGACATGAGCAATGCTTTAGAATCGAGACTCTCTCCCAAGGGTAGTCCAACACGACTGGATCTCAACTGAATTCTCCTACTACGCGATCTTCGTGGAGATATATCGAACGCGATTGAAGAGCTCATATACTCCACTGGTCCACAGACTCTGTCTTTCATACTCTCTCAAATCACTCAAAGCATTTTACTTCCTCCTAGAGCAGCCTGCGGAGCGGCCGGCATCGGACGACCCGTATCCGTCATTCATAACGTGGTGCGTTGACTGTCAGATTCGGTTTATCCTATCGCTAACCATTCTAGGACGCTCTTCTTTTATCCTTTAAGCCCTTTCTTCGTCGTCTTTTGCAACATTGTCGGGACCTTGAACCACGAGAACTATACGCTCTTGCAAAACATAACCACTCGTCTATCGCAGTTCAGGCGCAATCCACACCTTGAAAGACTTCTTGACCTCCTATTGTCGTTAGAGCAACTCTGCAAACCACTATTTCAGGAGCAAAACGTGGACAATCCGATCGGAGAAGACGGGTCTGCTCCTGTTGAGTGCCCTTCTGCCTTACCTATGGTGACAGATAACGCTGATCTTGGGCCCTCTCTCGTCACTCATGCGGATACAAATATGGACCTGAGCAATGCGACCATATCAAACACTGGAGTTGGCTCCTCTACCGACTGGATGATGTGGCAGCTCTTTAATAGCCAGGTTCCCGCGGGCTGGTTTAACTCGGAATCGGACCCTTTTCCTTTCTGAGATCTAAACCCTACCTTCGAGCACGACCGACATGCATGATATAGACAAGTTATGGTTGATGGGAGCGGGATTTTGGCATGTAACAAAGCGACTAGAGAGGCCTTTCGTTTCCGCCTTGTTCCTGCCGGCGGTGCTTCAGAAAAAGCGAAACCACTCTTTCGAGCAGCTGCTGGTGACATCAACTACTACTCAACTAGTGGTACATCTAACCGCACAGCCATGGGCGATCAGAGACGGTGCATTGTGACACTGATCGGAAGCTGCGATTACATGCAGGAAATACGAATCACATTCCGTCATGACACGAGGGAGGCTGTGGTCGGGACGCGTACCAAGGATCAAAGGAGACACTCGACACGATCTCAAAGCCCATAACCTTCAAGTCGAGCAACGATCCTTGGCGGCATTTAATGAGGAAGGAAGTAGTCTACCTGCCTGCGGCGACGTGCGTAGAATGCGAGGCGCTGCCAAGGAGGTACCTATGCGACAGGGCTGAACGAGCCGAAATTGCAAGTACTCTGCCTTACAACGATCATGATAGAAGAATAGAAGGCAGCCTGTCTAAAATTGGTTATGGAACGCGCTCTCCGTGGGTCAAAACCGCTAGCGGCCCATCGCAAGGCTGCTCTCGACTCTCATCGGTGGCTGTGCTGGGGCTAATTATGGATGCGGGCCAGACTTCCTCTCCTCTCATCTTCAGCTCTCAGGCACCAACAACTTTCTCCAGTTGTCCTGTCGTTTTTCTCCCTTTGCTTTTCCTAGTCGGCTTTCGCAATCTATTCGCAGTCTGCTGCTGGTAGGCAGAATCGGTGAGTACCTCTTTTTTTGTTCTTGAAGCTGAAGATTCTCGAGGAGAATGCTCTCTTTTCATTAATCCTCTTCGCTCTCTGCCCTCGCGCCAGAAACTCCCCCGCTTCCCCTGATCCCACTCCAAGCTACCAGCACAATTTGTCCTAACATCGCAGGTTGGTTTCGAGCGTCATACTGACCGTTTGCTCCTTCTTCTTCAGCAATTCTATTACCAATATCCTTCTTCGAACATCTTTCTCTATCCTCCCACCTCTTCTTCACGTGCGGGGTTGTGCATAAACCTTCAGTCCACCGATTGGACCCCACCATCAGCTTCTTCATTCACGCACTGCAGCCACAGACAAGATGAGTTGTAAGTATAACGATTTCTCTGTCCTTTTTCTGCAATAGTGTCGATTGGCACAATGCTTTCCCCATGGCCGCCAATCGCGCCGACAGCGTTGTCCTACCCCTCCCCCGATAGTCTCGATCCTGGGCCCGAGCCTGCTTCAGCCGCAGTCAGCCCGGTCGGAACAACACTCTCTACGGGCTGAAGCAGCGAGCAATCGCATGATTTCCTCTTCACCGTTTTGTTCTTCTAGCCAGTACATGGCCTCATTTTTCTCACTCGCTCTATTGAATGGGAGTCCGCTAACGATGTCCGGCATTACAGTCGCAAATATGCTCAATAAGCTCTCGGGGCAGCCCGAGAGCTACGAGAAGAAGTACATCTCCCGTCTATCTGTCTCCATCGCCTTCACAACATACTAACGTCCGCTTTCTCCAGAGCGCTCTACCGATTCGGCAAAACCCTCGGTGCGGGAACGTATGGTATTGTCCGCGAGGCAGACTGCTCGGAAGGGAAGGTCGCGGTCAAGATCATTCTGAAGCGAAATGTTCGGGGCAATGAGCGCATGGTTTACGATGAGTTGGAGGTGCTGCAGAAGATGAACCATCCTCACATTGTTCATTTCGTCGATTGGTTCGAATCCAAAGTGAGAACCTTTGTCATAGTGGCTCACTCGGACTGTACTGACGAATCTAGGATAAATTCTACATCGTTACGCAACTAGCCACTGGTGGCGAGTTGTTCGATAGGATCTGCGAGTACGGCAAGTTCACAGAGAAGGATGCTTCACAAACCATCCGCCAAGTGCTTGAGGCCGTCCATTACCTACATCAGCGCAACATTGTCCACCGGGGTATGTTTGTCCAGCATTTTTACAGCAATTAGCTAACGCATTTGACAGACTTGAAACCCGAAAACCTACTCTATCTCACTCCTAAACTAGACTCGCAACTTGTCTTGGCGGACTTCGGTATTGCAAAGATGCTAGATAACCCGGCGGAAGTGCTCACGAGCATGGCGGGATCTTTCGGATACGCTGCCCCCGAAGTCATGCTCAAACAAGGACACGGCAAGGCCGTGGATATCTGGTCTCTAGGTGTCATCACCTACACCCTTCTGTGTGGCTATTCTCCCTTCCGCTCCGAGAATTTGACCGACCTTATCGAGGAGTGCCGCTCTGGCCGCGTCATATTCCACGAGCGCTACTGGCGCGACGTTTCCAAGGACGCCAAGGATTTCATCCTCAGCTTGCTTCAGGTGAATCCGTCGCAGCGACCCTCATCCGAGGAAGCTTTGAAACACCCCTGGCTCAAGGGAGAATCTGCCAGCGATCGCGATCTGCTTCCCGAAATTCGTGCCTACATTGCGCGTTCCCGCCTCAAGCGAGGTATCGAAATCATCAAGCTCGCCAACCGTATCGAGGCGCTCAAGATGCAGGAGGATGACGATGATATTCCTAGCCCTCTTGATGTGCAGCCTTCTACAGGTGCTTCTGGGAAGCCCGCCCTATCGCCTTTCCCTGCTCTGTCAACAGAATCCGGAAACGTACCCGCCGCTCCACCCGCCGATGAGGAGAATGGCGGTACCAAGAAGCGCAGCCTGAGCAAGATCGCGCGTGGTGCGATCTTCCGGGAAGTAGTCCTTGCCAAGGTCCGCGAGATGAAGGAGAACGAGGAGCGAGAGAAGGTGGAGCGTCAGGCTCGCGAGAGAACCCAGTCATAATTATATTTCTCTTTCTCTTTGCGTTGACATTTGTTGGGTAGTGTTTGATTCCTTGTCCATTTCTTCTCAAGACCTAAATCATCAGAAGGATATTCTGAGATTTCTGTTCAAGTGATTCCCCTAACTATATTTCGAATGGCGAAATTTGCTGGTTTAGTTTGTTGTCCTCCACCATGGTCGATTTCTTGTTTGGGTATCTCTTTTGGTGCAGTCACACCATGCATGATATTGGCACCTGCCTTCTGACAGCTCTCACTTCTCTCAAGACTTCTAGTCGTAAGCTCGTGTAAACTCATAGCCCAGCTGTATAGCATCACGTGCTACGCAGTCTGACCTCAATCCAATCAGGTGAGAGATACAGGTGACCTGATCGGCCAAGGTATCCCCCTCCCCCGGGCGTCCATTTCTCCTTCTCAGCCTCTGCAGCTACGTAGCATTCTTTTTCCTTTCACTTTTGCTTCGTTCTAATTCCATTGCATACTTCCTTCTTTTGCGGCTTTGTTTGCTCTGCCCGTTGCAGCAACCCTTGCATCTCCGCCGCCGATCGCTCCCCACTTCTTCTAAACGTCATACATTTTTTGCAGCCTCACCACTTCCCCGCTATACCTGGGTAGCTACTACAAACCGCCGAGCACTTCACCACCTTGCAGTTCAGAGATAGCAGAGCAGCAAAGTGTTGGTTAGACGCCTTCGGAAGGCGTATCTGGGGCGATGTTTGCAAGCAAGCGACTGAGCAAGGTAAGCAAGCAACTGTCTGCAATTCGCCCTCTTGCTCGTCTGCTAATTCCCGTCTTTCTAGGAGCTCATGAAGGTATGCGCTGGCTGTCCTCCCCTCTTCCCTCCCCGTTGCACGATGCCAATTACCGTCTGCACATTTCAACTACTCTATATTCTCTCCTCATCCCACGCATCATATAAATATGTTCCAACCAACACCTACGGCGACTAACGGTCCCTAGATGAAAGAACACCTTCCCCCCGGAATTTCCATCGTCAAATCGGAAAACCTCGAAGAATGGCAAATGGACATCAAAGTCCTAGATGATAACCCGCTATATCAAAATGAAACCTACAGACTAAAGTTCACATTTGGGTCGAAATACCCTATAGGTACCTCCGCCTGCACCGCCTTCCTACCCAACCTCAAACACAACAGCATACTAATCAATTCAACGAATGATAGAACCCCCAGAAGTACAATTTATCGAATGCAAATCTGCCTCCGCGCCGTCACAACCACAACCACAGCCACCCTCCACACAACCCCAAGAAGACATGCGACGCCCCATTCCCATCCACCCACACATCTACAGCAACGGCATCATCTGTCTCGACCTCCTTAGCTCAGCCGGGTGGTCGCCCGTCCAAACAGTCGAGAGCGTCTGCATGAGCATACAAAGCATGTTAACCGCCAATTCGCGCAACGAGAGACCACCTGGTGATAGCGACTTTGTCTCGTACAATCGGAGACGGCCGAGGGATATTAATTTCTTGTACGATGATGATAATGTGTGACCCGTTGGTCTTTGGTCTCCTTTTGGGTTGTCCGTAGGGGTGGGACGGCGAGGGAGGTATGATCGTAGGCCTGGGTCTGGTATTAGGCGCACACGCATATCTTCTTATCTTCTACTTGTCTACTGCTAAAGATCATGGAGTTGGCTAGGTTGTGTCACGGCGAGCGAGACTGGCTTTTTCTATCTATATCATTAATTAATACCTTCTGGTCAAGGCGAACTCAGAAGTCAAGCAGAAGCCTTATTCCAGTGCAGCCTAGGTTCCAGTGAGGTTGGGAAAAAGAAACATAGCGCTCTCTCAGAGCCTTGCTGCGTGGCGGCTAGAGAGGTAGCTCCCGGTCTTGTCATCTTTTAAACGCAATCGGTGCCGGTCAGTCTTATGAAGCCACGTTGCCGACCCAACGGCTCCAAAGACCGAGTAGAAGTCGATAGAGTGTTGACTTTCGGCTCCTCAGCCCATTGAAATGTGGTCCCGGGTTAAGACGTGCAAGCCCAAACACATTGCTCTTCCAACAATTCAATCCACCCTCTCCAACCCCAAACACCGACACATGCTTTCATCCAGGCCCACTCCCTCCTAACCTTCTTTAACTGTTCGTACTGCTCCTCGCCCCAGAATTCTCTCGAGCGTGACAGAATCCACCTCCCCTAAATGAGAACTCATGAGGGTATCACCTGCGAGAGTGTCTACCACGTGAGTAGTGGTCAGGTACTGAAGGGTCTATATACTTATACTTCAAACTTATCGAATTCGACAGTCTGGAACGGACCTCAATATGCTTCTCTTTGCAGTGGAAACACCTATACAAAGTAGTAGCAGAAATACCGAAGTAAAGAGCCAATCATATCGAATTTAGTGCCACTCACTATACACAGGGTAAGAAAAGATGAAGTTAGGTGTAGATCGCGTCGAAACATAGGAAAAGTAAAACAGGTAAACGCCATTAAAGTGAACCGGTACAGCTGAATCTCCCGAACATCTTCTATATCATAGATCCTTCCATCTGTCGCCTCGACGGTGTAAGGCAACGTCCACCGAATCTAAGGTGGAAAGATCTCATGTATTCTAACCTTTTTGTTTCATTGTTTATAGGGTTTTCTTTTGCGTATTTGTACAGAAGATGGGATAGATTCCATCCATGTATGGTTTACCGGTCAACTTCACCGAACACAAGATCCATTGTACCTGGGCATGTTTATTAGATATTTCTTACAAGAAAACGTCCGTGATGAACTTACCAATGATAGCGACAGCATCTGCAAGAAGATGGCCGCGTGAAATCTGGTCGAAACCACCCAAGTGGGCAAATCCAGGAGCACGGATCTTGCAGCGGTATGGCCGCTCGCTGCCGTCACTGACAAGGAACACACCCATCTCACCCTTAGGAGCCTCAATGGCGGAGTAGGTCTCACCCGGAGGAACGGAGTAACCCTTGGTGAAGAGAAGGAAGTGGTGAATAAGAGCCTCCATGTTCTCCTTCATGGCGGCACGGGGAGGGGGCATGATCTTGTAGTCCTCGACACGGACAGGGCCGGCTGGCATCTGGTTCAAGCACTGATGAATGATGCGGAGGGACTGGCGGAACTCCTCCATACGGCAGAGGTAACGGTCGTAGCAGTCACCGTTCACACCAACGGGCACGTCGAATTCAACCTGGTCGTAGGCATCGTAAGGCTGGGACTTGCGAATATCCCATGGGACACCAGAGCCACGAAGCATGACACCAGTGAAACTCATGTTGAGCGCATCGGCGGCGCTGACAACACCAACACCCTGAGTTCTAGCCTTCCAGATACGATTGTCGGTAAGCAGCTCCTCGGTCTCGTCAATGCGGTCACCGAATTGTGTAGCCCACTGGTAGATATCGTCGAGAAGACCAATAGGGAGATCTTGAGAAACACCACCGGGGCGGACATAGGCGGCGTGAAGACGGGCGCCGGATACTCGCTCGTAGAATTCCTAATCGTACACACTCATTAGCACTGTGGTCGTGTCTTCACGTGTCATAGTTCAATCGAAACATGTGCATACCATAAGCTTCTCACGCTCCTCGAAACCCCACAAGAAGGGCGTCAAAGCACCAACATCCATAGCGTGTGAAAGGACAGACATAAGATGGTTCAGGACGCGAGTGATCTCTCCGAACAAGGTTCGGATGTACTTGGCGCGTTCGGGAATATCAATGTTCAGCAGTTTCTCGACAGCCAGCGAGAAGCACTGCTCGTTCGTCATCATAGAAACGTAGTCCAAACGGTCAAAGTAGGGCAGTGCCTGCATGTATGTCTTGTATTCAATCAACTTCTCGGTACCACGGTGCAGCAAGCCGACGTGGGGATCGGCGCGAACGATTTCTTCTCCATTGATTTCCAGAATCAAACGAAGCACACCGTGAGCGGCGGGATGCTGAGGACCGAAATTGACAGTGTAATGGCGGATCTTGCGGCCGACTCCTTCGTCCTCGGACTCCAGACCAGAGGGGATTTCGGGTACTTCAGAGTCCTTGTTGGCGAAGTGTGCGAAGCTCGGGTCCGTCGGGATCAATCGAGTAGCCTGATAGCTGGTAGGCTCGGCCGCTCGGCGAGGCACTGACGTCGCTAACGAACGAGATCTGGGGGCAATGGTGTTTCGTGCAAGGCCGGAGGGGCGAAGGCAGAGCCGTTTGGGGGCATTGCCCGCCAGGCGAGCAAAGGAAGCAGCCATTCGGAAGGTATAGATGGAAGGTCTGAGGGGGGGGGAGAGGCTGACGGTCCTCAGTCCGGACGCAATTGGTGGGGAGCTTCGTCGGAAGGGTTCGCTGTCGGGGTGACGCTCGGGAGGTTGCGATGAGATGCAATTTGGCCGGTCACGTGGAGTAGCAGCTGGTCATCAGCCCGCCTCTGGTTGGTCTTGAGGGCTGCTTATTCCACACCCACACCACGCCCACCGCCCACATCACCTCTGCTTTCCACCGGCAATTCCTTCAGCAGGCAAGACCAACTGCGTGCAGTATATGTGGCTGCTCTCTCCGCCCGCCGCCCGCAAAAAATATTGCCGGTTCTCTGAGAACTTTTTGATTTCTTCGATCCGCTGTCATAGTTGATAACGCCATTCTTTTTCTCTTTGTTCGTTATGGCGCCTCTTGTCCCGTCTCATGAAGAGCTTGAGCGTCGACGGGTACATCTCTTCCCCTCAAAAATCATAAACCCCCAAGCTAACATCGATCAGATTGTCGACATAAATGCAGAAACCGTCACCAACATCCCCTCCACAGATTTCCCAGGTCACTGGCCCGGCGAGTCGCACGAATGGTCTCTTGAGAAGTTCCGAGATGTATGCTTGTAACTTTCGGAGATATATTCAATTTCTAACGAAACCAGGGTTTTCACGTCGAGTTCCATCAGAACAAGCAATTCGAGTCCTCCTTCTCCCTGATCGGCGTTGATGCCTCTATCGCCAACGCTTTCCGCCGCATTGTTATGGCCGAAGTGCCCACCCTCGCTATTGAATATGTCTTCGTTCACAACAACACCTCGGTTATTCAAGACGAAGTTCTCGCGCAGCGACTAGGTTTAATACCGCTGAAGGGCTCGGTCGACGGTCTCAATTGGATGCGCTGGTACAAAAAAGCCTTAGATGGCGAAGACAGCGGCGGCGAACAGGGTCCTGCGGACTTCAACACTGTTGTTCTTCGCCTCGATGTCGAGTGTACCACGAACCCGAATGCGTCCCGCGACGAGCAGGATCCACGCAAGCTCTACAAGAACGCCCACGTCTATGCGAAGGATATCGTTTTCCACCCCGTTGGTCGCCAGGAGCATTACTTTGTCGATGAGGGCGCCATTCAACCGGTCAACCCCGACATTCTAGTTGCTAAGCTCCGTCCCGGCCAGAAGCTCGAGATGGAAATGCACTGTATCAAGGGCATTGGAGCAGATCACGCCAAGTTTTCTCCTGTCGCGACGGCCACATATCGGTTAATGCCCGATATCAAGATTCTCCGCCCGATCATTGGAGACGATGCAAAGAAATTCGCCAAGTGCTTCCCCAAGGGTGTCATTGCCCTCGAGCCTATCACCGCCGAGGACGAGCGCAACGATAGCGAGTACCGTGGTCACCGCGGTGAGGACAAAGCCGTTGTTCGGGATGCGTTCAACGACACAGTCAGCAGAGAGTGCTTGCGACACGAGGAGTTTCAGGGCAAGGTCAAGCTCGGTCGGCTGCGGGATCACTTCATTTTCAATATTGAAAGCACAGGACAGTTCGACAGTGACGTCCTCTTCCTAGAGAGCGTCAAGGTCCTTAAGCTTAAATGCGCCCGGTGGAAGAGGGGTCTAACTGACCTCATACGGTGAGCATGAGTTCGCCTCTTCTTCATGTTGTACAGTTTTTCTCAAAGCATTACTCGGCGTTGGTTCTTGTTTATTCACCTTGTATCTTTGCGATAAAAGTGGGCCAATACCTTCTTACGTCTCTGGAGTCCGGATCAGGATTTAGCAGATAGAAACAGCTTGTTTAAAATTCTGTCAAAATCTAGTCATAATCATCATTATGTGGTCGTAAGCCGTTCCACCCCATCACGAATTCAATTCAAACTCAGGCAAAAACCAACTGGAAGCGGAAGTCGATTGTGTATGCCGGGTCACTAACAGCAACCTCCTGCCCGCTCGCGACCAGATCTCGCAGCTTCAGCTTCAAGTGAGGTCTTGTCTGCTCTTCCAGCTGCGGCGGGAAGCGCTGGTAAAGGGTCTTCTCCTCGGTTCTCAAACTTGGCTTCTTCAGCTGCGCTTCGGGTCGCTCTCCCAGAGTCTCGATAAACTCCTCCAACGTAGCGTCCGGGTTTACAGTGATCTTTCGCGCGAGAGAACCGCAGACAGGACAGTCAGGCTTTTTCTCGGCCTCAAATGTATATGTGTATACGCCCTCCTCGCCAGCATACATCATATAGTTTTCGAGAAAGGGGTTGCAGGATGTTGCAATCTTGAGTGCTTCCGAGGTGGTGGCAGCTGCGATAACGGCATTTGTTGAAGCGATGGCTGGAATAATGTTCTTGACGACTCCTTGCGTCATTTGGAAGGTGACTCCCGAAATGTTGAACTCCGTTGCGCGTTTCAGGGCACTTTGGTAAACCCAGCCAATGTGCTCCATGTCATCGCTATCAAACGCGTCGTCCTTGCGCTTGTCCTGCCAGTCAATTTGGTGCGCCCATTCAATACAGTGCTGAGGTTGGCGGGGGATGGTAGCGATAGTGCAGAGCGGCACGGCGGGACGAGGAGCGTGCATGTCAAGCTGGCATTCGATACATGAAGTGAGACTGGGTAGGATCACACGTGCCTGGCCTTTGAATCCTGCAAGCTGTTAGAGTGCATGTGATGTCTCTAAGAATTTACGACTCACCTTCTGTTCCGCCATCGATTAGAGGCTTCAAACTTTCCGGGTTATCCATGTCGACCATGCCCACCAATGTCGAGTTGATCCATCGTCTGGCCTCAATGCTGTCAAGTCCACAGACAACGATCTTGAACTGCATGTAGTAATCTTCATCCTTATCCTGGATCTTGCCGACATATGGCGTGATCTTGACTCCCTTGACTCGCTTCTCAACGAAAGCAGCAGCAACCTCTGCCTTGGGCTTACCAATGTCAGACTGACGAAATAAAAACTGCCGGTTCAAGTTGGAAATATCAATCGTGTCTGCTGGGGTTAGATTCGCTCAATCCACAGGGGGCGATAGCTTACCCATGTCAATAACATGGATATCCTTAAAGCCTGACAGAGCAAGATTTTTGAGGACCTCGCATCCTAAACCTCCAGCTCCGCTATAACAAATCAACCTCTCTGCTGCCTCATATCAGGTCCACAAACAGCTGAGTTCACTTACATCACCCTAAGAAAGAATTAGTAATAGCCCCAGGCAGATTTGATCTGAATACGCACAAGACCTTGGATGTCTCCAGGGATTCTATTGTCTCTTGTCCCGGGACCCAGTCTGGGTCGGAGAAAGGACCTGATTTTGACAGTGCCTGGTAGAGATATCTCCTAGAAAGCGTGAGTAGATGCTCCGACTATGGGTGGGTGCGAGCCTCACCATCTATCTTGGGCACTCATTGTTGGTAATATGCGGTTTTGGTTAGACCGCGCACTGACTATAAATTATTGCTTTTCTCAACAATTGTCAAAGTGACCGGATAAAGATCCGCTGTTTTGACGAAGATCAGAAGCTTGTAGGCAAACGCGAGGATGTTGAACTTCCATCGTCGCTGTTGACTGACCGACCACTTACATGCCCGCTTTGCACGTGACCTTTAGCCTCCAACGCCAGTACGTACTCATGTGGCGCTTTGGAGTGCAAATCAAATTTTATAACCAGCTAAACTCGAGACCTGGTATAAATTGAGTCCAAGGCGCCTGCTCCTGTTTCTCTCCGCTTGTCTCTTCCTCGCAAAGAGTAGTTACAGGATATACTGTGGTCGCACAAGCCAGCATAGCTATAATGCTGACTAATTATGTAGCTGCATACAGTCTTTTCGAGCTGGCGAATCACACCAGCTCTTTCTCTCAACCCAGATCCGACGATGTCCATGCTGAATGATGGATGGGCTTATAACAGAGATCAGAACGACAAGTCGTGATAAGGATGTCGGTCTAACGATTCGAGAAGAGAGACCCCGCCATGTTGGTCCAGAAATACTCGACCAGACGCCTACCATAAACCCCAGTTCCGACTCCTCCTCGCCAGCTCACATTCTATCGTTACTGAAGTCAAACCCTAGTCGGAATGAGCTCTCTCACGCCCTCTATGCGTTAGACCCGTTTAGAAAGGGTGAAAATGAAGCCAGTCTTGATATTCGAGTCCCAGGCCCAATCGCAGCACAGGTCCTAAATGCTCTAGTCAGCATCACTATCCCTGATCACTGGCAATCACTCGCTGCGAGAGCGACAGGCTCAGCAACTGGCAACTCAAAGCTCCGAGCTGCTCTTCTACGGTGTCTTAGCAGCATTCCTGGAATTAGTTGCCTTGTTACACAGCTCCGTACACTCATTGCGCAGGCGCGAGCATCATCGCAACAAGCAGATGCGTCAGGCAGCGCTCTTCGACTCCAGAATATCCTCGAAGTTCTATCTGCCCTGTTAGAGCCGAAAGACTTGATCTGGAGGCTATACACCGACATTGACACAGTCTACAGCAATGCTACTCAGAAACAAGTAGCGTGGAAAGAGCTCACCTCTCAACTTGCAGCTGGAAGGGTGGTTTCTGTATCAGCAGAAGCTATCTCACTAGCTGGAGGGTCTGATATTCCCGCTGAAACGGCTTGGGTGGGAACAGGACTACAATATGCATCATGGTTAGGGGCCAATATCTGCCATATGGCCTCAAAGCTCAGTGTCAGAGACAAGAAGCAGTGGAAACCACTTGCGGCTCTCACTGGAAGAGCACTAAGCTTGGGCTACACTGGTATGTATGACTCGCTTTATTGTGTATGCCTATGCTGAAGTATTATCTAGATCGTATAGTGAGGGAAATCTACTCTAAACTCCTCATAGAGCAGACATTGTCGGAGCAATATACTGCACTTTTCGACCAGCTTCGGTGGACAGAGCAACTTGCAGTACTAGAAGCAATCCTTCGAGATATTGAAAAGAACCATTTGAAATCAGACGCTTTCGGCGAGAATGAGCTAGAGTTGACTCAACCTATTAGTGGCGTCGCCGCTTTATGTTCAATCCTCATCTCGAAGCGTGCCAATCTGGAAGGCCAGCTCATGGATTGGCTTTCGAGCGGTCAAGGGGGCTCAATCCAAACAGTGGGGCTCAGAAGGGCTATAATCGTTAACTTAGGACACCAGACAGGTATTTTTAATCTTCAGAGTCGTACTGCCGACAAATGTCTCTAATCCCACATTACAGGCTCCATAGCGACTCTGCTCACGAAAAGCCTCGATCAATCAGCAGATAAACTATTCATACAGCATGCCCCCATGAGAAGTCAAGAAGGTATGTACCTTTTACCCTCGGCGCTACTCCTTCGCTGACATCGACAAGCAAATACCCAGGTCATTCTTCTTGCTGCCGGGTATCTTCAGCGGCTTGATCCAGGTCAAATGAAAGGCATCGGACGAACCAGCATCTTTCTTAACGCTGTTTCAAATCGTCTAGCTGCTGCTTCAACAAGGGCCCGTTTTCTCGGAATGTTAATAGGAACCGCCATTTCTCAGCTCATCGAAGAACCAGGCAAGGGAATGAAATTCAATTTGGAGGAGATGGAAGGCAGTGAAGCTGCATCATATTTGAATCTTGTCACAATCCATGACGAGATCGGATCATTGGAGTCTGTAAAAGTGCCGGAGGAACCACGGCGGGCAATAACCTTTCCTGCTTCTACGGCAGCTTCTCGCTCAGCTGAGAAGTCGGGCCCAAAAACGTCCAGAATCGTGGCAATCGAGGAGATAAATGATTCCGACGAAAATGACGAGGAGGGGGTTGACGATGAAGATGACGATCTAATCCCATATGAAAAGCCCGATGATGATCCGTCTGATGAAGACGAAGACCCGACATTGATACAGCGCAATAAGCCCATTGCGCCTGTGTAAGTTGCATGATCCGTTGTGGCTACTTTGCACTAACAAGACACAGCTATATTCGCGACCTCATCGCCTCTTTAAGAGACACCGAGAACCTTGACCGTCATGAGCTCGCCATAACAACATCCCCTGGGCTAATTCGACGCAAGACCGGCTTCGGAACAGAACTTGCAGAGCATACAGAAGAATTAGCTCTTATCCTAGTCGGCCTACAAGAGCAGAGCAAGCTTCCGAAGTTCCACGAGCACCGTCTGCGAAGCATGATTGCCTTGATCGTATCCCAACCTCTGAAAATGGGCCGGTGGTTTACGGCTGTTTTCTTCGACGGAGACCTATCTCAGACTCAACGATCCGCAGTTCTCACTGCGCTCGGCCTCAGTGCTCGGGAATTGGCCGGACTTGGAACGGACGATGCAAAGTCTATGGGTCTTCCATCGCTACCAGACTCCTCGTTCCCATCCAAGAAACTGCCACCAAACCTTGAAGCGCTGTATACTACTGATGAATCTCCTATCGCTACCATAACAAGAGGAATTGCCCAAGCATCCCTCCAGCCCCTTGCAGCAGATGCAGCCGACAATCTCACCGGTCCAAACGCACTCAAAGTGCGCACATTCTCCTCGCGCATGGAAGTTGAGAAGCGACGGCAGCAGCGCGAAGCCCATCGCCAGAAGTCCACCGTCAAAGACCTCTACAAGGTTCTTGCAGAGGGATTCTTCTACCCCCTCTCCGGTCGGTTCGAGATCATGATGATGCAATATACATCGTAAGCATTTCCTTGCCATTCCTTCCTGTTATTATGGAAAGCGAAACACCCATCTAACACTAAAAGCCACAGCTCAACCGCTCCCTCCCACAATCCGTTCTTCGTTCCCCACCTCCTAACTCTCTTCATCCAAACTCTCACCCTCCTCCTCTCGACCTCAGGCCCTCACACCCCTTTCCTCCCAACTTTAACCTCTCAAACACTTACATTCCTTCTCTCCCTCCACGCCCGCCCTCTCTCGCAAGACCCAACAATTACCTCCGCTCTGCTCTCTCTCTTCCTCGCGCTCACAGATCTAAACATCGAGTCTGGGTCATCTGGGGAAGAGCGGCTGGTGACGGAATTTGCAACGCAGGTCATGGAATTGCGGGAGTGGGTGAGTGAAGTCTTCGAGAGAACGCCAGCGATTAGGGAAAGGAGTGATCCGAGAGAACAGGTGAGGACTGTGGCGGCGGGGATTATGGTCCGGCTGGGGGAGGTTATGGAGAGGTATCAGGGGCGGTTGATGGGGGTGAATTCGGGGTTCAGGTATTAGACACCCGGTTGTTCTTCGGGGACGACATTAAGTAATATGAAATTGTAGCTTCTGGACTTTGCATGAATGCCTTTTTAATTAAAATATGGAATCGATCGCGCATAGTCTGCTCTGTATGCCTATTCTGGTCACCATATAATGTAGCCCTTGTCTTTCAAAGTGGGGTTCTTGCAAGGACTTGTTCTTTGAAGACGGATCAGACAAAAGGCAGAAGCAACCATCAGGTAACCTCCGCACTCTTCTGGACTACCCTAGCTGCCTGACTGCGACACGTGATAGAACGCCACCGTTGCTCCTTATAAATCATGCTCGCAACCAGATATTCTTTGACCATTCCCTCTTTTCTCGTATCCAACGCCTATTCCCAGGATAACCTTGACTTGGTTCCCTACCAAAACGACGAAGCCTGCATAGGACGAGCACTAGTCTGCCACGAAGGAAGCTCTCTACTATCAGTGCTCTTGCGGAGAGCAGGCGACTTGGATACGCACAGGGTAGCACAGCTGCTGGACACTTCTACATCTACGCGGGCTAGGGAACCGGATACAACATCAATTACTGCGCTATCCGGCTCAGCACGGCCCACTAGAACCCATCTTGTGTTCTCTCGAGGCTACCGGGGTCCGTTGGCGGAGTCATTGCATTCAGGAATAACGCTGCAAAGATGACGCAAGACACGCAGATCCGCGGAGACTTCATCGGTGAGGCGGCCTTTGTTACCGACACGCATTTCTATATCATCAGTCATGAGAAAATGAGGACGCTGAAGGACCCGATACCGAAGGATGAGATTTCGAGGGAAAAGTACTTCAAGGAACATGCTGATAAGGTCGTGGAGCGGAAGGTTAATCAGGGAGTACCCGTACCGGTTGTGCAAGATCATGTGGAGGGATTTTAGGTATTAACTATAGCTTCTCTTGTGTAGGGGCTTTGTTTATCGTTGGTGATGTTTCAACCAGTGGCGCATGAGTGGCAAAATCGTGGGCTCAACACCTATTCGGTTGTGGTAGTTGAGGAAGACGTCCACTTTATCTTACTTTAGTATTTAGTTATGTCATCTCTTCATGTGGCTTTTGAAGGTATTTTGAAATGGCTGACCAGCTGGTTTGGTGCCTCCTTAGGCTTGGAAGTGCACAGCTGCCTAAAAGCAACCCCTCATTTGCTCATGAACTCGGACTGGATGAGTTCCATCCGGCCGAAGTTCATTGAAGAATGTCAAAGCCTCTTACAATCTAAGTTACGGTTGAGCGCGGAGAAAACCTGGTAAAATAGAGAAAGCATGGAGTTGGTAGCCTATTTACCTGAAATCAATTCTCAGCCGCCGCGAAACTCCCCTTCTCAATCGCCGCATCCATCATCCGATCCCCATTAATCACGCTCGTCGTGCAAATCACAATCTTCCTCTTCGGCGCCTCCTGAGCAGCAATGAACCTCAGCGCCGCAATTTCTGTAAATGTAATCCCGCCCAAGAATAACACGAACACCGTCTTGATCGCATTGCTCGCGCTCAAGGTCTGTCTTGCCCGAATCGCTTTATCGTCACCTTTCTGGACTATACTGAATGTTGAGCCACGGGCGCTCTTCACTACATCTTCGAAGCCAAGCCAACCGGGCGATGCGGTGTTCGCGCTTGAGGCGGCAGTGCCTTTCGTTAACGAGAGGATGTATGATTTCTGAAGAACGCATTGGACTAGACGGATACTGAGGGGTGCAAACCCGCTGTAGACGTAGGCAATATCCTCAGGTTCCTTCTCACTAACTTCTTCAATGAGCAGGCGGAGATGTTTCCGAAGGTGGGTGTAGTTTGTTCTAGAGCCTGTTTGGGCGCCGGTTCCGGGGATGGGTATCGTGGGTGCGGACGAACGAGACGTGAGGAGTTCCATTTTCTCGAGCGCACTAAATGTGAGTAGATGCTGGTGTCCGTATGCCTGCACGACCTGTCGCTTGAAGTTTTCGAGGTCCTTTGAGCGGAGGCCGCCGGACATACAGGACTCGAGGCAGAGGAGGCGAAGTATCGTTTTGAGGGGAACATCACGGGCGATAAGTTCTTCAATTAGGGGGTGTTGGTAAGTTGGATCGGTGCCGGCAGCATCATTTTGCTGGACCTCTAAAATTTTGCGGAAGATGTCTGAACGGGTATTTCTGGCTATTTCCTCGGCAAGGTTGGTGTGCACTTTGAGACTTTGATGCTCGAGCTGGTACGTTGGAAGTTTGTTCACGAACTCGCGAATTTCGGTTGTCGTTTTGGCGGCATGACGGCTTTCGTAGTCTGTTTCTAGACGTCGAGCGACCTTATTCAAAACGTCACCGACAATAGCAAAGTTCGCGTCTCGCAGTTGATTAAACAGCTGGTCGGAAGCGTCAAGCTGGATCTTCCGTTTCTGGCCGTGCTTTGATTGCTGAGATGCTTTTGAAGACTCCTGGGTCTGGGGTGTTGAGCTAGCCCCTACTATTGATGTGTCGACGTCCGCTTGGTTATGTCTGATTCCAACCAATTCATCAATCAACCCCTCGTAGGTCAGCTGCGTGAGCAACGGCGTGCCAAAATCCACCTCACGGTCAATTACAATCAGACTCTCTATGCTGGCGCTAGGCAGGAGGTTTCGAGAGGAAAGTCCCGTCAATCCGGAACTTTCTTCTGCGTCAAGCTCTTTTCGCATACGTAGCAAGAGGTCAGTAAGTCGTCGAGCGTGGTCGCCTTTTCCTACTATTCGAGGGAAATAACCATGTCTCTGCTGGATGTCCATGAGAGCTTTCGCTGCATGGAAAACGCATCCGGGGTCTTTGTGCTGTACAGATATCAGTTTCGCTCGGTCCACCAGAAGAATATCCTTACCAGATACAAATCAGAGAAAGAGTCTTCCAATTCCAGAGAGAGAACATCTTGCTCCAGAGAGAAGAAGTAGAGAGGTAGCTCAGCGATGTTCACATCCCCAATGATACCCGCGCTCTCAAGAATGTTGTTGCTTACAAGAGTCCGCCGCGGGACCCAGAAGATGGAGAATTCATGGTCTACACTGCTAGTGCGCTGTAATCGCTGGATCTGCTCTGCGTGGATGTCAGCTCACACTGATGGCATTCAATCAGACTATACAATGAAAGAAAGCCTTGAGATGAGTTCTCAAACGAAATTTCCATTTATGGAACTCTACCAACTACGTAGAGTAGGAATCAATCTGCGTAATCTTTTTCTTGTTCCAGTTGGGTAGACTTCATCGAGGCAATCACATGCGCAGCAGACATAGAGGAACGCAAGTCGACATTGCATAGACAATCTGACATACCTGCGACTGTCCGCACCTGGCGGATCTTTTCGGCATAGGCTAAAAATACAACATTGCGCTGTGATGAGTCGACATTCCCATTCTCAAGCAAAAATACGCGATCCACGCCATACTCCTGAAGCTGTGAGAACTTAACAAAAAGTCCAACCGGGCCAGCGAGGCCCTGGCTGATGACCAAGTTCTTCTTTCCACGGACCTAGAGACAATGTTTCAGCTTGGGAATTCCAGCACAACCGAACCAGGAGCCTTACTCACGCCTTCAAGTAAGTTCAAAAGGTCTCTACGGGCCTTATCCTTAAAATAGTCTGCATCAGACCCAGGAAACGGCGCCATGGCTACCGTGGAGGCATGTGTGAAGCATGTAGAGAGGCAATTGACGTTGCAACGGGCGTCGTCGCAGTGAGGCTTAGAAGGGTCCAGCCACTCGCACTAAGCTATTCCTGGACTAGCTTGGTTTTGCACCTGAGCTTGGACTGTAATGATACGGTTAATACCCTCTGCTGCCCAAGAGCTACGGCCAGGTACTTGTGTAATCTATTTACGGAGCTGCCTCAAGGTATCAGGACGTCCTTTTTGCCGCTGCCTCCCCTGACACCTCAAAGGTTACAGTCCAAATGATCCCTCTTCCACTCCCACCCCTCTCTTCTCTCATCCTTAACTCTTCACTCGTTCAAACTCGCAGCGGAACCAATTCTCTTGGTTTTCTCTACTTCCTTTGAGGCTTATTTTCCGTCCACAGTCACAAATCTTCCAGCCCAGTTATGAAGCGCTTCGGACTCAAGAAGTCGTCTGACGGCGGCGACGACGATTCCTCCAACCGCCTAGCTCTCTTCGGCTCCAGATCGAAGAGCAAGAGCCCTGCTCCCTCTGCGAACCCCTACGCGAAGCCCAACCCTGTCGACCCCTACACAAGAGCCAAGATCAATGCGGGAGTAGCGCCCCCACCTCCCGGCATGCAGCCCAACGGCCCTCCGGATTACGTTCCCGGAGATAACAAGTCTCAGATCCCTGGAGACAACAAATATCAAGGCTACGCACCGAACTCGTATAACAACCAATCCGGGTACGGCGCCAATCGGTACGGCGGCAGCGCGGGCGCTGCTCCAGCTTCGCGGTATGGCCCTGGTGGCTATGGGGGGTTCGGTGGCTCCGACACCCAATCGGCCGGCGATGATAACAGAGCTGCGCTCTTTGGGGGGGCCAGTGAGAGGGCCGCCGCGCAACCGGCCAACGCACCACCACCGTACTCCGAGGAACAG
This sequence comes from Aspergillus karnatakaensis, assembly GCF_047715665.1. Classification (NCBI taxonomy): domain Eukaryota; kingdom Fungi; phylum Ascomycota; class Eurotiomycetes; order Eurotiales; family Aspergillaceae; genus Aspergillus; species Aspergillus karnatakaensis. Next base: position 327,458 of record NW_027395730.1, on the reverse strand, counting down.
TCTGGCCAGCCCAGCGGCTACGGAGGCGGCAGCAATGCGTACACCACTTCTACCTACCAGGAACGCCAACTTACTGCCGAAGAAGAGGAGGAGCAAGAGATTCAGGCCGTCAAACAAGATATTCGGATGATGAAACAGAGTGACATTGCATCCACACGAAACGCTCTCCGAATTGCTGCCCGAGCCGAAGAACAGAGTCGAGAGACACTTGCTCGCCTCGGCGCTCAGGGTGAAATGATAAACAACGCAGAAGGGCACCTAGATAAAGCCGGTGTGGAAGGACGTATTGCAGACGAAAAGGCTCGAGAACTGAAGACGCTTAATAAGAGCATGTTCGCCGTGCATGTCTCCAACCCATTTACAAGTGCGCAGCGGAAGAGAGAGCGTGACGAGAAGGTGCTCAACACACACCGAGCGGATCGTGATGCTCAAGCAGGAACTCGAAGTGCTGGTTATCAACTCAATCAGCGCATGGACCGAACATTCCGAGAAATTGAGCGCGAATCCAACAGAGCCCCGAAACCTAAAAAGACATCCGTCACAGAAAGGGCCAAGTACCAGTTTGAGGCAGACAGTGAGGATGACGCAATGGAGGACGAGATTGAGCAGAACTTGGATTTGCTTTCTGGTGCCACAGGAAGATTAAACCTCCTCGCCAAAGCCACCGGTCGTGAGCTTGATGAGCAAAACAAGCATTTGGAGCGCATCACGAACAAGGTCAGGATATTCCCTCTGTCGGTAACTCTTTTCGGTGCTAACTGTATAACAGAGCGAAAATGTCGACGAACAACTTGCCATGAACCGCGCCAGGCTGGACCGCATTCGCTAGGTGTACTCGTATTATCTATATTGACTGCCCGGTGCCGTCTTCTTTTCAAGCCTGTTCTTCTACTCCTCCTACTGTCCTTATAGGCGTTCTGGGCAGTCTTTTTGGCTTGTTTGAGCTCGATGCATCGGCTCGTGTAATAATTGACGAAGTTCTAATATATCTGCAAATAGACCTGGTGATTCAACCCCATACAAATCGAGTCCCCACCCACCCTAGGATTGTCGTCTCTTGTTATTCTTAGCCCAGGCCTGACTCCCATGGCAAGCTCATGTTTACACACGCAAGGGCTTTGACCACAGTTCCAGTAGCGGTCCATTCCTACCATAAACAGGATCTTCTTCAGGTACCGCAACGCCGGCAATTTCATCTCGAAAAGTCTCCGAATTAATCTTCGTTTTCCCATACTCATTCCTCCACGTGGGACAATCCTACAACGGTCGATAAGTAGAGCGCCAGACAAGTCACATGAGAAACGTACCTCTGGATACACCCCAACATACTGGTAATCTTCAGTAAACTGCCCCTCCACCGAACTATGGCCAGTCCCCGCTGGGAGAACTATAACATCCCCTGCCTGAACAACAACTCGTACGCCGACATCGACGATTCCATCCTCGCCGGCTGCCCCGAGGAGGAGTGTAGATGATCCTTGAAAGACGCCTGCTTTTATCAACCCCAATCCTGCAATTACAGTACTCAAAGTGTGTCGCTTACCGTAACATTCATGGCTATTAGGGTGGAAATGGCTTATCCAGATAGCGCCCCATGTTCCCTAGAGTCGATAAAAATCAGAGAGGCTCTGCAGGAGACTTCAAAGTAAACCTACCCTCTTCTCCCATTTATGAGCCGTCAGAAACTTCGTTGCTTGCTCTTCTGTTCGCGGGTGTGGGAGGACATCTCTGTAGTGTAGCACAGGTAAGGGGTTGTTGGGGACGTGAGCGGTTGGAGGCAAATAGTAGGTATCTGGGTGAGATGGCATATTGAAAGGTTCTATCTGAGTATACGATGATTGAGAAAATGAAGATTCTATACGAATAGTGTGAGCGGTTAGCACTTTCAGTGCTGAAGTTCAAATGTCGTGTCCTGGCCGAAGTGGAAGGATGAGAGTCATGCTCCAATACCCCTCACAGTGTCATTCTACCGAAACTGTCACTACGATGCCAATAAAGTGCTCTCAAAAGCTCATTTCTTGACAGTCTTTGCAGCTCGAATGGTTTTATACCAATCAATTATTGCTTTTTTCGTCCTGCTATGAAACGTCGTCCTAATCAGTTGGTGCTGGGAGAAAGTATATATTTTGAATAGAAGAGACGACAGGGCTAGTGTAGAAACCAACCCCCAGCATTCAAACCAAGCGAGGCGCAGCAGCAGCTAGTCTAGATTCTCAGGACATAGACCAACCAACTACAAAGAAAGTCTTACTTGTTTTGATATCATCTGCAATTCCTGCAGAGCAACTCTGGCGCGACAGCAAATATCACGTGTTATGGGAGGTACTTTTCACGTGACACCCCGTTAGTCATCCGCTGTCTTGACTTCATCCTTTTTTGCGCCCCCGTTCAGTCTTCGGTATCAACTCCAAGCTCTGAACCATCGCCGTGGCGCCCTTGTTACGGCTTCTTATCCGAATGTAGCGGCTGCTACTGCTTTACCCAGAGGTTGCTTGCTCTCTATCGCGTCTTTAACTATATTCCACCGACAAGATGTCCGACGGTAGGTTTTCAATTTTGCACTCCTCGCGACCATCACTAATCCCGACTGCAGCTGATTTCGAGGCTGTTCGGAAGCTCCAGGCTGAGCGCAACGCGGCGTCCGCTGCGAAAAAAGGTTCCAGGACCTTTGATCCGTCTAACCAGCGCACTGACAACTCGACCAAGGCCTCGTTGACCGAGTCATTCGATACGTCCCTCTACGATCGTGACGGTGCCGACAAATATGCGGGATATAGCACCTCTATCGCTGTAGATGATGGAGATGAGGACATGGAGGATGCGGATGGTGGCCACCGCTTGGTCGGCCAATATACCGCAACGCGAAACCAGATTGACGAGTTTGCCCGAGGAAACGGGGTTGAGGAGGAGGATATTCTCCTGGGACGCGAAAAGGCAGCCAGGATCTCTGACCGAGAGACTGACTACCAGAAGCGTCGCTTCGACCGTGGACCGCTGACGCCCACCCGGGCCGATCCCTTTGCTGCGAACTCTCATGCCAACGTTGAGGAAGAGGGCCAGACATACCGTGAGGTTATGGCTCTTCGTGAGATTGAAAAAGAAGAAGAGCGTGTTCAGAAGCTGATCGCTGAAAAACAGGCTAGTGGCGAAAACGGTGTCGTGGAGCACGAGGCCACTCTGAAGCTGGAGGACAAGGAGAACACCGAAGCCGGCTCAACCGTGTCTGTTGTGACTGGTCGCAAGCGCAAGCAACGCTGGGATGTAGCTCCAGAGACCGATGAAGCTACCCCTGCCCCTGCAGCTGAGACCAAAAAGTCACGTTGGGATCAAACACCTGCCCTCGGCGGTGCAGAGGACGCTCCCAAACGCCGATCACGATGGGATCAAGCCCCGGCGATTGGATCCGCAACACCCGTTGGCAATCAAGGACTAGCTACCCCCATGCATCCTTCTCAAGGAGGTGCGCCTCTTATGCCAACCAGTTTCGGAACTGATATCTCCGGCCGCAATGCTCCCTGGTCAGACGAGGAGCTCGACATGATGCTCCCCTCGGAAGGCTACAAGACCCTCGAGCCCCCTCCCGGCTATGCTCCTATTCGAACTGCTGCACGGAAGCTCATGGCAACTCCTGCTCCGATGAACAGCTCCACTGGTGTTGGTGGCTTTATGATGCAAGAACCTGAGAGCGCACGTTCCCTTGGCAAGCAGCTCCCCACCGAGATTCCTGGCGTTGGTGACCTTCAGTTCTTCAAGCCGGAGGATATGGCATACTTTGGAAAGCTAATGGAAGCTGGAGACGAGTCGGCAATGTCGGTGGACGAACTGAAAGAACGAAAAATCATGCGACTGCTGCTGAAGGTCAAGAACGGCACACCGCCGATGCGAAAGACCGCCCTGCGTCAACTCACAGACAATGCTCGACAATTCGGCGCAGGTCCGTTGTTCAACCAAATTCTGCCACTGCTCATGGAGAAGTCGCTTGAAGATCAGGAGCGCCACTTGCTCGTGAAAGTCATCGATCGCGTGCTCTACAAGCTAGACGATCTTGTCCGGCCCTACGTCCATAAGATCTTGGTTGTCATTGAACCGCTGCTCATCGATCAGGACTACTACGCTCGTGTCGAGGGTCGTGAAATTATCTCCAACCTCGCAAAGGCTGCAGGTCTTGCGACCATGATCAGTACTATGCGTCCTGATATTGACCACGTCGATGAATATGTACGAAACACCACGGCTCGAGCTTTCGCTGTCGTCGCTTCCGCTCTCGGTATTCCCGCCCTCCTTCCCTTCCTTCGCGCTGTGTGTCGCAGTAAGAAGTCTTGGCAAGCTCGACACACTGGTGTCAAGATCGTCCAGCAAATCCCCATCCTCATGGGTTGCGCTATCCTCCCTCACCTGAAGGGTCTAGTTGACTGCATTGCGGACAATCTCAGTGACGAACAAGCCAAGGTGCGGACAGTTACTGCCTTGGCTGTGGCAGCCTTAGCAGAGGCAGCCAACCCGTACGGTATTGAGAGTTTCGATGAGATTCTCAACCCTCTTTGGACTGGAGCCCGGAAGCAGCGCGGTAAGGGTTTGGCGGCTTTCCTCAAAGCTGTTGGTTACATTATTCCTCTGATGGATGAGGAGTATGCAAACTACTACACCAGCCAGATCATGGAGATTCTTCTTCGAGAGTTCTCATCTCCAGATGAAGAGATGAAGAAGGTCGTTCTCAAGGTGGTATCACAGTGCGCAAGCACTGATGGTGTCACAGCTAGCTACCTGAAGGAACATGTTCTGACCGACTTCTTCAAGAGTTTCTGGGTTCGACGTATGGCTCTTGACCGGAGGAACTATCGTCAAGTGGTTGACACTACAGTCGACCTGGGACAGAAGGTTGGCGCTGGTGAGATCCTGGAACGGACCATCAACAACCTCAAGGACGAAAGCGAGCCTTACCGAAAGATGACCGTGGAAACGGTGGAGAAAACCATAGCTTCCCTCGGAGCTGCCGACGTTTCTGAGCGACTGGAGGAACGATTGATTGACGGTGTCCTGTATGCCTTCCAGGAGCAGAGCATCGAGGATATCATCATCTTGAACGGCTTTGGCACAGTAGTGAACGCACTCGGCACCCGCTGCAAGCCATACCTCCCCCAAATCGTCAGTACGATTCTATGGCGGTTGAACAACAAGTCCGCCACCGTCCGACAACAAGCAGCAGACCTCATCTCCCGGATCGCGCTGGTTATGAAACAATGCGGCGAAGATGCCCTCATGGGAAAACTAGGTATCGTGCTTTATGAATACCTTGGTGAAGAATACCCTGAGGTTCTCGGTTCCATTTTAGGAGCCCTTCGCTCCATCGTCACCGTCGTTGGTATCAACCAAATGCAACCCCCAATCCGCGATCTCCTCCCCCGCCTCACCCCTATTCTTCGTAACCGCCACGAAAAAGTGCAAGAAAACACCATTGACCTTGTCGGACGTATCGCTGACCGAGGCCCCGAATCGGTCAACGCTCGCGAATGGATGCGCATCTGCTTCGAGCTCCTTGACATGCTTAAAGCCCACAAGAAGGGCATCCGTCGCGCAGCAAACAACACCTTTGGTTTCATCGCTAAGGCCATCGGTCCTCAAGACGTCCTGGCAACCCTCCTTAACAACCTCCGTGTCCAAGAGCGCCAGTCCCGTGTTTGTACAGCTGTCGCTATCGGTATCGTCGCCGAAACTTGCGCCCCCTTTACCGTCCTCCCAGCCCTCATGAACGAGTACCGCGTTCCCGAGCTCAACGTTCAGAACGGTGTGCTCAAGGCGATGACCTTCCTGTTCGAATACATTGGCGAAATGGCCAAGGACTACGTCTACGCCGTTACGCCTCTCCTCGAAGACGCCCTCATCGACCGCGACCAAGTCCACCGCCAGACAGCCGCGACGGTCGTCAAACACATCGCGCTCGGCGTCGTCGGTCTAGGCTGTGAAGATGCAATGGTCCATCTCCTGAACCTTGTCTTCCCTAATATCTTCGAAACCTCCCCGCACGTCATTGATCGAGTCATTGAAGCTGTTGATGCGATCCGCATGGCTGTCGGAACAGGAACGGTGATGAACTACGTCTGGGCCGGTCTGTTCCATTCCGCACGAAAGGTGCGAACACCATACTGGCGGTTGTACAACGATGCCTATGTGCAGAGTGCGGACTCGATTGTGCCTTATTATCCGGAGTTGGAGGATGATGGGCTGAAGCGGGATGAGCTGTTGATTATGATTTAATCAGACCAGATCGTGAAAACAGATCTTGTTTCCTTCGACTACTGTTGTTATGTATACATTTGAGATTTGACATTGATTGGCGTGTTTTGTCTTTTGCACTTTAGGTAGGGCTGGCGCTTGATTATAGGGTATATTTTTGTTACAGGGAATTTCCTAGTAAATTCCTGAATCACGAGTGCTCTTTCCTTGAACAGATGTCGTAGTTGCAGCGTAGTTGTCCTGTAGTTAGTTAGACGTCAGAAAGCCTGACCTCGAAATCCCAAACTCTACGTCATTCCCTCGCAAGAGCAGTTGCAGTCGCAACCAACAAACACGGCACAGAGTCACCTCTCAGAACAACAAGATCAAGTCAAGTCTTGCGTGTCCGTATAATAATAGAATAACAGAAAAAGAATTCGCCACTCCCGAAACCAAAAAAAAACCTCAGAATCCAACTCATCAACTCGGAACCCCAGCTCAGTCTTCCCCGTGAATCACTCAACATGATTTGATATCGAGGCTTGCATCGCCCACACAAGGTCTCAGCAATTAGGTATGCCAAGCATTACCCTCGCAGGGGTGCGAAATGCCGCGTCAGCTCTTTCTCCATCGCGCGCCCCCCTGTCATGTGCGGGCGGCGGCCAAGTGTGGGGAATTGCTGGCTTGTTGGCTGCTTGGCTTGCGCTTGTGGCATTTCGCATTCCTGTGAATCTCAATCTGATGCGTTTCCTGGATGCTAGGGTGGAGGTGATTGTCAGGGTCTCATTGGTAGGGCGGAGGAAGAGGGCATGGCCGCGCACTGCGCAGAGGGCTCGTAGGCCGACGTAGGGTGCTGATTCCTGGCTTTGGCTCTTGAGGGATTCCTGGGCCGCGGATCGATGGTCATCTCCGGGACGGAATATATGGTCTGTTCTCACTCTCAGGAGAAGGAAAGTACTCCGTACCAGGTACTAGTAGAGAAGGTACGAGTGGCTCGCGGAAATGCGAGACATTCTCGCTTCGTACTACTCCCAAGCTAAGATATAAGGCGTGAGATAGATAGTTCAGTCGCACCTTCACCAGACAGGGAAATGTACTGCCCCCTCCCTCCCGCCTGAAGAAAAGAAGAAAAGCGGGCGGCGCCTCGGGGCTTGAGCGTCAGCCCCTTTGAGTTTCTTCTGCCTAGCACTGACTACTGAGGGTCCTCGAATTGATTGCGACTTCACCAGTTCCTGTTAGTGGAAGCTTTTTTCCACGTTCCTCTCACGTCCCGAGCAAACTTGATGCCCACCCCCTTTCTCTCATTTTCCGCTTTGGGCGCTGAGGCTGAGGTGTCTAGGTTGTATAGAGTTAGGTTACTGGTAGGTGGCTTGCCATCATGGTGGGTATGCTTTTTCCTTTGGTTAACCCTTGGGAGGAGGGAGCTTGTTGCAACTTGAGGGGGGAAGGGTCGTTGAGTGGTTTCCTCTGCTGTACGGAATAGGGCTCAGGGGATGCATGGGAGATTGGGTAACTCGATGGGGCCGCAAGTGTGATGGATCCTGAGGCACTTTTTGCTTTTTGCGCGGTAAACTTTGTTCTAGTTTTTACGGTGCCATGAAGCTGAAGCATACGTACGGGCTGCGACACTGGAGCTGAGACTGTAGGATGCGGATTAAAGACGGCCATGAGAAAGGCAAAATGAGATCCTTGGGCTCGTGGCTGACGCTTTTGTTAAGTGTACATCCCTCTAGGCCGGCCAAAGACAGGTGTACGCATAGTTGGATTCAACCACCTAGCTGCGGGCTGAGTGACCTGGACCTCGAAGGCGACAGATGGCAAACAACAACTCATCTAGTCAGATTCGCTAAGACGGCTCGCAATTGGAGAACAGGTTGGAATTTAGTTATGCAGATGCAAGCCAAGCATCACCTGCAATGCAGTGTGCCCACAATCACACTCACATCACCTGTGGCTTTAAGCCAGCGGTTATCTTCTGCTGTTTCTGTGTCTGAGGCAAGAACCTGTTAGGGCGCAGGCGAGCTACAGCTATGAGGTCGAGTTCCGGTTTTCTGAATGACGGATCGGGCATAATCCTTGTTGAAGTCGCGCTCAATCGAGTGTGTGAGTCGTGAAGGGCAGGTCGAAGTCTTGAACATCCCTCATAGTTTGATACAATTTGACGAAAGGAGAAAGTCGCTTACTGGATCCAAAGCCACGCGTTACCCTCGCTTATCGAATATTTCCAGTCTTCTAGAAGGAACAGGGTGCACCTCTGCGGCGGACCCATTGGTGAGCCCGCGTATTGAAGCCCATTTGGGTAGGTCGCTTCGTCCCTGAACGCGACTGCTTGAGTTGAAGTCGGACGGGCGTCAACTGGAGAAGATGAGTTCGCCCGCCACACAAGGCTGGAGACCGAGGCTTGAGGTTACCGGTCCATTAAATATTGATATATATTTAATAACCAGGTCGCGATAACCGATTCATCTCTCCAGAAACTAGAAAGTCAGAAGTACTTTGATGCGGTGTTTTAGAGGTGATCTCTGCATCAAACCCTCAAGAGCAGCAAGCTAGCCTGCTGCAGGGTCTAACTAAAGATCGGCACTTGTTCCATAGATAGAACCCGGGAAGACGTTGGGGCCAGTGGCTCAGATAGAAATCTGATGATTCTGATCCCTGTAATGCATTGCGCGTCCACATCAAGATGTAACGGTCACTATATTTGAGACGCCTCCACGGCAATCAATACACCCAATCACTGAGGCATGAATGGTCCCTGTACGAGGTAGTCCCAGAATTTCTATAAGAACATACTTCGTACGAATGCAAGCAGAGCTCGTTTGGGTCCTGATACTAAAAGGGAAGGCAAGTAAAAGTATCGGGGTCCACCTTCTGCATGCTCACTCTATACTTTATACAAACGAGACAGACGTAGGGTTGCTGCGCGAGGAAGCTTGTCCGAGCCAGGCCTCACCCATAGGATCAGAAGTCCGTAGTGCGTATTGTCACTCCATTTCTTCGCTATCGTCTCACCTCTCGCGTCGTTGCATCTGCTTCACATTGACGGCTAATGTCACGTGCGGGTATTTGTCGGATAAGGAAGTAATCAGGTGACTGTAAGCGACTAGCTGGTCAAACGACGATTCAGGAGAGACCTCTGAAGAGAGTGATGTCAAGTCAAGTCTCGTTCCAATAATAGCACTAAGCACTGATAACAATAATCTGGGAGCCTTACTTTCGAGGAAATCGCAGTATCCCTGGGAACGAACTCCGTACTCCGCTGCCCTGGTTCGTGGTCTGCACTGTGCAATAACGTCTCAAATCCAAATTCTCGACCAATGCGGAGATTGGTTAGAGAGTGGCGTGTTTCAGGCTGCTTAGCTTCCTCTGTTGCGGTTTGAGGTGGAGACTCCGGGATCGCACGCAGGGATTCTGATGTACAGAGGAGGTTTTCGGTGTCCCCCAGCGGGCTGCGGGGTGGCATGGCAAGACCAGCGAAAGACCTAAAAATGCGTGCCAGAGAAGAATAAATCACTCTCGAGTCTCAAGTCTCGAGTCTCCGCAAGAATCACGAGACAGCCTGAAAAGCCAGATTCCCCTCACTGAGGGTCAGGACTCAGGTCAGCAGGGAACCCTTGCTGACACTCGACATAGAAATCCTGATAAGGCAAAGCGTCTCACGAGGACATTCCCCAGGCACGGCAGATAATCGATAGCCGAGCTTGGCGACTGCTCAGACTCCAATCAAGAGAGCTTCATTTACACCGTTCCACAGGAGCTGACGCGTGCACATCCATCTTGACCAAGCTTCTGTGAGCCCTGGCGCCTTGGCAGCAATTTCTGCAGCTTCTTAGCGGCCGGAGTATCCTAGTTCCATGGGTTTGAGGGGTTCTTTAAGGCATCTCCGCTGCGAGGCCCCGCTTTTTGTGATGATGGCTTGAGTGGCTTAAGAATGGCGCCTCCATCTTCGCCTTATCCATATTTGTTGGCTCCCGTCATTGGCAGTTGCTGAAGCCATGAACCATTGCTGGGCAAACAATTCCGCAGGAGACGCTACACCCGAAACTGAAAATGAATGTCACTGTAGGAGTGTAGGTCTTTGTTGTCCGTATCTGCTGTCAACACTAAGGCTGCTCTTTGTGACCTCTGGGCGCTTTGAGCAAAATTTGAATTTCAGCCCCGGGGAGTTTCTGGGATTCGGATATGGATTGGCCAGGCACAAGCCCTGTGCTTATCTAAGCTTCTTTGCCTGAGTCGGCTCAGTGACAGTCTGAGTCAAGGCGTTCGCGCCAATCAACGACGATCTGCCGTCTGGGATCGACCTCATGCAGATGACAGATGGGGGATCACCCTTAGTCAGGGTTCTGACTCGAGATTTGCCGATTGTTTAACCTCCATGTTGATGTCGAGTCGATCATCACGTTTCACTTTTGATCGCTCGCAAATCACGTCTGTACCAGCTCGGCGGATCGTCCATGTTCCTAGAGAACCGCCGTTATGGTACTGTAGTACCGCAGCTGTGCTCAGGAACCGGTGCGGAGGGATCGATAAGAGATCAACAGCACTGAACTTTGTAATCTCCATTCAAACGGACTTCTTGAGTCTGTGCAATCACAGGAGCGGCTCAAGACGAATTGTGCGCCGCAACCCTAAACCATGCCTTCCTTCGAGCCGATAATATAGGCTTTTATTGGTCTGGAGGAGCAATGACGGGCGGGAGAAGACGCCTACTAGGCTACAAGAATCCGAGCACTTCTCCCGGTCTCCCCTGTCCATGTCGCAGCTCAGCGCAGTTTCAGGATAGGAGACATTGGCTCGTTAAGCAAATGGCCCAACGCCACCAACATGTGCCAAGGGTCGTGGCTTACCTTCCCAATCCGCACGAACAAGGACTCAAGGAGCCTCTTTCAGCGTGGACTCGCGGGAAATTGGCGGCGTATCCGCTCACAATTGGTTGTTTTGCGTGAGATCGTGAAAGTGTGACCAGGGCACCAAGCTGGGACATCCGTGGATTACCAGAACTGGTCACCTCACAGCAAATTTAGGAAAGGATCCAACAGGGTCTGTGAGTGGCATTAGGTGATTGGTAAAGCTGTGCTTGGCGATTACGCGTTTAAGGGATGATGTGCCGTCTCTGGGATCCACTAATTGCCCAAACCAGTAGTATACGAGCTGCCAGGACGGGCTTAGAGTAGATCCCTGTCCCTTGGGATGCACTTCCTTGCTCCCCAAATCACATCAGGCATAGCGGGCTGGTGGATCTGAGCACTGGAGTCTGGAGGGCTGTGGAGGCAAATGAGGGCCTGTTGGACTGAAGCGGTGAGGTGAGCATCATGCGCGAAGGTGGATTCGAGACTCAAGAGTCAAGATTCAAGAGTCAAGACTCAGGATGGGCGGCGGGTCAAAAGAAACGTCAAAGTTAAAATCAAAGTTAGGTTTGCACCTCTCAAGGGCTGTACTTGCCTGCGCCGTGAGTCTGTGACTGCGCGACTCCGTAACCAGTGAGCAAGGTCAGTAGTAAAGGTTATTGACACGAAGGGTAGTGTGTCTTGTCAAGAATCTCAAGATCTCAGTCGTCGAGGATGCGTGAGATGACATAATCTCTAGCCCGGTCTCGTCTTGGTCGCTCCCCGGAGGAGTGTATCCCATGCCGAGCTCGGAGGCAAACAAACAACAACCTCTTGAGTCTTGACAAGTTTCCGATGAAAGGCGAAGAGGTGGAGGGAGCGATGTGCTGTTGGGGCAATTCTTCAAGTCGGGAGATTCCGCTGAGTGCGTCGGGGTCCACACACGGAGTACGTGGTCTCGCTGCAATTGCATCGAATTCAGGACAATTTCCATCAAGCCAGACTCCAGAGTCGTCAGAAGCCCAGAACTTTAGAAGTGCAAGAGAGCTGAAACCTCGACTCTGGAGAACAAGCGGGCTCCAGTTTTCTGTTAGCCTGAAGAATTGCAGAGCTCCAGTGCGGGAAGAAAGTGGGTTGAATTCTTGACGACCCACGAAGAAAACGAAAAAGAAAGGAGGGGCTTACCCGCCAATTTACCTACCTAGGTACTTTTACGCACCTGCTGCTTTGGGAATGTCGATGCTTTCTCCCCCACCAGCACTTGACTTATTGCTTTTGTCAAGCCATGCAATAAACCGATTTTTCTCTTTCATCACTGGTATAACTGCCGAAAATAAGTCATGAACTCGGCCGGTAGGAAGGGGAGTTTGCAAAAGCGAGGAGTACTGTAGTACGAGCATGGGCAGCGTGGCAGTGGGAGTGGACGTGGTACGGCATGGTCGCGGCATGGCCTCTGCTTTGCTTTCCCCTGTCGCTCACTTTTCCTTCTCCATATTAGAGGCGGCCATCGTCGAATCACTAACCGCAGATTTTCGAGATGGACGCGGGTCAGTCCAGATAAACTCAGCTAGGCTGAAGATGCGCTGAGAACGCCCAGCACTCTTGTCCGTCATGGCGCTCTGAGCAGACGCCCCGCCGAGCACAGATCATGAGCAACAATGCGCTCACTCCAGTCCTTCTCGCGTACTAGGTAGTAGTAGGTACTATGTAGGTCACAGATGGCAGACTCCCACCCCCCGCTTCGGTGATGCTCGACGTCAAGACTCGGAGAAGATACACTACGATCGCGACAATCACGGATAAATGAAGCTCTGTTCTTCAAGCTTAAGGTTAAGATTCCGATCAATCGTACTAGCGATCCGCTTGAAGGCTTGAAGCTCTCTCTCCTTGAAGCGATGCCTTGAGTTGCTATACTTACTCGCCCGCAGATGATGGCAGTTGAACACCTAGGGTATAACAAGCAAAGCACAGATCTGGCAACCTCCATCCACTAGGTTGCGTCTTCCAATGGTTACGGCTTGTTATTGACCACTATTCCCGTGGGCCATGAGTAATATAGGCGCGGGATAATTGGTATCATTCCTGATAGATGGATAATGCTGGTGGTGAAGGGATTTGTTGACGGCACACTCCTAGTGGATAGCATCCCGTGGCCGCTGACGTCGGTGGTGGAGGCCCAAGGCAACTTAACTCCGCAAAGGAACGCAGTCGAGGTTGCACTGCGGAGGGTAAACCGCTTGAGCAAAGCATAATATGATAAGACTCCTTCTAAAGAAGGCTAGAGACCTTGGTAGCAGAACATATTTCACCAAACAACCGCAGCAAGAGCACAGGGTGTGAGATTGGTTGCATTTCACCATGGGGGGTGGGCAGCCGGAGGAATCTCCGCCCAATTCAAGTCCATCTCAGACAGTCCTCGACCTCGGCCAGTTCTCCGATCATGAAGAATAATAAAGGTGCTTTGTTTCTCGTGGTCCCTATGATGTTATTCCCGCCGGGGTAGGTGTCGAGGCGCGGACCGCAGGAAGCGACCGTGGACACGGCGAGGTCTATATCGCAGCTGTGGCTCATTAGGTTCGACAGGTTGTCCCTGGTCTGCGTCGGCGAGGAACAGCGACCATGACGCTATCCTCAAGATATATTAAGCTGCACGACTGGGTGTGAGATCTCTGCAGAATGCAACTGGAGGGGGGCTATCCCAGTAAGAATGGCGTCACTCCACAGACACGGATCTCTGACTGGCCCTCACAACAAGTTTAATATCTAATCCTGTGCCTCTTCATGCACATGCAGCATCACCAGCAAGTCAAATGCATCGTCACTACGATGAATCTGGCGATTAGACCGCTCCTCTATCCATCGGTTTGAGCCGTCCGCCCCATCTCCTCTCCAGCCAGTCAGAAACTGGATGACGACTTGTAGCCTCGGAGGAGAAACAAGCGCACGGAGGAGATGACAAGGTCGTGATCCCGGAGTTATACATGAGCGACGATATTATTTGACCCTGAACAAAAGTCTTGTTGTTGCCGTGGCTGGGGGTGGGTGGCGGGCACTTGTCGCGGGGCACTGCGGTACATCCTATTAATCCAATTATAAGGGCGATATTATTCTTGCTTCGAATATACTTGATGCACGGAGTATCGAATTAGAATTTGAGGATATAAGAGGGGGAAAGAATTAAGGTACATCGGAGAAATCCCAAGTAAAAACCGAAGATGATCAACTCTGTAGCATATTGCTTGACCTGTGGACTCTGGACTGGAAGGTGTTGACGCCTCCCCCGAGTTCTGCCCCCCATGCCGGTACTTTGACAGTGACACTGTCTGACTTCCCCGCTACCACGCCTTGAACTTTGTAAAGAGGTTGAAAATGAACAGTGAAAAGGGCTCGAGGATAGCCTTGGAACCCTGGTTGATGCATCTTAGCTTCATCTGGGCATTTTTCTGTTGGCTGGCGATTTTTTGTGACAAGGACCAGAGTTGAGCAATAATGGAGACACGGCACAGACTTGCACCAACAGCAAGTCCACTTGAATGCCCCTTTGTCTTTATAGGTCCCTGACTTCGAAAAGCTCCCCCAGACCACCCGTTCAGAGCCCACCCGCCCCAGAGAGTCAGAGACTCACGGTCTCTATCAGTCGACCGCACTGTTTCCCGAATTTGGACAAAGCACGACAAATTGGGACTCCATAATGCTTCAGGGGAGAGCTTGAGGCTTGAGCTATCAACTCAACTTCAAATTTAAACATCTGTTCTAGAAAAGGAAGGTTGTTATGGCACTGGGTAAAGAAAGAGGTCCCTGAAATAAGATGAAGGTGAATTTGCCTCTCGTGCAGTGCAGCGTTTGCCTTGCACTCTTTGTGCGAACCCACCGTCTGAGCCCGTTCCTCGTAACCAACCCCCCTGTCATCAACCGCTGTTCTCTTCCTACCTATCACCATTATCCTCAAACTCATAGAGAACAGAAGTCGAGGTGTTCTCCTTAATTCGGGCTTACTTATTGGATTTGGTCTAATTTTTCGGCTGTCCTCCACTACTTATGATATTAAGGTAATTGCAGGTATTCCGATCCCGGAGTTTCAGATGTTCTAACATCTCCCTGCCCCTGCTTGAGCCTTGATGTGATCTTATTTTCTTTTCTTTTCTTTTTTTTTTTTTCGCAGCACACAGTAAACTCTCGAGCCTTGCGGTTTCTTTGTTTTGCCTGCATGTTTAATTTTTTTTTCTGCGTTCTTTCTTCCAGCTGCAGCACTTGTCCAAGTCATCCTCGTTTTCTCCCTAGAGTGTTCAGGTACGGTAGTCATGAGGCCTGGCAGGCACTCGACAATTGTATACAAAACACCCATGGAAAATGATCCTCACTAAGATTTAGTGCCATTTCTTGGTAGGGAGATGTGAAGAAAATAATAAGAGAAATAATATAAAGGATCGAAATCAGGAAAAAGAACAGAAGGCAGAGTGGACAAGAGGAAAAGAGGGTCACCCGAGGAACTGGTTCCCATTTGGAGATTGCCCACAGCCTTCTCCTTTTTCGCACGCTAGTTCCAGATTTTCCCAAATTTTGTCCTGAATTTAATATTTAATATTTATTTTTTTCGACACTAAAACCGTTTCGAAGGCTAAGCGGCCCAAAGTAACGATCTGCAACCGTCCCCCGACGGGACGTCGTCAGTGGCACTAACACTCTTTGGCTTCCTTCGTCCCTGTGAGCATGAGCATTAAAGGATGAGAGAGATCCTGTCCTGTATTTGTTCATAAGCTTCGTCGATCGCCCTTCCCCAGACTGTCTTTCAGTACACTCTCACTTTTGCTCTCCCCCTTGTCTCTCTGTTGGTTCTCAACTCTCAAGCTCATTCCTCTCCTACCTATATACTTTTCACAACATCCTGCACCTGCGCGCATCCTCACCGTTTGCGCAGATCATCACACTCAATTGAGACCTCACCACCCCTCGACTTTGCACGCGATACTCCCGTGTTATCATCGATCGCCTTGATAGCTGCAGTCTTCGTCCTGCGCGCTGACCCAGCTACTTCTTATCCCTTGATCGTCGCTCCAACCACACCGGTTGCCAGCACAACAACCTCGCGACATCCCAGCATCTCCCTTAACACACATTATTCTCAATGACGATGGTTATTGAAAACCAGAACCGCCAGTACGGCGGAATGGGGTTTGACAGTGTTTATCAGCACGGCGTACCGCATCACGGCCAACCACCACAATTCACGGATCCTTGGGCCGCTGCCCACACTTCGTCCCACTCGACACCCCCGGTTTACGCCACGTCCGTTGGTATCAAACAGGACGACAGCAGCCGCCCATCTCACATCTCCCTGCCATACTCCATGTCTGTGTCCGCACCGTCCATGGTTGCGGGCAGCAACTACTCATCGGCTACCGGAACCACCAGCTATCCCGCACCTGACATAATGGGCATTGCCCACGACGTTCCCCGTACATCTTTTGAACAAACACCAGCTTATACCACAGCCCCATCCATGAGCAGCTTCGCACCAGCAAGCTATGCCACACCTATCAGCTACGCATCTCCAGCTCACCAGGACAGCCGGAGGATGTCTCATGCGTAAGCACACCCTGGCAGTCCGCTTCTATCCTGTATCTATACTAACGGTTCTTTCTCCAGTGATGCTGCTCGTGTTGCTCCTCCGCAACCCGCGTCAGGCCCGACATTTGGCGATGCCCTTGATGCAAGCCGAGGCATGATGGCCTTAAGCCAAGATCTCACACCGCGAAATGTCTACGGGCCACGAGGATCTCGAGGCTCAGGCGATTCATACGGGTTTCCCCTGGCACATTCCGCTGGTTCTTCCATCTCCTCCGCATCATATCCATACTACAGCGCTTCCGTGGCGTCCGTCGAGTCATCAGTCACCGACTACAGCTCGACCACCTCAGAGTCATACGAGAATGGCCACCTGTCACGCACACTGCCCCGGCCCGCCACTTTGTTGAACGGTAGTGCTCCGCCTGGCCCACAGTCCATGATGAGCCAGTTCAGCTCCAAGATGCCGTCCAACACTCAGAAGAAGCACAAGTGCAAGGTGTGCGACAAGCGCTTCACCCGACCCTCATCTCTCCAGACTCACATGTACAGTCACACTGGCGAAAAGCGTAAGTCTCCCGGAATTAGCATCACAGTTACCGTTTCGTGGTACTAACGTGTCGAAATACAGCATTCGCATGTGACGTGGAAGGATGTGGGCGACACTTCTCGGTCGTTTCGAACCTGCGTCGTCACAAGAAGGTTCACAAGGGCGGCAAAGACGGAGGCTCGGGCGACGATGAAGAGTAACTGCTTCCGCTCGTCTGATCTTCTCCTGGTACCTGATTGCTGGGCCTTCTACTGACGTGAAGTGTGCGATGCGGATCTTCCACACATCACACAGTGGCACCATACTTTCCTCCCGATTGGATCGAAATCCATTGTACAACAGCTTAAATTCTCCTTCTGCTACTTTCTTCTTACTGTCTCCGCCGTGCTGGCCGAGAATCGATACCCCGACTACATTGTTTATTTCTACGCTTTCGACTTGGATCTCATGATGGGCAAGGCAAGGTTCAGGGGCCCAGAAAGGATACCCCGGTGACGCTTTTCGATTTTTTCATCTTATGACCATAGAGGGTTCGGCTATTTCCTGACGGAGAACCCATGTTCGTTTCGTCTCGCTCGCTATTAGACTATGGTGTTTTGGGGTTTTTACTGTTTGAGTGGCATAGGTCCTTTTTATATCGTTTTCTGATACCAATGGGTTGCGTCGGTCACGTTCGGATTCTGTTATTGCGTTTTCGTGGCATGGTTCTTCCGTTCGGACGCCCGGTTCATCAACGGCAGCAGGTATTATCTGCGATTCTATCTTCCCTAACAATCGGTTTCTTTTTCAATCCTTCGGTGCCGTGGGGCTCTTCCCTGCTTCATGGACCCTCAAGGGCTGAAGGCGGCGCACTTGCGCGACCAGGGGTGGGATGCCACCTAGAAACAAAAGCTGGGAACACAGCAATACCTGCTTTGCTGAGAGATGGACACAACTTTCTGTCACACACTGTCGCTACTATTACGATATTGTCTAATCTAGATTTGCGAAAGGCTTATCATCGTTAATCTATGGGCCTGATCTGAGTTGTGTCTACTGTTTGTATAGCACTGGCTCGGTCGCCCTGACTTGTATATAGCTGCCTAGCAATACATATCTAAAAAGCTTCTTCCTTCATTGTAACCATTTATCATTCATCATACTGCCGGAGCAATCGTACAACATCTAGCCTACATTCTGTGTGCAACATGGACACTGGTCCTGAGGTCTTCCAAGTATTGGAGAAGATGCCTCTATCAAAGTGAAAGCTGTATAAAATTAAGCTTGACTAAGCTTTATTGATATTCAAACCCCAAGGCCTGACTTAAACTGCTGGTATTCGCATCGCCGTCATCGCGTCTGGCTGTGAGACCCCCCTCGAGAAGACGATCGGAATCTTCCCGCGTTTTCTTCCGCCCCGCGAACCTTCAAGATCTTCATCCTCACTTTTGCACCCTTCAGATGATCGGATCATGGCCGACGAGCACCGCCCGTTGAAGCGCGTTCGACAAGCCTGTGAACCATGTCGGTAAGCGTTGTCTTGAGTGTTTGTTTTGCTGTGTCGATCATGCGGCTGATGGAACTAGCCGGAAAAAGTCGCGCTGCCCCGGAGAGAAGCCGGTTTGTTCGTTCTGTGAACGGCTCGGTCAGCAGTGCGTTTACGCGCAGGGGGAGAGCGATATGCCTGCGGCGGATATTGTACGAGTTCTGTATGTTAGATTGGACGTGTAAACTGATGGTTTATCTGGTCTAGGCAAAACGGTTATCGAGTGTTGAGGATAAATTGGAGGAGTTGACGCGGAGCATCAGGTATGTGATAGTGAAACGCGATCAGTCGAGTTTCAAACTGATTCAGACATCAGGAACAGTAGTAGTCGACCAATGTCGACTCCCGAGGTCTCGCGCCCGGCCCTCGTCCATACAACGAACCTGCAG
Organism: Aspergillus karnatakaensis; assembly: GCF_047715665.1. NCBI lineage: Eukaryota > Fungi > Ascomycota > Eurotiomycetes > Eurotiales > Aspergillaceae > Aspergillus > Aspergillus karnatakaensis. The sequence goes on along the minus strand of NW_027395730.1, from coordinate 308,390 downwards.
CAGAATGACTTGTCGACTGTCGCGCATCTCTTCCTGACCTGCTGCAATTATCAGCCTCTTCCGCTGTTTCATCCAGATAACTTCATTGAGACTCTAGAGAGTCGCGATCCGGAGTTGATACTGGCGGTTCATGCAATTAGTTTGCGGTTTGGACGTAGTCCTGATGGAAGTGATTTGCGTCCTTATATCGCAGATTGTGCCCGTAGAGCGCGAACGTTGGTTATGGAGCGGGTTGGACAAGGGCCGCTGGAGCTGTCGACGCTGCAGACGCTTTGTCTATTGGCTATGTTTGACTTCACCAGTAAAAAATCTCCCTTTATTGTGTCGTTGTATTTGTATTGACAAGTTGCAGCTGGCGATACTGTTCAAGCTGGGTTCCATCTCAATATGGCCTCCTACCTAGCGCAGAGTGTCAACACTGGTGGGGAAGCCCTAGGGGCACTGAACTCGGACCCAGATGAGAAGCGGAGGTGTCTTTGGAGCATATACTTCCTGCACAACCTCCAGGGGGACGGGGTACAAGCGGCTCGACTTATCGCGGGCGTACGCACGCCCTTCAATACCGGCTCGGGCTTCTCTCATACCTATGATTTGTCGTCCTTGCCTGAGTCTACGCCACCTAGCGTGCATAAAGAGGAGCTCGATCTTATTTCATATGCGATACAAGCCGGCGAAGTATGGTCTATGGCTATGGCGTACGCAGCTAGTCGCGTTGAGCCTGACGCACCGGCGCCTTGGTCTCCACGTTCTGACTATTCCATCGCTACCTACCGGCACATGGAATTTGACAGCCAAGTGCCTTTAAAATATCGGTATGACGCCAACAGATTCCACGAGCACCGCCTACACGAACTCAACCAGCGGCGCGAGTTCTGGGGCCCGTGGCTGTTCACTCAGTTCCTCTATCTAGCTATTCCGTGCCTCATTAACCACCCTTTTCTGTTGTCGCGGAGGCTGCGCAGCTTCCGGCATACTATGCCGCAGTCATTCATTCGACAATCGTTCGAGACCATAACCAACAACGCCGCCTGGATTTTACACTTGATTGACCTGATCGAGCACAAAGGATTCGAGGTCTGTGACCCAACGCTGGCCCACTGCGTGCTCATCGTTGCTACGATTCATCTCCAACATAGTTTCGTAGAAGACGCCAGTTTCCGCGAGAAAGCCCGGCGAGGCTTCACCAAATGCGTCCGCTTCCTCCATCCATTGGCCCAACGATGGCCACACGTTCAAAACATGGTGCGGCTGTACCCTATCCACGATATCCTCGTCCGTTGATTGCTTGAGTTAGCGCCCCCGTTGAAAGGCAGACTAGGCTGATCAGACTACCTCTTTTAGATTGACCGACTGACTCGTCTCCGAGAGAATGTCTCCGCGGGTGACCCCCAAGCCTCCCACTCTCGGCAAGCATGGACCACCAACGCCCAGCTCTTGTGGGAGTTACTGGTCTATGACCGTGCAGGTCGCTCTCCTCTGCCGAGCCAACTCCTTGGATCGACGCTGTCTGATTCTTCAGGGCGAACAGCAGCACGCATGACCCCAGATCCGAATTTCCCCCTGGTCGGGTCTGCAGGCATCACAGGACACAAAACGGTTGCGAAGGAGATATATACGCATCCTCCAGAAACCGTAACGACTCCTCCAGCAGTTCAGGCGGAAGCGCCCGCGGCGGCTGGGCATTCGATAGATCTGGATCCTTTTGGGATGATTTCGGACCCCACGCTGGATGGAATCACAGACCACATGTTTCTGGAACCCGAAAGCTACGGCCGTGCTATCGAAGATTGGTGGGAGGGCGATGTTCTTATTTAGTGGCTTGGTGATTGTGAGGGAGAGCTCGTGGCCAGTCATTTGCACTGCAAAATCTGGTCGTAGTGGAGACAATATCTCTCTCATAACAATCGATGAAAGACAGATGGGCGAACGGAGAATATTCGCAGCAGGCTTCCAACGTGGCAAGGCGCAGACTGTTACATTGGAAAAACCCGTCGTTGTTGGTTCTGCTGGCGCGATCCCGGCGGCAAGATCTCGTCTTGGGGTCTGCCTCGCCCCCAAAATAGATGCGCCGGGGAATTGATCTCTCAACACCAACGCGCAGAGCGAATTAAATTGCCTTTTCTCCGATGCAGACCCATCAAACCGCATGAAGAAAGGCGCGCTTGTCTCTGGCTGCAGCAGCGCCGTGTTTGGTGTCTTTGTTTGTTACCTGATTCAAACCAACAAGGTTTGGATTAAGCGCCGCCGATATTACAGTGCCGGCGCAGGAGCACGAGGGACGTTGGCGCAGTGTTAGGTGGCCCCTCTTTTAAATAGCGCTGGTTCATGGGAATCCGTTTGTGCGTTAATGTCGTTGTCTATATAAGGTTGTCTGTACCTTGCTTGGTAAAGGACGATCAGCACGATCTACAACACGGTCAACACCTACCTAACCCAAGAGTACCAGAACATCACTTTGACCCAAATTGCTTGAACCAGAAAATCATCAAGATGTGGGCTTCAACGAACTTTGCTATGCTCTCTCTTCTCTCCATAACCGCGGTCAATGCGACCTTCCCCTACCGGTCTTCTCACTCCTCCATCTACACATCTCTCCTCCAGAACTTCCTCCAAGACCTCGACTTAACAAGCTGCGCTCTCGAAAACACTGTGCTCCCTCAATCAACTCTTCCAGAACCATCCGAAGGCCTCTCATTACAATCCATAACACTCGGCCGAGGAACACAAAACTACACCTGCGCAACGAACACAAACACCAGCACTCCTGAAGCCGTCGGTGCGACAGCAACTCTTTTCGACGTCTCCTGCCTTGCAGCCCTCGACAACGGCGATGACAGCGATTCACTCCTCCATATCCTTCCGGATGTGTTGACATCCATACCACTCGGCAGCACCGACTTCGTGACGAACATTCTTACACGATTCACCGGCCAGAATCTCGTGATCGGAAAGCATTACTTCACCGCTGACGGCGTTCCATTCTTTGACCTTCGAGGTGTGGATGGCGCAGAGACGCGGTCGAACGACTACATCGCTGCGAAGAAGGACGGTGATATGGATGCGCCAGCCAAGCCGGGATATGGGATCACCGGCGATGTGCCGTGGTTGAAGCTCAAGGGTGTTGAGGGTGGATTCAGTGTATGCTTTCTTTCTTTCCTCGATAATGACATGTGAGGTTGGATACTAATAATTGCTCACCTGTAGGAGGTCTACCGTCTTCATACATCTGGGGGATCAGCGCCCGCAACATGCGAGGGATTGCCGGAGGTGTTTACTGTGGATTATACGTCAGAATACTGGTTTTATGGCTGAGACGTTACTAGCTTTCACCATAGAGGTATCGGTTCGGTGGCTTTTTCGGATTTGCAACGTTGATGGTTTTAGTGCTTTGCATTTCAGAGTATCTGCTTATTTTGCATGTCCTTTTAGTTACGTCATGCTAATTCCATGGCTGTGGAAACGAGAGAATATATTAGAATTATCTGAGAGCATTTTCGGAATGTTAGATCTTAAGAGCTGCGCTGACTTTTGTGAGTTGTGGGATTGGGAGCACTGAGGAAGGCGCAAAACTTGCAGGAACAACTGAAAGTAACTTCTCCTACCTCCTGCCTCCTGCCTCAAAACTCCACCCGACCTTGCGGCCTTTCCCACCTGAGAACAATTACATTGACCGTCGAAGTGCTCAAAAGCCAGCCTCGTCTTTTACTTGATCCTCATCTTAACGTCCCATTGGACCTCTTTAATGCTGTCAGCAACTGTACTACCCTGGAGAGAGATGGTCAGCGCAATCGTAGCCTTGCCAGCTGGCTCTTCCCCTCCATCTCTTGAGCAGCCTCACAGCTCTCCATTCCTTCATCATCCCTTGTGTTATTCTCAACATGACTGACCCTTTTTCTGTGGCCGCGAGTGTTGCAGGCGTTCTCTCCCTCGGGATCGAAGTCTGCAAGGGAATCATCAAGTATACGGACGCTTGGAGGGGGTCAGACGCCGAGATCGCCAACGTGACGCTCAAGGCTGAGCAGCTGTCGAATACGCTGAGGCAACTCGAGAAAGTGCTCAACGATGCTGGAAGTCTCGATTCGGCAGTCGTCCACAATATCCGAGGGATTATTCTCGCGAACAATAACCATATCGTCAAGCTACGTGAACAGATCTTGAAATGTGAGGCGGTGCCTGGCCCGGCAGCGGATATGAAGGATAAGGTTCGTGTGGTCATAAAGCGGGCCAAATATCCGTTTGTGAGGGATTCGTTGCTGAGAATGAAGGATGTTTTGGGCGAGTTGCAGGTGAATTTACATACCGCGCTTCATGTGTGAGTATCGAGCTCTTGAGGCAATTGGATTTGGTTGATAGATTCTAGGGCGCAACTTCGACAATCTACGACGCTGTCGAAGCAGATGATCTTCTTGGAAGATATGCAGCTGATGATGTTGACAAAGTTGGAGCACAAATCCATGATTGAGGAAATGGTATGCCTGTCAAGACTCTGACCTGTAACTATGGAAGCTAACTTTACTTTCGAGGCTTTCACAATAGGGCCGCAGCCATCCGACTACATACAAAAAAGTGAAGCTCATAAGTGCGCCGACGAATCGCCTACAGCTTAGCGATAGCGACAGGAAAACTAGCTGCGAAAACGATCTCGGGAGCGAATGCACGCAATATCTAGCTTGTTTGTGCTCTGCCTCTCAGAGTGGATGTCAGAAGCACCTACCATGGTGCGAAAGCTATAAAAACATGCTCAAGTCAAGGACATCAAAAAAGAAGCCCAAATTTAATTCCAAGTGGCTTGGAGTCTCAATCGAGGTGTTGCTTTCAATAACTCAAGCAGCAGGCAAACTTTCCATAAGTCGACACTTCGATTTACAGCAATTGTACCCTGTAGTTCAGGTGCATTTGCCCTGGTTCAGCAACGCCCTCAGTCAAAAGCTACGTGGGATGAGGTATCTTTGTTCTACGATGAGATGATTTGGACCTTGCAAAAGCTTTTCAGTGAAGGCAAGGCAAGCCCGGCCGATGTAGAGGCTGGGAGTGAGTTTACCCTAATGCACGTATGACATTTCCCATCCTATCAGTAAAGCGACTCATCTTGGGTTAACATGCTATAGCATGTCACACGAAATCACGGCTATCTTCATTTATCGGGACCTCATGGTTTGCAACTGGTGAAGTATTTACAAAGCGTGGCATGCCCTGCCAACGAGACCTCGAAATATGATCATACTCCAATTGCAGACTTGAGCGAAGGTTGGGATGTTCGTATAGCCGTCAGTCTGATAGCTGCTGGAGCCACGATAACTGAAATGCCAACGTACCATGGGCAAGACGTGGAGTTGTTAAAACGCCTTTCCAAAGAAGAAGAAGAAGGTAGCTTGATCCTTATTGGCTGTTCCGCGAGTGACTGACTCTTATAGCATTTGAAGTTCCAGATGTTGTCACGGCGCTACTAAAGGAGTCTGAGGTAGATCTCCGCCATGCCCTACAGCTGCAAAGTGCTGCAGAAGGTGGCTCCACCTTCTCTTTTGACCACTATCTACCACTGGCTGTGAACTGGCCAAAGGGCTTGGAGATAATGTTCCACGAAGGGGCTCGTCAAGACCGGTACCTACCTTGAAGACGCTATCGAATTGAATCTGGTGGACTCGGTAGTAGTTATGCTGCGGCATGGAGCCGTATTGCACCTTTGGCACATTGCGGAATGCATGTCAAGCGAAATGGAGACAGCGCTTCTACAACAATTCAATCTAGGCTTGGTAAGCCCTACTGAGAGAAACACCTTACTAAGGCACTACATATGTCGGTTACACCTGGAAAATCAATGCGCAAAAGAGACTGAGGCTGTTCTGGAATCTCAAGACATTGATCCCAGCTATCCATTTCAACAGCCTGTTTTTATTCAACTACCAGTTTTCCACGTTCCTAGACTGGAAGTGTCGCAGCTGGAGAGGCTATACAAGCTAGGGTACCGCGGTATCAACGCAATAGACGAGTTTGGTGATACTCCTATAATGGTATTTGACGTGTACTACAGCAGTCTACAGGATTGTATGGGCAGACTAGCTTGGCTGCTTAATAAAGGCTCTAATTTGCAGCAGAGACTCTTGGGTTCCTCTGCATCTGTCGCACACGTGGTCGGTCTTGCTATTGCGCAGACTGCAATTGAAAGCTTGGTATACTCCACTCTGTCCTTGGAGAGAGGTCCATACCAGGATGACAGAGTGCGGTTTCATAAGTGCTGCGACCTCGACAGCCGAAGCAGAACCTTGCTCCAGCTGATATATGGTACGAATGAAATCGATGAATGTAAGTGCTCTTACTCTAGCCTGGGATGCACTCCTATAACATCGGCGCTACGCTTGGTCATTCGTCACTACCTACAGGAGGATCGCTTATCGAGTCGTCCGCGTTCCAACAATATGCCTCGCGTTCGCCACATTGTGTTTCCAAAGGATAGCAATGCTTACCTGCTGCGATGCCGCAAGTTCCTTGTTGAATTCTTCATCAAAGCATCGCAGGGACCACTGAGTGTTGCGGAGTCCATAATCGGACTTCTTACCTTTGAAATCCTTGATTTAACCCATACTTGCTGCGAGGCGTACTGGTGTTGGCCCGACGTTTCTTTTCAGTATGTGCAGCGCATCTACATCGATGACTTTGACCAAGAGGAAGCCGATGAAATTCACGACGAAGAGCGGGAGTATATTCAAGAATTCGAAATCCTCCTCGAGGAGCTACTGGTGAAACATGACGAGCTTGGCCTTCCTTTGTGGGACTATATTCAAGAGTACTGGTGTGATCGGATGAAAGAGTAACTTTTGGCCCATGGAGAACCTGTGACGCCGGAGATGCTCTGCTGTGTACTTGCGCCAACAGTGGTGGAGGAAGTGGGCGATGATAGTGCAGGTGTAGCTTAGACTGATGACATGCTAAGATTGACCCATCATGAGATATTCTCCCCTCACCTCATCCATCCACTTGCTGTCAATCGCTACTTCCCCATTTGTTTCTCCACGGCGTCCTCGAATGTACAAAAACTCATGCCCTCGATGACATACATCAAACATGAACTTCCCTGCACACAGTCTCTGATAACATCGTCCGTCAAAGGTTGTATTGACACAGTCCCGGCACCACCATGTATCCTCTCCATGAATCCACACCCGCCCACAGTCTCCCTCACAGCTCACTTTTGCTTCGATCCTCGCCAGAGCCCTCACACACACGTCCGTATTCCTATCATCCCCAAGCGGGATAAACACCGACAGCAGACGGCGCAGCGCAAATGCATCATTTTCCGAGTCCTCATCGCCCAGAAACTCAATCGCTTGCTGCACGATCTCCCTCACCGCTCGCTTCGCCTTCTCGGGACTTCCCTGCGCATACCAGTATCGAGCGAGGTAGATTTGCGGGCCGAGCCTTGTTTCTGCAATGCCTTCAGGAACGAGTGAGGATATTTTCTCAAGGTACGGCGCTGGGTCGTCAGAGCGTTCTGCTTGGTCAACGTAGATTGGTCCTAATTTGCTGACGAGCCGAGATACGAGACGGTGTTCGTTCGCTCGGGGGATGTCCTGCTGGATGGCATGCTCCCACTGCTTGATTGCCTCTGCTCGCCGATCGGGAACCCCATAAAGGGCATTACCATAAGCAAACCGGACGTGGCTGAGTTGAGTATATTGCTCTGCTGCAGTGAGACGGGAGATTCCACTGCCGTATATGGTTTCTATCAAGTCAAATCTTTCGGTCTTCTGGATGGCTTTGAGGAAGAAGAGATGGAAATACGGCCGGTCTGCGAATATCTCCACCATTTCGCCAAGATTGTTCTCTTCTGTTGAGTGCTGGTGGATGACGTCGAACATGTTTGCGATATCTGCCCAGCGGTACTGCTGTCCGTAGTACTGCATGATTTCGAACACGCGATAGTAATCGGTGAAATCGAAGGTTAGGGCGCGACGGCACACGGCGACTGTTCGGTCGTATTGCTCACTCTTCCAGTATAGCACTCCGAGTGTGTTGAGCATCTTGGCGAGTTCCATACGGTTGAGGGGGTCCTGCGTCCATTTGTTGTCGGACTGGAGCCGCTTTAGCGTGGTTTCCAGCAAAGTGATTCCCTCTGCTGCATCAACGACTTCCGCTAGGAGTGCATTCGCACGGAAATCCTGCGAGTCGAGAGACAGTGCCTGTCGGGCGCGTGCTTCTGCTTCGGGCTTGTACTTGAAGTATCGCAAGAGGGTGCCGAGTTGGACGTGCCAGAGTGGGCTGCTGTTCTTGACACCCTTGCCTTGTACGCCCTCACACCAGGTTTCGACTTGTTCGACTTCTTCTATTGAAGGTGTATACGTTACGTCGGGTACGTCATCATCTCCGGTTTCCTGCTCTAGTCAGTTTGCGAACATTGTGTGAATTATAAAACGTACCTTGTCCAAATACGACAAGACAAACAGGAACGCATCGCGAGTAAATGGCTTGAAATGAGGCTCTTGAAGCAGACGATAAGCCGTCCATTCTGCCGCTCTTTTCATCAAGTGATCCTCGCCTGACACCACTTTCGTGAGCCAGCTTTGAGTCGCTTCGTCTGCGATGCCTGCCGTTACGGCAGAGTCAGAAAGCCAGCGCACAATTTCCTTAGTCTTTTCATCGGATCCGAGCCAGTCTTGCCGAACTTTCCACCGTATGGGAGGATTAGTAATTAACTCGTCATTCTCGAGCAGGGTATCTAGTGTCTCCCCGTCAGTGAACAGCTTGACCAGCGCTGACCCGACATTTGTCTTTGCAGAAATGTCTGCCAGGGCTAGATCAACTGCTGCAAGATGTTGTACGAAATGAGAGCGAGCATAAGGAAGTAACAGGGTACGTTGTGGATCATCAGGCCCAGTCAACACGCGTAGACATGCCATTGCCATGAGTGTCTGACCAGTGTGTTGATCATCGCAGTGGATAGAGCCCTTCTTGCGCCGTTGTTGCTTTTGCTCGAGAAAGGTGTCCAGCTTGAGCCTCTTGTACACATCAGGTGGACATACAGTGCGTAAAAAGTGCTGTACCATGGCACTCTCCTGTAATGTGATACCGTGATCTTCCGCTTTCTCGTGTTGTTCATTGCTGTGGTGGTGACCATGGCCCTTTGGAATCAGCTCTTCTATGTCAGTCGACCGGAAGTCAACTCGTCCGTTGCGATCAACTTCGAACAGCCGGTACTTGTGCTTGAACTTATCCTCCAGGGGTAGCAACGATGGCTGACCGGCACGGAGATCTAGCGCAGCACCTAATTGTGCAGATGTCAGACGCTCGATCCCGTACACAATCCAGCGCACAATTTCATTGACTTCTGCAATCTCTGCTTCGGTCAACTGCTCGTTGAGCTGTATTAGTTCCTCGTGTATTTGATCGGACCGCTTCAACCCTGCCGTGTCCAGCGCCTTATTGATGTCGGCTACATATTCGCATTGCTGGATTGTGTCTAGTGCCTGATCGATCGTGAGGTAGTCGCCATCGGCCTGCTCTGCTAATCGGTGCTTGATCCTCTCCCGAAGCTCGGTGACATTCTTGCGGCGCCCGGTGTCTTTGAGAGCTGGCATCTCGTCTAGTCGCCGAGTGATGTACTGCTGCACATCCCCGGCGCTTCGCTGTTCGATCGCCATTCGGCTGAAGCTGATGTCCTTTTCGTGCACTAGCTGGTCGAAACATCTTGGATCGCCAGTAACAAGGACCCTCGTTTCCCTACCAGGTATAGGCTTAGAAGCCCGCCGGAGGAACCTTCTCATACCCTCGCCGACGGCATCGCCCAGGCCATCGATGACGATGTAGAATGTGACATCCATGTGCGCAAGATCCTCGTTCCAGAACAGCAAGTCCTTGGATATGTTGCGTGGATCGATCTCGCCTCGCCGTTCGCAGATCCCTGCCACGGACTTCAGGTATCGCCTTTCGGCCTGGGCAAACTGCCATACTAGGCTCTTCGCAACTGACTCCAGATTCGTCGCCTTCTTCAGCTCCTCGCGTGAGTCCCCTTCAACAAAATAATATGCTGTTGAGATTCTTTTCGTGCTCCCGTCCGCCGCTCGCTGCTGTTTTAGCCATGAAATGATAGTTGACGCAAGATAGCTCTTCCCGGAACCCTCTTTCCCTTCTAGCGCCAGAATCGGTGCCGCGCCAGTTCCATTATACCAGGACTGGAACTGCGGCTCCTCGAACACCCACTCACCCGTCCCCTTCACTCTCTGCCGCATATAGTTCCGATGAATATTCGACCATGACCTCTCGGGCTCGCCTGTGCGCTCATCGATTTTCGCCTTATCAAACGCTAACATCTTCAACAGGACCCGATACATCGCGACCAGATCTTTTTCCCCAGCTAACGTATCAACAAGACCCTGCGTAACAGCTAGCGTAGCCTGTGACGCCTCCGCGGCCTCAGCAGCAAGCGCCAACGTCTGCGCGCCCACAAGCCGGTTCTCCTTATCGACCAACCGCTGCATCTGCTCTAGCAAATCCGCAACAGAGTCCTCTTGCATGAAGAAAATCTTGCTAAACGCTTTGAGCCGCGACTTCTTCGAGCGCAGCCGGACTGTCCTCGAGCAGATCTCTACAAAGAGAAGGAGATGCTGCGCAGCGACGCGGCTGAGGTTCTTATCCATCTTCGCTTTGATGTGGTATTCGAGGCGCTCGAGGAACTCGGCGCATTTCGAGAGAAGGGTGGCCAGTTCTTCGAAGATGGCTTGGTAGCCTTTCCAAGCTTGGATCACGAAGCTCAGAGCGTTGAAGCAGAGTTCTGAGGGGCCGAAGATCTAACACCATGCCTTCTGTTAGTCCATCGTCCTCAAACTATTATGCCGGCAGTTGTATATGGGTCAGAGTACAAACCTGCGACGCAACACCAACAGCGACACCCCCCACCGTCTCAACAATACTCAGCGTCCGATCAAACGCTAGTCTAACAACTTCATTCTTCTCACTCTTCGCAGCCTCCTTTCCCTGCGCGGCCTCCAACTGCGAAAGAACGCCCTTTACGCCGAGCGGCTGGACCTGCTTCTCGTCGCCGCCTGCGAGCTCGAGTACGCGGGCGTGGACCTGTGCCCATATTGTGCTCAGTTCTTCGTTTAATTCTGGATCCGTGCCGACGGGAGCAGCCATCTTGTCCCCGAAGAAATCTTTCACTTTCCCTTGATGAGAGAAAAAAAAAGGGAGAGAGAAAGGAGGAATCTGGGAAAAGGAGATAGATTCCGAGACAAATAATTTTATTACCCAGCTCGCTGGGAAGGACCTAACTGAACGAGCTACGTACTCCGTACCTACCTACGTAATTCTGCATCGTGGAGAGCTGAATCCCAAACGAAGCAGAGGGGAGGTTGGTGTTGATCCATCGGCGGTGGGCAATCGAGTGGTCAGTGGAGTTCGTTTGGCACAGCGCGGGAGTCAATCACTTTCCTTCTTGGGAGTAGATGAAGCCACGATCGCGAGGATCGTCGATTCGCGAACAGGTTACTCGTGCGCTGGGGAGGTGCTCGGGAACAGGTGGGTTTGGGTTGTTTCTTGGAAGGTGATTGCTTTTTGGGATCCAAATCGTGAAGTTTCAAGAGAGGATCATAGAAGGTCTGTCAGTGTCCGACCTTGGCGAAGTGAGTTTGACTTCTCTTGTAGGTCAACTCGTAAAGCAAGAAAGATTCTTCCATATCGATGAGATTAGTAGTAGTAGTAGTAGTAGCATCTCTGTGGTTTCGAAGCGAGCATTGGTCCATTGGAATTCGCAACTTGAGGAGTATGTAGCTTGATCGTCCGCTCAACAGGACAGGAGAGTGCGCTATCTTGTGTACTCGGGGGTATTTGAGGAAAGGCTATAGAGCCCAATCTCAACCGGAGAAACGGGGAGTATGCCACAATTTCGCGTAGTTTTGTTCTGAGCATTCAATAATTTAGAGGATACCAGGACGGAGCACTCCGTACAAGGACTCAAATAAGTCAAATCGAAGAACCATAGGCATCAATTCTCGACAAACTTTCTCTCGACAATCCTGAGAGCAAATTCGAGTAGAGGTGCCAGCTTACCCTGGTATCATACCTCACCGCGACACTGAACCTCAAAGTCGCAAGATATTCCCCAATTCGTCCGCCATCAACGCCCCAAAGCCACAGCATCACATGACCTTCCGAGGATCAAGCCACCGTAGCCAGCATGTGGCAGTGCCTGCCCAGTGACATCAAGTGGAACCCGCCACATCCACAGATTCGCTGCCACATCAACTCGCCTTGGCACATTTCCTGTGTCTTCACTCTTCAGAAGTTCAGCTGTCATGTCCCAGGTGCTCGGGAGCTCCGATAAGCTCTGATCATCGTGAGTCATTCTTGAAATTATTCTCCGAGGCGGGTTTTTGCTCAGCGGATAATACTTGCCGAGAGAAAGATCCTTGTCGACGTGGTTCCAGTGAGTCAGGGAGTCTGGGGAGTTTTGTAGATGGGGATGGTGGCTGACTCCGTAGGTCTAAGGTTTTGCATGCGGATTGACATAGGTAGGACAGAGGCGTTGGCTGCCTGTGCCGTGTCTGGGCTCTTTACGCTCAACAGGTAGTAAGTAGTCTCTACATTGCATGTCTTTACAGGAGATAGTCTAAGTGAGTCTCCTGTGTACGCCGTAGAAAGCAAAGATGAGTATTCAAGAAACAGGTCACGTGTAGCACGTGACATTACTGAAGCTCCGCGCAAACGCGTCGGAACCAGGAGTCGAGGCCAGGTTCTTTGTGACAGCCTCTTTCATCAAAACACATCATTTCACCAAGTCTTTCACTCGTCGCAGTTTTCGCAGGTCTTTGTAAAGTGGTTTTATACAAATTCCATCCTGCGCAACTCCATCTTCAATCCATTCGCTTGCAACCCTTCATAACACCAATCCAGATTACGACAAACGACGTCAGATTTTATCCACTCATCAACCTTTCCATTGACACTCTACAAATTCACCATGGCCACCGACTACGCTAAGAAGACAAATGCCGAGCTTGTCGAGATCCTCAAATCTCGCAACCTCCCTCACACCGGCAAGAAGGCGGACATGGTCGCGCGCCTACAGGAAGACGACAGCTCAAAAGCCGCTGCGCCTGCGAAGGCCGACATCGCCGACGATGTAATCGACTGGGAGGACGACGAGGTTCCCGCTGCTGGCTCTGCTGCGCCGAAGACCGCTGAGCCTGCCGCTGCTGCTGCCGCTCCGGCCGAGGATGCCCCGGCCGTTGAGGCTACGACGGCCGAGGAAACAAAGGCTGAAGAGGCTCAAGGCGCGGAACAGAACCAGGAGGGCTCAGAGGGAACTGTTACGGGGACCACAGAGGAGGATGCTCAGCCTGTGGAGGAGAAGCCGGCGCCAAACTACTCCATCGGTCTGTCTGTGACGGATCTCGAGGAGGAATTGAAGAAGCGCAAGGCTCGTGCGGAGAAATTTGGCATTACGGAGGACTCGCAGGCTGCGATCGATGAGGCGGAGAGAAAGTTGCAGCGTGCTAAGCGTTTCGGAACTGCGGGCGAGGAGGCTCCTAGTGCTGAGAGTGTTAGCCGACTTGACCAGGCTCTCCCCGAGAAGTCGCTGAAGAGAGGCCGTGGTGAGAATGACCAGGCGCAAGGCGGTCGGGGAGGCAAGAGGCGAAACTTCAATGGAAGGAATAACCAGCGTCAACGCGGGCGCGGTAACAGGCCCCAGGGTCAGGGACAACGACAGGGGCAGCGACAGAACCAAGCACAAGGCCAACGTCAAGGCCAGAAGCAAGGTACGAACAAGGAAAATGGTTTCAGTGAGAAGGACAAGGCGGCAATGGAGGCTCGGGCGAAGCGATTTGCGGCGTAATCTTCATCACTCTATCATCGGCGGATGCACTCCCTTCGGTCAATTTCCTATCATGTCTTATATCTATTATTGCTATGTTGTCAATCTTATCCGGCGTTATGGGACGAATTGAACTTTGTTTCTAGTTGTTGGTTGGTTTGCTTTCAAGATAGGCGTAGCAGGTGTTGATGCGTGATTCTGCTGGGCAGGATCGGTGGATCTGTTTGTGGATTAGGACTGCTGAATAAAGGACATTGATGCAAAAGTTTGCTAAGTTTAGTTGATGGGGGTGCTTCTTCAACCTCCAATGAGTAGGAGTAGTAGAACTGACTGGTCGTCGGACAACTTCAACGCTGGTTATCGCAAGCGACCCAGAGCACGTGCCGATCGTATCCGTCCAACAAAACCCGCGACTTGACGATTGATAATTTGATAGAGCCGGAAGTATCTGCCCCTTCAGCTCTGCCCCATCGTGTTGGAACTTGGAGAGCGTTGGATTCTCCCAGTTCGTTTTGATTGTCGTCATGAATCCCGTGTGTCACGGGGCTGATGGCTGCCACGACAGCAACAAGCGCAGCTGAACAGCGGCGCGGCAAGTGCAGGTGGTTCCTGCAGCAATCCTGATCGACGCCCTGCCTGCAGCTTCAACTCGCGACATTGGCAAGGTGCTCTGCATGGCATGTTCATGCTCTCCAGAACTGCACGACACGACAGACAGGAGAGAGGAAATATACCACAAAACTCAAACCAACATACCCTACTGATCCTATTCTCCGATTGGGATTTAAGGCTACTGATTGGCTTTGGTGGCTGAATTTGAACCCCTGCTCATTCCCTTGTCGAACGGTTTGATTTACCGCCATCTCCACTGAATTTCTACGGCCATCGCCATGGCCTCTGCTGGCTCTGACGAATCCCGTTGTCAAAGTTGCCTCTTGTCCTTGACACTAAAACCGGGCTGGATAGGACCCCAGTGCTCCGCGTCTGTTGAATCGTCCAGTCGCCGTCAATCACGAACCGCCCAAGGCTCAGCGTCAGTTTAGCGGCGGATCAGGACCCACGGCTCAGCGACCCCGGCTCTCAAGCAGCAACCAGTGACCGGAGAAAGGCAAAAATGCCCCTGCAGTCTGCCAGCCGTTCAGACCCAGAAAGGGCCTTTCTTTGGTTCACGGCCCGTTCCAACATAACTTTGAGCGGAGGTCTCAGCTTGGAGACTAGGATGTTGTTAGGAGCTGGTTACTGGCTGCGACTGTGTCTCCAGTATTAATGTTATCTTTGACGGTGCGAAGATGCTTAACCAATCTAGTCTCGCTATAGCGGACTTTGCGTGCTTGTGGGACGAGGGCTCGAAGTAAACTTTCCATGACTCTTGCCAGGGGTAAGTTCTGAACAATAAACTTTACTGTTAGCAAGAAAGACTTTGGAAAACATGAACACCAAGAAAAGTCCACCTTATCCGAAAAGCGTGTTGGTACACAGAGCCTTGTACCTAAGTAGCCTGAGTGCGCCTTGTCGTATGCATGCGAGTAGTGGGGTAGACGCGAATTTCTTTTTTTAGACTCAACGACGAACCAACTGGGAAATATGCAAGATGAAGGATCGTCTTTATGCATGGCGAATAGTCAGTTTCAAGAATACTCTGGAGTACGGACGACGCAGCCTCGTAGAGGTACGAGTGCAATTCGTCCTCGGTCTCTCCGGTGATCGACCTGGTCAGGTGGTGGTCACTGACCAGTTGCTGACTGAGACCTCAGAATATCCCCAACGAGGAAAAATGCCCGACTTATCGTCGAATCAGACCACTATGCTTTAGAATCGCTGACCAAATAGAGCTCAGAGCTACTGCAAAGCTCCTGCGCCCATCAGAATAATTCCAACGCTGCCTTTTCTCCAAGTGACAGTGGGGATTCTGATATTCTTCTTCTTTTTCTCTATGGTCCTACTGCGAGAGCCGGCTCTGCGCTACTTCCGCCACTCGTCCCGGGTTCAACCTGTCAACTAGCGCTGTCCAACAGCCCCGAGGCCGGTGATACTCTGCCGTCTGTGTCTTGCCAGTCACTACATGCAAATTCATGGTATGTGAAGTGGGTCAAGCATGGCTCTATTCTGATACCCACAGTCCCATTGCCCGTGCACTCACCACACCTGACTCGAGGACTTGCATGCTGACTGTATTGACCCTTTGCCCTTAGACGATAGAATAACGCTCGACGGTTGAGGGTGCGAAGAAAATATCGTGCAGTACTTGCGCCAATGAGTGAGACCGTCACACCAGCGTCGAATCCGAGACCGGGGCCGATCGCTCCATCGCGCCAGGATCCCTCATCGTCGTCTTTAGATGGATCGTTAACCTGCGAATAGGGATCCGATTCCCCACTAGGCCCAGCAGCCCCAGCAGGGTTGGATTTAGCGCGAGGGCACGTTCTCACGTTGAAAAAGGTCCAGATCTATCCTCAGTCAAGAACACGGGATTCCCATTTCTCTCATGCTCTCTTTTCTCGACCGCTACTTTCGTTCACTCCTTTCTGCAGCAAGCACAGCTGGTTCTAAGATACCATTTCCTTTTCCGACCTAGTAGCCTGTTGAAAAGTCTATCCGACCTCTGACGTGGTCGTGCAGACCAGCTCGGATCTATTTTGCCTTCTTAGCCACAGCGGACCTGCCTGTGGCGGAGCGCCTGCATGCTCTCGCGCTATACCGCTTGGGCATGTACCTATATTCCTGTCGCCTTTGGCCGTTTCGCTTCACTTCTTATGAGTGGGCTTTTACATTTATCTACATCAAGCTGTCCCGTTCTTTTGCGACGGCACTTTCCTTATTACTGATTAGAAAGGTGCTGGTTTCCTTTTCTACTTGATACCCCGCGTGGTTTGCTTTTTTGGTGCCGTTCTCGCTTAGATATACTATCGCTCACGCGAACCGAGTTTTCGGATCTTATAATCACATATACGCTGGTCGCATACCATGGTTCTATATTGTGAGTGCGATCATCTTCCTACTATGGCCTTGAGTTTACAGAAAATGCTTACCGAGACAACGTTCTTAGTGCCTTCATAACATCATACACAACCACAGAGACGGCATGATTCCAAGCTCACATTCTCGCACGCCACGTTCTAATCGTTACTCTGGAGATTGGAGCTGGCGCTTGAAGTCAAGGTCGCACCATGTCGTACAAGTCTGATGGCGGACGAATACCCCGGTTAAGGGAGTTCGGGCATCAAGCTCGAAATGCGTCAACGCCGACCATTGCCACTCAGCCCAGCCCTCATGGGTCGGCGACTACGTTGCCATCGAGGCCTCAAATTCCCAGATTCACGTCTCCGACAACAAAAAGCAGAAGAGCGTCGTCTATGTCGGAAGCGGAGGAAGCTCGCCCACTAGTCGCACAGTCAACGTTGCTACTCACTCCTGATCATCGCCCGTACATGGCCCCTCGAGCACCCACCCATCCACCTCTTTTGCAGCCCCCAAGTACCACATTAGATCGACACGTGCCGCGAGCTCTGCATACGCCTGCCGTACCTCAGACGCCTCAAACGCCTATCGACAACCGTCCACCAGTGCAAGCTCGGCAACAGAATGTCCTACGGAGAAAGGCACCTACGATAGGCCAGCACAACTCTAACAATAAACTGCAGATGCAGTCAATGAGGCCAGGTGGGCTGAACGTGATAATCCCTAACAACACCAGCTCCGATTATTCACAGCCGAGCTCTTCGCAGTCCTCAAGCAAGACGGAACTAGCAAGGAAAACCCCATCGCCCATGGTTCCCCAGGATCAGTCTACAGCTCCGGCCTCGGAGCAGGTACACCATGGCCCAAAAGAACTGGCAAGTCTTCGAACCACCGTCAATACTCAAAATCTACCGCCGTTTACCCCTATATTTCCCTCCGCTAGTACACCGTCAACGAGGTATTCTGGATCGCCTGGTGTATGGAGCAGAACATCAGCATCCACACCTGCCTCTCTGTCATCATGCTCTCCTGGCATCACTCTGCCCACGAAGGTTGGTCCCCGGCTCAGACAGCCGAGCCCTTCTCAGACCAGACTTCCAGTCTTCTCACCCCAAACGCAGAAGCCTTCGCTGCCGAGTAGCCCGGCAGCTTACAAGTCCCCAAACCTTGCCCCGGGATACGGATTATCGACTTCACTGCTCAGCGATAACCGTGAGGAGCCAACTGATCGGTCCGAGGGTGTGGTTTCTCCTCCAGCGCCTAGCCTGTTACCTAGGAGGACGTCAAACAAATCTAGCATTCCAAGGCAGGCCAAAGCGATACCGGATAACGTGACAAACACTGATAAGACGTATACTAAAGAGACATCCGATTTGATCGTTGCCACTGGGAACCAGAGTGCGCCGAAACCCCCGCCTAAGATTCCCGTTAGGCCCAGCAGAGAAGGTACTGCGCAGTTGGATGTGGAACAGACCCCTGTTGTCCAGACTAATATTCCTCTTCGCGCATTGAAGGGACACAGGCGGCGCATTTCTGCTGAGAGCTCTACCGGTCTTGCTTCCAATCAATCTGCAGCTGCGTCCGTCGATTCGCTCAATTCTTTGGCTTCTTCTCGTATCCGCAGCCCACCGGCACAAGACTTGTCATGGAAGTCTCCAAAAACCCTGACCAAAGAGCCCCCCAAAGCTACACCTACGGAAACCAGCCCAGCAAAGACCCGGAGATTTGGACTTTTCCCCAGAAAATCGAAACCTGACCTAAATGCTCGTCAAGGAGAGGCCCGACCTGCTCGGAAGGGTCCTGCAGCTGGAACCGGTCATGAAGGATACGGAAAGTATGCGCAACGTGGTCGCAAGAACAGTGTGAGCAGCCCCAGTGACTCAAAATCCAGAGCAAGGTCCACAAGTACAACAAAGTCTGTTTCCAGCAAGGGGAGTAGCAGAAGCCGCGCGGATACGGAGCTCGATGACTTTCTTCTGGAGCGTTTGGAGCCAGTTTATATCAATGGAGGAGGAGTGGATGGGGCAAGTCTGTCTAGAACGCAAAGTGAGCAAAGCACTGCTCTCAGCACAAAGTCTGCGCCAGTCGACCCTCCGATCCCTCCATCGGGATATCAGTACGAACCTGCAACCGCTTTACCGGGAATGGGCATCTTCAAGGAATCTCACCGCAGAGATCTCTCAAGCCCGGCAACTATTTCTGCGTCTAATAGTAGCATAAAAATTTCAACTCTTACCAACTCCGAGAACCCCAAGAACCGCTCCGACGCTGAGCCATCTCGAATCGCACCCAGGAGAAATGATACAGAACCTTCTACACGGCATGTTGTGTCACAGACCCAGTTGAAAAAGCCGTCCAAGCGCGGACTTAACCTGAAATGGCCTTTCTTCCAAAAAGAGATCGAAGCTGTGCTTCCAAACAAAGCACACGCACAGTCTGCCTCTCAGTTACCGGCTCAGGTTGCGACTGTCGGATCTCGCCGACCTGTCGCTCACTATGCTCTGGTAGACACCGATTCGGATCCACTTGAAGAGATCTTCCACAAGCTGGAAGACTCTCCTCCAACGGAAGAAACTGAAGAGGAAGACCCGATGTCACCAGTGGAAATGCCCGCGAGTCTTAAGATTAGAAAGCAGTCTATCCTCCTTCCGTCTCCGCCGAAGCTGTACAGCGAATTTCCGCCAAAACGATTTGCTCCGCCGAACGTCGAGCCTCAGAACGAACTTGTCTCCCCGAAGGAGGTCATCTCCCCAAAGCAAGCAAGCCCCGAAGAACGCCCAAGTCGACTCGCGTCTGTTGGCCGGATTCCTCGCGTGGTATCGAGACGAGATAGGCAGCACAAGCCAGCTATGCAGTCATTCTCTCGACCATTCAGTGTGACGGAGTCTCCTGGCTTGACTGTATCGGCACCGGGTCAAACTCACGGTTTCCCGAGTCCTCCGCAAAACACTCAAGCGCAACGTGAAATGCAACGCAGGCCGGAGCACCCTGGTTTTGATATGACGTCGCCTTTCGGTGATCCGAAGATGGGAAGTGTCTTGGACTTTCTTGCGGGCCCTTACTCCAAGCAGGAATTCCTGGCATTCTCTCCGCGCAAAGATTCGGTGTTTTCCACCTCCAGCGGGTCTGAGAGCCTGGCTGCGATTACAGCTGTGATTCCAGGCCCTGGAACCGAGCTCAATGAAGATGAAATTTGGGGCGAATACGACGAGTTCATTGACCATGTACTTTCACCAGAGACTCCAAACCTTCCGTTTCCTAGAGGGCTAGAGGCTCGCGAAAAGTTCGAACTAGCTGCGAGGGCAAGTCGTGCTCTTCAAGCTGGCCTCAATAGCAAGCTTGCTGTCCCTCCCACGTCACCAGAGCAGCCTATAGTGTCTTTTACTCCTGCATCGCCTCAAGAAAGTGTTCACTCGATCCGTCTGCGCCGCTCAAAGATTGCCAATGCTCTTCACTCGTCGCTCAGCCCGACTTCACAGCCTTCGGTCAGCGATATGCTAGCTCGATACCGTGATGATCATGATGAAGCCTTTGATAAGCTCAATATGGATATGCCAACGCCTGTCATTAATATCGAGCAGTCACAGTCAAGCCTTCTGAGCTCACCAAGCCTAGACCCATCGCCGAGCTTCGAAAACTGTCGTCAACGAAACACCATCATGTTCGACATTGCGGAGCGCGATCGCGAAGGTCCAACGGCACAAACAAACATTCGATCAGGATCACTGATGACAAGTCGCTGGCTCTCGTTCGGGAGGGTTCTGTTCAGTCCTGCGCACAAGCATGTCAGAGAAGGTGAACAGCAAAAGATCTTGGTCGTCGATGGTCTTGGAAACGATGACTGGTCGTTCTACTGCGCTCTGACGTATCCACACGCCGATGTCTACTGCCTTCATGAGGGACCTACTCACACTGCGTCAACCCACCCGGCTGCTTGGCAGCCGCCGTCAAACCACCATACCATCCACCATGCCAGCCTCGAAGATCCAGTTCCATTCCCAAAGGGCTTCTTCGCTGCCACCGTCTTGCGCTTTCCAGCAGCATGCTCCGACGCAGCCCAGAACAACATCATCTCCGAATGCAAGCGCGTCCTTCGCCCGGGCGGCTACCTCGAGATGAGCATCCTTGATCACGACATGGTGAACATGGGCGTCCGCACCCGCCGCGCAGTTCGCAAGCTCAAAGAAACCATGTACCTCTCTGACGCCAGCATCAGCCTCAAGCCCGCGAGCGACAACATCCAGAAACTTCTCGGCAGCCACGGCTTTGACAACCTTCGTCGCTGTATGGTTCGGATTCCTGTCGCAGGAATGATCGTCCGCTCTTCCGCTTCTTCATCGTCTACTTCCTCGTCTAACCCTTCAACTCTGACTGCGGCTGTAACATCTTCTACGGCCCTCTCCGCGGCATCTACCTCATCCCCAGGCCAACGATCAAATACACACGAGAAATCCTCCTCGAACGACACTGTTCTCTCCCTCGGAGACCTCCTCTCCGATCCTTCGCCATCACCTTCCAATGACGAGTCCATCCGGAAAATCGTCGCCCGCGTCGGTCGCTGGTGGTACACCCGCTGCTATGAAAGCCCTGTGCTTCCCAATGGCGACGTCGACCGCAGTCTTTGGGCTGATAAGAAGGTCCTCAGGGAGTGTCAGCAGCGAGGAACGGGATTCAAGCTGTTGATTGCCTATACCCAGAAGCCGAGTGAGAAGCGCCGGACAGCGAGTGTCTAACTCGCATAACCGTCCCTCGCCTCTCCACTCTAAACGATTTGTTTTTCCCCCTCATGATTATGAACCACAACGATTGATGACACATTTAATTATTCATAATGTTTCCCCTTTCTTGGTGAGAAGAGATCCAGGCGTCTTCATCTCACCCTTATTCCCCCTTCGTCATTTATATTGTCCTTGGATGTATACTTCTGTCTTTTGATTTCCGTTGGCATATGGCGGCTGTATGAAATTCCCCCTCTGTTACATTTTGCACGATACTATGATGATGTACTTCATTTCGCTTCTCCTTCTGTCCCATGAAGCTGGTTCTCTGGGTGGATTTTTGGTCCTGTTTTTTTTTTCTTTTTTTTTTTTGTGACATCATACAAGACCAAGACCAAGACCAAGACTGTAGCCAGCGATGGCATTTAACTATCAGATACTGTTGGGTGATATGGATTAATGTGGTATAACGGCCTCTATAACGGTCTAGAGAAATGAATTTTGTTGATCAAGCATTCTTCTCTGCTTTCAACTTGATAATACTGTTTATTCTTACCAGGCCCCTCGCTTGGATGCGATGAGATCAAATAGCGAACTAGAGTGGTCGTTATGTAGTTAAGGATGTCGTCTAGAGCATCTGACTCCAGGAATAGAGGTCCAGTGATTGGTATTGACGTTGATTCTATTTTCAACGCTAACTGTGGGTATGAGGGCTGTGGTCTGGAAGTCGGTGTCCTAATGTTGGTGTAGGTGTCGGCGAAGCGGACCTTGAGAAACCTAAGGTCCCTAGCTCCACGAAATTCTGGTATCAGATCTGATAGGAAGACGCCGAGGTCGTCGTAGACGTAGTCGAAGGGCTCGTGCGGTGAGAAGGTTGTTGGTGTCATCGTCGTTGAGCAGGGAAGGTGCTCGGGTTTAACGCATCGCCTGGCCGTGGTTAGAAGGATGTCTTGGAGGAAGGAGCGATGGTGCCGTTTATGTTGGCCTTTGGAGATTACGAAGTCTGGTTTACTCCACTGTGTGCCTCGACACCTTCTCTCGCTCTTGATTTGGGAATGTCTAGTTAGCGCGCTGATCTGTGTTGGTTGATCTGCTTCTATTCAGTAGGAGGTCATCGGGAGTCTTGGCACGATCTATACAAATCTGTCGCTACGAATGTAGTACACACACCAACAACACTCGATAGACCTGGAAAAAAATGATTAGTATTGTGATTCTTTATTTGGAGAACCGCCCTCTGCCATGGATGTTAGGCAGGAGTGTACAAGGGACCTGGGGTGCTTGATATTCATGACCACACTCCTCCGAGTGTCAGACCCACTTGGTAGGTTTCGGCGATGAATGTCCTCGCCCTCATCCTTCTGTTCCTGTCCTTTTTACCTCAGGCGACCTTCTAGCCGAAAGTCATGACACACGCGTTGCGAATAATGACGAGTCCTTCCAGAAATCAGATTTCCACCCGCAGACATGACTCACATCGTCCATATCCGAGCTCTCACAGTCGGTGTCCATATCAGCCCTTCCGAGCAGAGACCCCTTCCTCGACACCGCAAAGGAAGAATGACCTCTGAGACAGTACACCGCTATTATACTCTCGAGACAGACTTCCTTGGTTTGAGGAGCACCTGGTGACCAGACCGTCCCGGGGCAGTGAGACAATATAGGCTAGGGGTCTCGCAGCAAGGGCGACTGCAAGGTGAAGAATCGCGGGTTTGTCGCAGGATAGCGTTGTGTCTGACATGATGGAATGTGCAGAGATTTTATTCAGTCATGGGGTATATTACGTCTTCAAGACGTTTATCTTGGTCGTTGAGTCGCAGCATGTGTTCTTTTGTATAGAGGGTCTAATTCGGGAATCAGACCATCTGACAACGCAGTCGAGCATAGAGCTTCTTAAGACTCGGTCCGCGCGAGCGCAAGCCTTAGAACATCGTTAAGAAACTGACGGTGTCTGGAGCCAAAAGACAATGCCTCGGTCAGACCAAATCAATCCATGAATATTGTGCTATTTCGGCTTCCACACGGACGGCAAGGTCTGGTTTGACCTGCCAGGGAGAAGGCACGCACAGCCAGACATAATAACCTCGTCACGCTGAAATGACGATCTTTTGAAATGCTTCTCTACGGCGTTCGGCGCGAGGTAGTAGACACCTCGTGGTATCTGTTGGCACCGGTAAACCACTTTCTGACCTGACTTGTCTTCAGAGATGTCCGAAAGGAGAGTTGCCGGTCATTCATGTAGGTGGCGGCTGCACATAGTCTGCGATTTCGACTGTGCTGCTTGATCTTGTGCTTTGAAGACAGAAATTAGTGTGCACTCCGACGAGCCCTCTATCCCTTACCAAACACTGAAAGGTATATATATGATGTCCATCTTCATAGATAGCATCATCCACTGGTTTCATTCCTGATCTCGAGAGTACATCAGTAACTGAGCTGCCCCGCTGCACGTACACTTACAAGTATGTCAATATTCATATCGCACCGCAATGACTGGACTGTTTGCGCCGCAGCTTCCTCGTAATCCTTCCGACCTTGCAGGCAGGCCAGGTAAGACGTGGTAGGATTGAAACGATGGGTATTGCTGGACTTGATGAGCATTCCATAAACCAGAATGAACTTTTATTCAGAGCCTACAGCCATAGTAATCAGAAGAGCAATCTCTAGAGGTGGTTGAATGTCCGTCTCCCCTGTGCGGTTTCTCAAGCGAGGCGGATTTATATATATGTTCGTGCGATAGCAGTTTTCTGCTTCACTATGATGCCGGTAAATGATATTCTTCGTCTAGTTACTACTTTAGAGGATAAGTTACAGATTCAGTGATATATTGGCAAAAATAGATGGGTAGGTAAATTTCATAAAGGTGGTGGTGGGCCGGATAGCGAAGCACACAGCAACACCACCTCATCTTACCCCGGGGCAGCCTGTGACGGAAACAATTATCGGTCGGCAGGCGAAGAAGGAGATGAGAGTAGGTCGAAGGGAGAGGGCGCTGTCTGTTTGCTCCAGTTTTCATTGCACTGGAAAATATACCCCGACCCCGCCTTTTCGATAAGAGCTTGGAGTCTCGAAGGAAGGCTGATGCTCGCGAGAAGGCTTCAAACAGCACAATATTCCTCTTTGCATCGTACAGTCGAGGCTCGTATAACTCGAAAAGATGAAAAGGTGAGCTGTCAACCCCAAGCTCGACCGTTATCTACCCCGCAAGCCATCTAAGATCACCCTCGACAATATTAACTTTAAGACGCATCATACTATGTCAGACTATCATACAATCGGCCTGATAACGCGTAAGTTGAGTTAAATGGCTGCAGACTGCAGACTCCAACGAGGAGGGGGGAGTATGCATCTGCACCCCGCCCGCGCCTCATCTGAGGTTCATTGTCTGTTGTCTTGACCGCTTGCTCTCGGCCGATGTTTGTACTCTTAGATCTGTAAATTGACTTTTTACCTGACAAGCCACCGCTCAGGGTTTGATGGCATGTGCTTTGCCACGACCAGCGTGCAATCCTGAGAAGGAGGGGTTGATCGCGCTCGGATCTGTGTCTCGCTTCTCCCCCCGGCGCTATACGCCAGCCAGCCAGATTGTCCAACACTGGCAGAGATTTACTTCAGTGGCGGTGGCAGTTGAGTCGTTGGTCAGAGCAAGCGCCGAGAAGGACGAGGGCAAGCATATCGGATAATAAAGTTTGATGGAGGAGGGTGGAATAAGGGGCCAGACTGTGGTAGCTCCGAGTTTAAGGCAGAGGACTGTGCTTAAAATACTTTGCTAGGATCAGATCACCCAAGCTAGGAGGGGTCTCAAGGCTGCGATGGACGAGAATTTCAATCTAGAAGGTGGGGTGGCGAGTCGAGCTCCCAATAGTATTGATAGATTGGTTTGATTTGCAATGCGTTGCTTGCGTTGCGATATGCGCTGCAGTATGTTCCGGTGGATCCGTTTTAGGGCTTCATTATGGTCCAGGGTGGTTTGAAAGGGGTGTCCAATGTGCAGTTATTACTCGCCGAAGATGTGGCGTGAGTCTCATCGAGGAGACTCGATGAATACTGGGCCCGTGAGTATGTGCGACATGCATAGCACCGTAGCTCCAATGTTGAAACAGCGCCGTTATCGAGCTTTGGCCCCAGCCTGCTGCTTTGGCTGCAGGCAGAATGTCAGTTCGCGACACTAAGACAAAGCCCGTAAGCTTCGAGCCCCACTGCCAGTGCGCCATCAGCTGCACTGCACGGCCTGGCGTGGTCTCGACGGATATTTAGCGTCTCGTCGCTGTCACCTTGCAATGTCTGCTTGCTCTGAGGCAGCTCATTGGATTGTTGATTTGCACGGCGGGCGCCATCGCTCGCCCGGGACGCAATTAATAGATGCTAATCCTAGGACCTTGGTCGCCTCAGGTACCGATTCCGCATGTCGCAATACTTATTGGAACCATCGTTATACTTCCAGCGGCTACCGACCGGTGATTAAGCAGTCAGCTGGTCAGGCAATGCTTAAAGCCCCGAGAGCTTGCATATTCTTTGCATAGAAGCCGAACTCTGTTTGCGCTCGAACAGGTGCCGCTGCGCGCCGTCGCAGAAGCGACATGAAGTTTCGCATCGCGAGCAAAGGCCCCTGAATGCGTCCCTCATCTAGCCTCGTAACATCCCGTTCGATACGACTTCGCAAGAGAGTGCTCCGAGTCTAGAGGGTCCTTCACCGGGCATTGCGGGGATGCGCAGGGTAGCCGCCCGGGAGGAGGTGGATCAGAGAGTTTCGATGGAGTCGAATGTTTAGTGTAGTATGTAGCTAAAGGTAAAGAAGCGGAGAACTGCGTCGTCTACTACTGATAAGAAATCTGCAGCCGTAGAGTTCACTGCACGCAAGACTTCGAGCACTATCCCCATGGGGTTCTGGGCCCATCCTGCTAGTACTGTTGGAATCTGGAGATATTCTCGTCGCCGTTATCATCTGACGAAGGTGCAGCTTGGGCTTTCCTAATCGATGTGCCCAGTGCCTCATATTTTGTCCTGGCTATCGCGGATGTTTGTCTCTTCATCTCATGATGCCTGGTAGCATGATATAACTGCCTTGTACTATACAGTTGGCTTTGCACGGATGAAAAGAACAGCAGAGGAGCAGATGACTCGTGATGGAGCGTGCACCTCGGAAGTTCCGGTACATTGTAGACCTTAGAAAAGTCGGAATCCAGAGGTATACACTTTCTTCATAGGGAAGCTGGAAACGGCAATCCGAGCAAAAGGCTCGACTTTGGTCGTTCTGTCGATCTAGAAGCATGAGCGCACGAATCAAAGCGAATAGTCGCGGGCGCTTGATTATACAGCAAGAGCGAAAGGTAGGAGATACTCGGTGGACGAGAGATTGGTGCGGGTTATCAACACTGACTATCTGGTCCGTGCGGTGGTGTCGGGAGATGGCTTCGAGTCCTGGCAAGTGACAACGCAGAAGTCAAGAGGGCAGGGATCATTCTCTCACACAGCCCGCTGTGAGTGTGCTCAAACTTGGAGGGGAGGAGTTTCAACCTAGAAGTGGCTGGCACGATTGCCCCTCCAACCCCGAGCTCCTCGATTCTCCGAATAGTTCTGTGCCCCTCATGGCGATCATTTCTCTGCTACTCGGGCTGCTCACTCTTGTAGAAGAAGGGCCGCGTGATTCAAGTCGCCGTAGATGATCTGACAAAGCGAGAAGAGTATTACTCAGATTCGATGGGGTGATGTGTGAAAGGGAGGATGATGGGCCGGGCGCGAGAAGGAAGCCGATGCAATAAGACCGGTGTTAAGAAGCTAGGTAGGGAAAGGCTCGATGAGAAGATTCCCTGTTTCCTTCCGCTCAACGATCCTTCCAAGCACGCTGATTGGCCCAACATGCTACAACAAACAGCCAATATCAAGTGCTGGATTGTTCGAAGCACAGCAGGAATATGCCCATTGCCCAGCGGCCTCTTGCTCGGCGATCTACCTTACTCTGGAAACAGCTCTTGAGTTACAAGTTAACAACAGATATAGTAGCTGTGGGCCGATGTTACTATCAGCGATGGCTGGACGTCAATTAATTAGCAAATCGAAAAGCGAGTGGCAAATATACTGCGTGCCACTATCCACCCAGTACGCCGCGAAATGATCTTCCCCTTGCTAGCGGGGAATAGCCGAACAGCAGAATGAGAACGAGGATAGAGGTCTGATAAGAGTAGTAACTAGCTATCTAGTGGACACTGGCCGCACGAGTGAGACAAGCGCCCGGACTCTAGTCGTCAAGATTTGCAGCACGACACGAGCCGTGCATGAGATTCGATGCAATGCCAGCGCTCTTCGAAGGCCGGAATGAATATGGGGCAGTGGCATGGACGAGTGTCCTCCGGCAACAACACAGATGTAGTTAGTCTCTGGGGAAGACGAGTCGCGCGCTTGCGTACACCGAGTTCATTGTGATTTGTTTCGACTACGTCTGGGGAATATCCAACCGCTCCACAGGAACAGAAGACACTCCTTTATGTATACCTGACTGCCGGGCTCGATATGTTGTTACACCACAGGTCAAGTTGAGCAGGGATCTTAACAGCTGCTCCCCTCGCCATGAGGATGGCGTGATAAAGCTTCTGGGATGTGGGCGATCCCCTCGATCTCTTGCCAGGAGAGAGCGAACCAAGTCGTCGCTCCGGTAGGGCCCGTAGGGAATCAGATCCAACTCCCCTGTATCATCGCCATCCCACGACCATCAAGCATGAGAAAATCTTCTTCATCCTCGGCCGTGCGATTCATGGCAGCGAATCACCGACAGGCCGGGATCGGTTACCAACCATATAGAGTGTCGATTGACAAGCCAAGACGCATGTACAACCTCTTCGCGATCAATCAGTTCTCTCAGTTGAATAGCCGGGAAGGGGTGATTGGCTAGCTGCAGGAGGATTCCCAATCATAACGACGGTCTGTGCAGGACTCATGGATCCACGATGTTGATGCAGAAGAATTCTCTGTGACCATTATTCTCTCCAACTGATGTCGACAGTCGAGGGGATGGATATGTGACGTCATTCCGGGTACTTCCAAGGAACGCGCCCTTGATATGGGCAATCCTTCTCCGAATTACCGAGTCTCAGGCGGTTCCTGGCGTCAAGGTTGGCGTACAATCAGCGGTTCCCCTATGTTATGCCGACAATTACGGAGCATGGTGCTGGAATTCATGGCAGAAACCCTGCGCGGGTAGATAGAGTTGTTGTTACGCGCCTGCGGAAACTTCATCCTCAGCCATGCTTAGTTCGCCGGCACGGGCCTGGGATAATTTCAGTTCGGTCGATCGCGTCGCCGGTCACCGTAAACGGAGTACGTGCGACCAAGGTAGCATGGGAGTCGCTGATCAATGGACACAAGCCCCAATTTTGCTTTCTCTGGTCCTTTGACCGCGCCAATTCGAGCGGAGTCCTCCGTATAGAGTCGGACTTATTATTATCCTCCTGTAAGTCCCTCAGGAGTCAGGACATCGGCAGGCGCAGAGAAAGGGATCCAACATTCCTTTTTGAGTTAAGACGGTTGAGGGAGCTGTGTCCTGACGGCTGCGCATTGACTGACGCAGGAGGCTGAGGCGGAGAGCCTTGGACCCATTCTCGTCTCGGTACGTAGTGGTAGGTAGTAGGTACAGAGAGAATGCTACATCGGCAAGGACCACGGCCTGTATCTATGCGCTGATGCTGAATATATAACTTTGGCCGCCGTGCTGCCAATTTATGAGCAACGATGGAACAGAGGACATTGATAAACAAACAAGCTGAGAACCTGTTGTGTTCGCCTCATGAGGTTGATGGTAAGGGCTATGGTTGGTTGGGAAGAGCGCTAACAAAGAAGGTCTGGACGCCTCTAGTGCACTATCGAGGGGGGTCACAGTGGGTCAACGCGGTGGAGGCTTTGGGGGTTATCTCAACCCAGACCCTCCTGTCATCATGACTGCTGGGAGGCCCAGACACTCTCTCCTACTCCCTCCCGGTCGCTTCGGGATGTCTGTAAAGAGTAACCAAGGTTCCGCTTATCTTCTGGCAATCAAAGTTAATGTCGCTGTCGCATGCTGCTGCTGCTGCCATGCGACCCGGAGAACAGAGAAAGTAAATCTGCATCCGTAGGTGCCTGCGATCTCTTATCATCAGAGCTGGGGAGAACATGATGCTATTCCCAGGTTTTGATGGGGAAGACGCGGGACTAAGAAAAAGCAAAAATGGAGTCTAATTGCGACTCGAACAAAAAAAAAAAAACTTGGAAAACGCGATAGACAAGAAGTCGGAGCAATGCAGCGCTGCCTTGATTCCTGGCGAGGAGTCGGAGCCTCTAGTACAGACCCAGTTAGGATTCATTATTCCCAGACATGCATCGTCAGAGTGGACCAGAGAGAATGCTCCGGAGATGCAGCCATGAAGATCACCTGGTCGAGAGCTGTCTGTCCCCCATGTGCGGGATGAAGACGAGGAGATAGGCAGTAGTAGTCGAAGACTCAAGAGTTTCAGGAAAGTTACCATGGTTTCTTTTTTTTTTTTCCCTCTCTTCTTTTTTCGAATCATCTATCGCGCTCACAGTCTCACGGGTGGAGACTATAGTTCTGAAAAGCTCACCGCCGAAGTCGCCATCAGTGAGCGATGACAGAAGTTGAGTCTTGCTACTGGTCAGCGTAGCGAAATTGGCGAATGGCGAATGGTCCGAGGAGGTTCTTTGACCGTCGCAAGAGTATATCAGAGTTTTTTTGGACTCAGCCCAAGATGCAGATTGAATCAATCGTGCGATCGGGAGGCGAAATTATTATACAAAGGTGGTACAGTCATACAATCGGCTAACCATCCAGTGGCCCGCCGGTGTTGGGGGGGTGGCCTTGGACTGGAGGATAGTCCCACCGTCGCAGACCGTTCGATCGCCTAATTTAGGTTGGTAGGAAGTAGTAGTAGTGCTCTAGTAGTCCTCTCCGTATTCTGACTCTCTCATGCTGATACCAGCCGCGTAAAATTCAGACAGTCTGATCGCTTTTACTCATCGTCATCGGAGTAAGACCAGGACTTCCAAGGTATCCCGGGTACGGCGGCAAGCTGGTGGTGAGTGGTCGGGGGCTCGAACCTTGCTCACGGCATTCCCCGTATCCGGAGACAACTGGAAAAGCTGAGCCGTTCCAAGATTTCTACAAAGAAAACCACAGTTCAACAAGAAAGCTAGTACCATGAGGTGGTATCTCGCAGGGGGGTGGGAATGGCAATGAATGTTCAGTTTTGCCCCTCACGAGCTCGATAGCATAACCCTCTTCTGATGGAAATTTTCCTTGCCTCCGGTCAGATCCTCTCCGGGTCTTATCAATTGGAGAGTGCAGCGGGCGTGCATGCAGGCTTGCAGCTCCTGGCCGGGGCGGGTCCAACAAGAACTGACTGGCAGATTTTAGTCTCTGATACTAAAACATGGATAAAATGACGATTATTTTAGAGCTCTAGATTAATCTCCTCCCATTAATTCTCCCTATTAATATTATCGCTCGCCCTCCACGAACTATATACGCCCCCCCACTCCGCCATGATCTGGAATCCTTCTACTACTGCTCTCTGCCGTCTCTGAGCCTGGTCTTCCTGCTCGCCTTTTTTTCTTCTTGACCACTCACTACTCACTCACTCCTCCAGCCTTATCTCTTTCTTCCCTCCCCTTCTTCACCACCATCTTAATAATAACCTACTTTCCTCTTCCCTTTCCCTTCTGTTTCTTCTTCTCCCGCCGCTTCCCGCCGTTGCTCACTAATCAAGGCGTTGATGTCGCAGATACAAGGTATGGACCATCTCACCCAGCGCAATTCGCTGTGCTCTGCCGCCGGGACTGTTGCACCGGTTACTTTCCTTCCTCCCCCTCCCTGCTCTGCGTGGTGTGACAGGCGTTGGTGTTGTGGTACCTGCCTGCCTATCTTGATCGCTCAAAGGCCGTCGTCCATTGCTCCTTCCTGCCCCGTGCGTTGATGTTGGTGCTATCGGATTACGTTGCTCCATCAGCTCCAGCTTTGGCATCCACCACTACCTACACTAACATGCTCCACTTGCACTTTGACCACCACTGTACTGTCTGAACCCTGCGTGTGCATCTGTGAGCTTTCTAATCTGCCGTCGCTGTCCGTCCAATTCGTGCAACACATGTCTTACCGGTTACTGGACTAACTCATGCGCAAGGCTTATCTACAGACACTTCGCCACCTCCCAATTGACTTCTTAATACCACTCTGCGCCCCCCCGTCACCGTGTCTCCGAAAAGCCATTCTTCTTTTTCTTCCCCCGACCTCGGTTTGCCAACAACCGCTGCTTGTGTTTCTCACAAGACCGGCCGGATGCCATACACTGCGCCGTTAAAGACGTCGCCTACTACGCAGCACATTGAACACTCCGACCTAAGCACTCCTCCTTCCCCAAGCTCACCCACCGTGGCCGATCCTCATGCAGGCAATCTAAACCTTCCTGGGGCGTACTCATCTGCCTCCTATGTCCGCCGACATAGACGGTCCCCATCAAATAGCAAATCATTTGTCTTTCCAGCACCCGACGGCGGATGGGAACAACCGAAGAGTACGGATATCTATGCTAGTGTGAGACAATCACCTCCACCGGTGAGCGAGGGATCAATGCCCCCCGGGGCCATCCTTTCCCCGCCCGAATCCGCGCAGAACTCCAGCGATGAAGAGTCGACCAATCGGTCACCAGATGTGCTGCAGCTGGAGGAGTTGGAGGCTGCCGTCAGGTCCATTGAACAAAGGCGAGCGTCGTCTCCCGACAGGCAACCTTCAGAGGAGATGTCTTCGACAACAGCTGGGAAGCCAGCAGGCGCTGATGCGGGAAAACCCACCCGCCCCACATTGCTGAAAGATAATCGATTGATCTCACGCTCGCGGTCATTTGTCGAGCATTCGCTGAACCGCAAGCAGGAGGAAGCTCTAATTAGCTCTCCGGAGGACAGTGATCGAGATGATGAACCCCGAGCAAAATACCCGATGGTGCGCAAAAAGTCTGGGGAGCTTGTACGGCCTGCGCTACGCCCACCCTCGGCCCGCCGGCGGCCATCTAGTATGCCAGGAACCCCAACTTACTCGAAAGCTGTGCATTTTGACGCTCAGCTGGAGCATATTCGCCATTTTATGCAACTCGACAAGCCCCAGGCTGTCAGCGCCGGCTCGTCACCGGTGGAGGATCTTGACGCTGATGGGGAGTATCCGTTTGCAAGCGATTCCTCGGACAAGCCGTCGTTTGAATGGGGCCTGCGACTTTCGAACTTCCCTCATAAGCCGCCTGCCCAGTCACTGCAACGTGTTCGCCTAGAGCGTCTATTCCTTTCCACCGACAAGCACTCGTTGGTTGGAATAGTGGTGGTCGCTAATCTCGCTTTTCAGAAGCATGTCGCTGCCCGATTCACATTTGACGGTTGGAAGACCACCTCTGAGGTGGTTGCGGAATATATTCAAGATGTTCGGCGGAAGCAGCTGCAAGATGGCTACGATCGGTTCATGTTCAGTATCAGACTGGATGAACAAGCGAATCTGGACAAGAGGACCATGTTCGTCTGTATCAGATACAATGTGAACGGCCAAGAGTTCTGGGACAACAACGAGACAAGGGACTACCAAGTGAACTTTACCAAGATACCGAAGCCGAAGCTTAGGACACAAGAACTTCCTCGCGCTCGTCCTCGACCTAACCTACCTCGAAGCCGGAGTTTCACTGGAGCTGGCAATCGTCCTCTCTCCATGCCCTCGTCCCTCAAGGATTTTTCTGAAATGCATCGCTATATCTCGTTTGGTCCTCCACTCAACGATCGGAAGAGCAGATCCCAGGACGATGATGATTTGCATCACGACCCGGAGGGCCCGGTGCCCATCCGTCGTGACAAGCAGCCACATCAGGTTTTTGGCAATCGTTACGACTTTGAATCATCTTTATCCGCCGCGATGCGTACCAAGCCCGAACAGGACCGCACTATGTTGACTGCTCGAGCTAAGACTGGAACTTCTGGAGCGCGAACAGATGCGCGAAATGGCTCGCCTCTCGCCTCGCAGCCAGTTCACACATCCTCGGGTAATAACTCTCCGATGGTCCCAGGCAAGCCGAACCTTGAGTCGTCGTCTTACAGAGAGCTCGTTGATCGATATTGCTTTTACGGCTCCCCGAACAACTCCCCAAATCTCAACCTTCCCCTAAAGGTGGACGATCGTGTAACAAGTCACACGGCCGGTCTATCCTCCCCCTCGTCATCACCAGGCAGATACTCGCCCAATGAGACTCCCGCTGACACCTCGCGGAGCCTCCCGGCGTCTCCCCCGACTTACTCATACAATTACTATGAGCCCATGCAAGAAAGACTTTTCCAAGAAACCAAGACACCAGCGATGATAAGCGGTTAAACAATCCCGCCGCGATATTATCACCAGCGTTCAGCGTTATCATCCCCTCTACATTACCTGCGGCAGTTTTCTATGAGATTGGTCATCGATATTGTTCTACTAGCATCTCATTACCCCTTACGGTTGAGATAGCTAAGTCGCATCACTTGTTAATTCGCATCTTACTAAATGATCCTCTCGCGCTTCATATCGTTATGCTCGGAGATTGGTTGACGCACTCGCCGCGAAACCATCTGCTTGACCATGGCTATCTCTCTTTTCGCTCTCTTGCTATCATATTTCTGTTCGGCATCTGGCTAGAACCTCTGCGATGCACCATAAACCGCGAGGCCATCAGTCTTTTGCCTTTTGTATTGTCTATTTTCCATTTAACGAGATGGCTGCAGCGTGCTAGATGGCCATTTGTCTCTAGTTGCAGCCAACGAGGTCGCGTCAGCGAACGGATCTACCATGATTATGATGTTATGTGGGCTTTCTTCCATTCTTTTTACCGTCTCTCGACCCCGAGAAGCATTTGGTCAGCCATTTTATCGGCGGCCCACAGTACGAAGAGGTTTACTTGAAAGTTGCAAAAGTCTACCTTTTCTGTTAATTTAGTTTGCTGGTTTTTGTTCTGTGCATGGCGTTGGGTGGCTCTTTCACTGCTTTCTTCTTTTCCCCTCGTTTCCTTCGGCGTCAGCGCGGCTGTATTTACTGTTTCATTTGACAGGAGTTTTGGGATCATATGGGACGCGTTGAGAACCAGCGCACATAGCGACAGAATCAATAGGACCGAACAGGCCTGAATCAACTCGCCTCACTGTTATGTTTTGTTTTCGTAGACTGGAGTAGAATGTAGAAAACGTGAAATCCGATCACCTACAGATTGCAATATCTCGACTGTTGTGGGGCTGAAGTATGACCATGAATCACGTGACCATCACCCCACCCGCCCGCGTTCCAGGGGCGCACGGCTGGAACAGCAGATGAAAGCCGCCAAAACGCGCTCTTGAAAGCAGACGTTCATAAACGCTCTTTTCTCTGCCTCTTCCCGCCAATCAGCGCTTCACGTCGCTTTTCGACTCCTCGCAACTGACCCTCTCTCGATTAGTCATTCTTGCAAAGGAAAACGCCCTCAAATCACTCTGTCGCCCACCGCCACCTATTTAAACTGCCTGCTCTTCCCGTTCCTCACAACTTTCTCTTCTTTCCCCTCTCCCTTTCCCGCCTGCATCCTCATCTCGACTCCAAGCCACCATTTTCATCAAAAACATCCACCTTTTACCGGTTTTATCTATCGAGCTACTCCAGCTTCATCTCTAATACCTCATCATCATGTCTGGACGTAAGTAATATCATCCCCTCCCTATACCTTGTTGTCGGTGGCGTGTCGTTGTTTCTGATCCTCGACGCGGGTCGCGATGGCTTCAAACACGTGACGTCAACCGACCCGGCCAACAAGACAACATCCCACACTCACACCTCATTCACCACGCCTCTCTTTCTATCAAACACGAGCTAACAGAACTCTTTTATAGGCGGAAAAGGTGGCAAGGGTCTCGGCAAGGGCGGCGCCAAGCGTCACCGCAAGATCCTCCGTGACAACATCCAGGGTATCACCAAGCCCGCTATCCGCCGTCTCGCCCGCCGTGGCGGTGTCAAGCGTATCTCCGCCATGATCTACGAAGAGACCCGTGGTGTCCTCAAGTCCTTCCTCGAGTCAGTCATCCGTGACGCCGTCACCTACACCGAGCACGCCAAGCGTAAGACCGTCACCTCTCTTGACGTCGTCTATGCCCTCAAGCGCCAGGGCCGCACCCTCTACGGTTTCGGTGGTTAGATGCAGTGTCCCGAGCCAAGAAACTGCTTTTTTACGAAACGATCGCCGGTACTTTTGTGCCTTTTTTTTTTTTTTCTTCCTACATTGAAATGGGGTTTATGGGTTATGGGCTTCGCGGCCCGGAATCGGGTGTTCTTTTATTCGGTCGGGATTTGGGCTGGCTTTCGTTCGGGAATTCTTTTTTTCGTTTCAAATGGGTTGAGGAGACGGTTATGACTATGCTTATCCAACATGGTGATGGTATCTATGGACTAGATCGCGAAATCATATTGCTGTTCTCCCACTATCAGTTTCGCTCTCTCCAAGTCGTAGAATTTTCTTCTCTATAATTCGTTGCCAGGCCGGCTATGAGAGTTCTTACCTCGAAGCGCGCGGAGTCTGACGTTTCCAGCTGAGAAGGAGCAACGTAGCGCCAGCCCCAGGCTCGCGGCAGTCAGACGCTTCTAGCTAAGAGAAGTAAAGTACTCCAAGGTAACATGTAAAATGAAGCGCGACGTCGCTGATGCCTTTACTAAAATAATTGCATGAATTGGTATATATCCTGCCTCTCTTATAAGAGAGTAACCACGTACACAAATAATTTAGGTCTTGTGGCAGGTCAAGAGGATGTCCAATCTCGTGGCTGCGCCTTATGTTATAGCATAAAGCCAGAAGCCTTCCTCACCAATACCCTGAAATGTGCACCTCCAACCTTAACCTGGCCTCGAGTTCACCTCCATCATCAGCATTCGACGGCAGTACTCGACTAAAGATCCGACGAAGCGCATCGCGTTTCCGAGGCCTTTGACTCCTTATTCTCGACAATCTCTCCAGCGCCTCAACTTTCAGCATGACCTCGCGCGTCATGTCATGATCCGGTCCTAATGCCCTTTGGAATCCCGCCAGAGCGCGTCGGCATAATTTGTCACTATCCTCGAGCCTGCCTACGCTGAAGCAGAATTGCCCGTACGCGCAAACCGCATAACTCGTCCAGAAATGGTCTCGTCCCCAAGTTATTTCCTGGCCGGCTAATTCGCGCTGGTATAGCGCTTCCGCTTTCGAGGGGTTGTCCTTGCGATAGATGTGTGTCAGCCATGCGAGGCCGTGTATGACGTCGAGAGTTGAGGGGTGGTAGGGACCCAGTTGCTTCTCCATTCCGGATAGTGCTTTCTCATAGATTTCTTCTCCTTCGTCGATGCGATAGTTCCTGAAGTTTAGACGCGCTAGGCGCACCATTGTTTGTAGGGTGAAATGGTGTTCTGGTCCCAGGATATGTTGCTCGCCCTCGAGGGCCCTGGAAAAGAACGTCTCCGCCGTGGAATAGTCAGAACGGACCTGGTATGCCCGGCCGAGGCTGTTGAAGTGTAGAATACTAGCTATATGACCCGGGCCAAAATATTCGTTATAGTACACCTGGGCTTTCAGGTACTGCACTAATGCTTCTGAGGCCATCCCATACTTCAGATAGAGACTGCCTAAATTGGACAAAATGTTAGGGAGCTGTTCCACACCTGGAGGTACACTCTGTATGCCCATGGCTGTTTGGGTGGGCTCCGAACTCAAGGGCTTTCTGTCCGTTTTTTCTTTGCTTTCCGAACAAGAAAGGTCCGGTCTTTCCAATCCATCTCGCGTCGTAGAATCCAGGTCAGATCCGTTGTGCATGGACTCTGAAGCCTCCAAAGCTCCCAGGTTATTTGATAGCGTGGTCTCCTCAACCGCAGGCATCTTTTTGGGTCCAAAGATGGGAAGATTCGCGTTATACGGCACCATATCTTCCATGGCCGCAATGGCTTGCTGGAACATATACTCGGAAGCGCTCATTTTCCACTGTGCATCGTACAACAGTCCCAATCCATTGCAGATATGTGGGTAGCATCTATGTTCTGCTGTTCTGGGGCATATAGCTAGTGCCCACTGGTATACTTGCTCCGCTTTCTCATAGTTATATTGGCTGATAGAAAGGTTAGCAACGCAGCGGAGTGCGTAGCAGAAGGATGATCGCACATCACCTGCAGGGTCCTGAGCAGCTGTACGCAGTCTGCCAACCAAATAGTCAACATGAGGAAGCAATCGCTGTTGTAGCTGCCAGAAATTGACCTGACTATAGTCCGGAATTAAGTGTCCCACTGATACCATAGCTATCTCGTCGAGATGCGGTGGTTTTCTTTCTGAATTCGACAGATATGGTTTCTTAGTCAGGGTCTCAGGTTCAGCTCCTGGGTTGAACTCGACCAGTGTTGGGGTTCTTGTTTCGCTTCGAGTCTCGGTTTGTGCCTCAATCTGCAATTTCCAGATTGAGAGACACCAATCCCGTACAACAGGATGCATGCTGTAGCTACCATCGAGCAAATTCAGATTGACGAACGAGAATCCAAGCAGAACTTTCATTTTCGCTCGAAATGTGAGTTCATCCCACATAACAGTATGATACCACTTCAAATCCGGAATCTGAGGGCCAGACCTCAATAACTCAAACCAGATATCTTGGTTATTGAACTGCGCAAGGAAAAGCATCAATTCTGCGGCTTCTGGGTCTCGATTTTTGATTTCTTGGTAGGAAACCGTCCATGCTTGTATGATGTTGTCGTGGTCATAGTGCCGATTGGAATTTGACTGGGACTGCAGGGTATGCCAGGACTCTCGGTAGTACTGAAGGTAACTCCTGATGCTTATTCCTGTCTCACGTATAAATGAGCCTGCGATGGTAATCGCTAGTGGGAGACCGTCGAGTTGATGGATGAGCTCGACGACAGCTGTATTGTCAGAATAAAACCGAATCCCAAGGACGTGCTAACTTACCCTGATCGACGTTGCTTGCCTGCTGAGACTGGTAGGGCAAGCCAATACCCTGCAAAAGGAGCTCGGAGGCATGCGGTGGATCGAGTTTCTCAAGTGGAAGGGACTTTCCCAGCTCACCAACTTTCGAAAGCCGCAACGTGATCAGGATGGATCCATGATCAGCTCTGGGAAAGAACTCCCTGACATTGTATTCATCACCTTCACCAGACGCCGGAGACGGGCAATACTGATCGACATTATCGAAAATCAGCAACCACTTGTTGTTTTCCGGAATTGTAAGCCAGTTTAAAACCCTTGCTGCGTTATTCTTGACGCCCTCATCGTCTCTGCCCGGGGAGAATTGTTCGTAGCCAGGGAGCCTCCACAACGCGGAGCTTAGCGAGTGGAACAATGTCTCTTGACTTCTACCGCTGAGCCATGGGATTGCACTGAAATGGCGCTTGTGGGCTCGTGCGAAGCGGACCGCCAGCTGTGTCTTTCCCATGCCGCCAAGCGCGTGAACAACTGCAACATTTTGTGAGACTTGACCTGGCCGTAGATGGGCCCATAGATCCTCAAGCTCATTTTCACGGCCAACAAAGTTTTGAACAGCAGAGACTGCGCTGAAGTCAAACGGGACATCAAACTTGCGTCCTAACAGTATTTGAATTAATCAGTTTCTCACGGAACAAAGGAGGGATCAGATAGCAGTGTATGAATGGCCATAAGATATCCATGGCTTGTCGCGACGTACCTTGGTCTTATGGAATTCTACGCGGGCCTTAAAGATCAAGCGACTATGGAAAGCTCTGGGTTTGCTCGCCCCCCTGAGCAAGATCGTCTATATTTGCCCAATTACTCTCACGTTGTCTCC
This sequence comes from Aspergillus karnatakaensis, assembly GCF_047715665.1. Taxonomy (NCBI): domain Eukaryota; kingdom Fungi; phylum Ascomycota; class Eurotiomycetes; order Eurotiales; family Aspergillaceae; genus Aspergillus; species Aspergillus karnatakaensis. The sequence continues at coordinate 269,081 of NW_027395730.1, read as the reverse complement.
ATCGGATCTAGAAATTGCAACAACTGCGACCCATCTCAGACCGTCTCCCGACCTCCAAGAAAATCTACAGAGCCTGCTGTACATTACGGATTGATTGCATCTGCAAGCCAAGTGGTGAAGGATAGCAGCCTAAGGGATCAGCTAGGCCGCGAGTTAGGTGCACTTTGCGTTGAAATGGAAGCAGCAGGAGTGATGGACACGCTACCCTCGCTGGTCGTTCGTGGCATCTGCGATTATGCAGACTCGCACAAGAACAAAGGATGGCAGGGATACGCAGCTGGCATGGCAGCGGCCTATGCCAAGGAGCTTCTTCTTTTTACATCGGCTGTTCAGACCGAAATCCTACCGCAATGTGTGATATGATGCGCCTGTAGTTTTGAAAGCGCTGTCAACAGAGCCTGGGGCGGGCGGCTGAGCATGCCAATTCGCTGAAACTTTCCACCACTGAGTGCCTTACCGTAGTTATACACAACTACGCCCCCATGGCTGTCTGTTGGTTTGCTGACAACGATATCTCCAAGGCGAACATCTGCGCCTCCAACACCAACCATCAATCCAAATCGAATGCTGCGGAAGCTGGACAACAACTGGGCGAGTACAGTGCTAGCAGACACAGTGCCACATTTTCCACTTGGTAAACAGGCGATGACGATATTATGTTCTGAGATTTTCCCAAGTGTATATGCATTTTGATCGCTTGACTGTACAGGCAGGCTTTCGTGTATCTCATCTAGCATGGCAATAGATGCTGCCAATTCTATCGGTAAGGCACACAGCCAGCAAACCGTGTAATCGTCATGGAAGCGTCGGAGATCCTTTGCGGCCATGACAGGCATATCAATGTTGTCCAGAGAAGCCACACAAAATCATACTCGAAGCTAAATAGGAGGTCATGGTGGGAAGAGACTAGGCCGACATGGCAACGTTGGCGCGAGAGGCAGGTCTGAAGTAAGGCTGACTTTTTGGTGTGCCTTCAAGGATCAGGAAGATTGGGATGAGCCGACAATGCCCTGTGGTTGTTGGTGATGGCAACTCGCGAAAATTTAAGGCTGCGCTGGACAAAAGATGACCAGCACCGCATTTGAGGCCGTGCAATTAGTCTTGTTCGATAACCTGAGTCAAAGTGTGCCGCTTAAATAGGTATTGAAGAGGGCGGGTGAGACACAAGCTGCATGAGTAGGCGCTAAAACAAGCACTCCTATAGGGCAACACAGAGAAATCGACATCCTACTAGGTAGTATCCTCCATTCAACGATTTGTGTACAGCCAGTTGTTTCTCGGTTTCCAAGGGTTCGCGTTGATATTGGATCCTCACGACGATTGGCTGAACACCCTGAATTCATTGTCATTTTCAACACGATCAAGAGCAGAAAATGACCGCCACTCCGGTTTCTAGTACTTTGCCGCCCATATCAAAGATACGTCCATGTAGGAAGCGTGCCATTACCGATTTTTCATATCCATTGGTGGAGGTTATCACACAAGATCCGGAACTTGGGACGATATTGCCCAAGCTTCAATTAATAAGAACCTGGAGGTCGAACAATGCTTCAGGCTGGGAATGGAAAGAGTGATACAGATGGAACTTGAAAGTCTGAATAACGAACATAATTCTCCGTGTCGGACTTGTTATGTGGATGGCTTTTACAGCAGATCTGAGTTCTGACAAGTCAACATATCGCTTCATTGAGACTGTAGTGCGGAAGAGTGCCATCAGCGCGATTGCTTGACTGAGCCCTGCGAGTCCTGCTAGCGAGCGAGATGAGTATGTGGAAAGAACCGAAGTACAAAGACTTTGTGAGTATGCGTGCTTCTTGAGCATCTTGTACCGCTGACTGCGCGTAAGTGACCTCAAGCTCAAGCAGGCAACAAGGATAGCACCCGGCCGTATGTCGACTTCAGTGGTCACATTGAACGTTTCGCTAGGCCCGTTTTCGGGATGACAATGATCCTGTCCTGGCTCTTCTGGGGGCTTCTATTCCAATTCTTCTAACGTGTCTAGGGCAGTAGCTGAAGTTTCGGTTCTTGACATGTTTTTATTGCCTATCACGGCGGCTGCATTATCAATCGGCGTTGCCTCAGCCTGTTGGGCGCAAACACCAGCATTGGTTAGCGTGCAAGGGATGTTAGTCACACCGGCAAAAAGCCAGATAGACATGCAAGGAAGCGTTGTTGAGTCGAAGGACAGGGAAGATTTCCCGGGAGAATGTCCAAGAGAACGTCCGTCGGGTGCCATGGCTGTCGTCAGCATTGATGTGGCTCGCCGGGATATGACATGGTGGGACCAGAGTTGCGACGATAAGTAGAGTGGATATGGTTCATTGCCCTCATACATAGTACGTAGAGAAAGTACCCTAGTGAAATGAATTATGGGGATGAGAACGGGGAATCGGGGATGAGCCTTGTGCGCCACATTCAGCCTTGTGTGTGGGACAACCAATGACTGCGCCACAATGATGCTGCCATCAGCCTGCAGCCTGCAGGTGATTGGGTGGGGCAGCAGGTCCGTGACTCCGTACGTACCCCCCGCATCACTGGGACGATGTCATACCTTTCTGTTTGCTCCGAGCTCAGATAAATCCTCAACATTCATCCTGTTCATTTCTGATCTGTTCATCTGTTCATCTTCCATTTCGCTCTCTAATCGCAACAATGTCTTATCATTATCCGAACCGTCAGTTCTCCCGCCGGTCTTGCGCCAGTGCTCTTTCATGCAACTAACGTACCTATCCTTTCTAGAGTCCCAACAGCCCCCGCAGCAGTATTATCAGCCGCCTCCAGGACCACCCCCGGGACCATCACCTGGGCAACTACTCCAGTCTAACGGCCCTCCACAACACTCTTACGGTCAACAGGGCTATCCTGCATCTCCTATGCCTCCAGGACCGCCAGGTCCCCCTCCACAAGGCCAGTACGGACAAGCGCAATACGGACAGCCACCTCCGCACTCCCCATACCCACCGGGCAATACTGGATATCCATCACCTGTCCCTCAAGGGGCTCAGGGAGGATTTGGGTACCCTCCACCACAATCAAACCATCCACAACAGCCAGGGTACTCTCAACAGTATCAGACACCCCACTCACCCCAACCTCTACAGCATCCTCCTTACCACCAGCAACAGCAGTATCCTCCGCAGCATCCTCCGCAACCCCCTTATGCTCAACAGCCTCAACAGCCTCAGCACCCTCATCAGTATCAGCAGCCTCAACAATTTCCGCCTCCACAACAAGGATATGGTGCGCCTGTAGCCGTTGATAACTCCCCTGCATCAGTGGGCTACGGCCCTGGGCAGATTGCGCACGGCGACTTCCGGGGCCAAGCAGAGCAGCTCCGCAAAGCCATGAAGGGCTTCGGAACAGACGAGAAACTTCTGATCCAAGTTCTCAGCAAACTCGGACCCCTTGAAGTCCTAGCTGTCCGCGATTCTTACGATAAGCACATCAAGCGGAACCTCGTTAATGATGTTAAATCTGAAACAAGCAGCTACTTCCGCCAGGGCCTCCTCGCTATCCTCGAGGGACCTCTTATGTATGATACCGCTCTCGCTCGCGAAGCGGTTCAGGGTATTGGTACTAAGGAATGGTTGCTCAATGATGTTCTTCTCGGTCGCAAAAACAACGATCTCAAGGCCATCAGTGACTCCTACGAGCGAGTTTACGGCCGCAAACTCCAGAAAGATGTCGAAAGCGACCTCTCTTTCAAAACAAAGACCCTTTTCAATAACGTCCTTCGAATGAGTCGCCATGATGAGAACCAGCCTATCGACCCGCGCACTATCGAAGCCGAGGCGCAGAACATTCACGGTGCTACTGCGGCTCGCGTTGTCAACAATGCAGACGAGGTATCTAGCATTTTCGCCCGTAGCTCGAACGCGGAACTCGGTGCCCTCAGCCGGGCTTTCCAGGATAGATACCATACTTCTCTCGAGGCTCATATCGAAAAAGAGTTCTCTGGCCATATGAAGGATGCTCTGCTTCACATAGTCCGGACCGCCGTGGATCCTGCTCTCCGAGATGCCATTCTACTCGAAGAATGTATGAAGGGAATGGGCACCAAGGACGAGAGACTTGTTGTCCGTGTGGTCCGGCTTCATTGGGATCGCAATCACCTGCAGAATGTCAAGGGTGCGTATCAGCGCATGTACAAGCAGGACCTCATTAAGCGGGTAAAGGGTGAGACAAGTGGTGATTACCAGCGGTTGCTGGTTGCGATGTTGGAGTAGTTAACTCTTCCCCCGAGGTCGCTTTCACGGCTTGGTCTCTGCATGATACACGAGACTGCCGTCGTTCAGCAGTGATTTGACTTCGTCTTATTGTTTTATTAGTTACAGTTCTTAGTCACGACCTCGTTCTTATGAGAGCTCAGATGCCTTATGCACTTTGATTAATGATAATGTTTCTCTACGACGAACCGAACTGGACTTCATGCCAACCCTAGATTCAACTAGTAGAGATGTATGCTCTATGTGCAGAATAAGTATTTGCCTCCGTAACTTCCTCGCCCTTGCCAACATCTTCTAGCTAGATAGAAATTACTACCAGGAGTTTGTCAAACCTCCAAACCCAGCAGAGTTAGAACGCCCTCTCCTGAAAGAAACGGGAGCTACATCCGACGAAATTCAGCTCTTCCTCGATCGGCGGTTCGGGGACTCAGGGTAGGTCACACCACCAATACCTAGCCCATGTTTAGTACCACCTTCCTCAACCCTCCGACTAGGACGGCCCTATCATAAAGAGCAACATTAGATCGGTCGCACTTACGTAAATAAATATGGACTCAGCTGCTTTTATCCTTCATTTCAGCTCATGCTCAAAAGTGGCCTTGTAAGTTGTCCGTAGATTGGTGCTGATCATCTTAGCTCCCCGAGGCGGAACTTGGGAGGTATACCCCCCCTCCTTCCTAATCCGTCCGCACTCTTCCTCTACCTAGTACGGAGTACCACCCATCCTCAAACAACAACATGAAGAAATCACTTGGAGTAGGCAAAAAGACCACTTGTCCTCTAGTCTAGACACCACCCTCTCAAACTCCCACGCACAAGATAACCCTTTCACAAAGACCCAAGGCCACGTGTATAGTGAACCTGCAGTGCTGTGCAGCGAGCACAGCGCAGCCTTTCCGTGGACTTGCACCCCAGACCTCCCAAGCGGCAGAAAACCCTGCGCAAGATTTCAGGCCTTATGCTCCTGCTACTGCGCAGGTACCTCACTTTTCCGCAATATTTTACGGCCTGTATTTTTGGTATCACCTGTGTATCTGCGTGCATCTGCAGTGCCCTGCTGCTGCCTAGCTGCACGCGTCTGTTGACGTCACGCGATGCAGATTTATCATTGTTGTGGGGTGAATGACGTTATTGCAAACGGAGGTGGAAGGTTTTGTATTGTTGTGAATAGGCGGACGTGGGAGTGAATAGGATTTCAGAATCGGGAGGGAAGAATAGGAGCCTGGGGCCTGGGGAAGGCTGAATATGGGACAGCGGAAAAGAAGTTGATATTGTAGGCAGCGGGCTGGTGACCTTTTGGGGGAAGGAGAATCTCAATTGGAAGGAAACAATGAGCGGAGAAGAGGTCTTACGGGTAGAGTTTATAGTATGGAAATCAACTATGCAAGTCATATCTCATTTCTGTCATATCGTAGCATATGCAATAGTAGATCGTTATACATATCATGCAATAAATCGAAAACAAGACTAGAACCAAGAGTAAGAGCTAGCTACATCAAACAATTTCGCCGACGACTGAGACGTGCGAGCCAGGGAAAAGCCCTGTCATCCCCGCATAGCACCCCCAGTACCAATCATCGTTGATGTTCTCGGCCTCAGTTATCTCTGCGCCTCGGGGGAACATCAGTTCGTCTTGTACCCCTTCTTCCGGGTACCAAGACCACAATGCAAGCAAGACAAGTCCAACGCCGCCGTCCGGTGGGAAACGGCGGGCAGCTGAGGGAGCTGTGCTGGGGCTTTGCGGCTGGCTAGGGTTCAGGGAGGAAGGAGTGCCGGGCTCGGAGTTCTGACTGCGGTCTCGGTCGTTGTTCCATGAAGATCGGACTCGTGATGCTTTTTTCCGACGCTCAGATCCTTCTTTCCAGCTCCAGTCACCTTGTGAAGGTGTCTCTGAGGTGGGCGCTCCGGTGGTCGTAGGTACTGCTTGGATAGGAGATGATGTCGGTGGCAACTGCTTATCCTTCAGAGCATGACCCCCGACAAGGTTACGAGCAATAATCCGGCGTGGGCCTTCAGGGAAGTTATCAAACGCAACCACAATCATGCGATGCCCCTTAAGACATCGACGCCAGCCGTTCAGACCGTCTTCTTTGCGGATCTTTGATGTAGTCACGAACTTCAAGTAGCAATTAGCACAGAGATCGTAGTCGCCGTCGTTGCAGCGGAGGCAATGGAATCGTAAGGTCGAGGTCGGAATTGGAGAGCTACAGGAATCACAGCGGGTCGTAATAGTCAAAACATTCAAGGTCTCTGTACTGCTGCCGGCCGGTTGATCTTGAGGGCCACGGCTACCCGGTACTGTGCGGCAAATAGGGAGTAGCGAATGCGTACAGCACTTCCCTTGGTTGACACAGCGATTGCAGAATCCCCAGTCCCCTTCGTTGCACTGGTTGCAAGACCAGAAGCCCTCGTTGGCAGGCTTCTGGCAACGATCGCAAAACAATCCCTGCTGCAACCTCCGAGCCGGACTATCGCTTGTCATCTCCCTGCCGTCTCTCACAAATCTAAGAGCAGACTCAGTAGGCCGTGAGTACTTGGTAGATAGTAAAGCGTGCTGAGATGACGTTGGTGAGTTCGGTTGATCGTCTGTTGGCGCTCTCAACTTCGCCAATTTTGCCTGAGCTGACAGCTTGAACCCTTTCCACTCGAAACACCCTCTCCCTTGGCGGTAGCATCTGAGACAGAGATGATAATTGCCGTCTTTACACAGTGGGCAGGCTTTGTGCAGTTCATATTGGATGTCCAGCTTTCCACATCGATCGCACGAGATACTCGGTTCGAGGTATGAATCGGCAGGTTGCGGCAGCACATTGGAGCGGGACGATGAAGGCCGAGGACGCTCCTGTCTAGCTGGTCCATTGACTTCTGCCATCACAGAGCTGTTTGTGGATACGTCGGAAGTGCCAGCTCTTGGACGTAAAGAGCTGATGCTATCCAAAGGACTCCGTAATGCCGAAGCATTCATTCTTGGAGAATCGATTGAGGATCGAGTTCGGGTGTGGCTGATCGGCCTATTCCGATCACTGATCAATGCGTTAGTAACGCTCTGATCTGAGGAATTGGCACGTCGAGATCGTGGTGTAGATCCCGTTGGTTGTGCTCGTGAGTGAGAGTTGCGAGGACGGTCTGCCATCATGTCGCTTGACGATCGCATTGCAGGGCCTAGTGTTACATCCGATGATGAAGCTGGATTGTATGGTACAGGAGACGTTCTTCTCCGGCGATTCCCTCCCTGCTCAGACAGACGCCTCTGATGATTTGACGGGCCAGGGCGCGGTGACGCAGAAGGTTCCAGCAGAGGCTGCCCCCCTGAGGGGCTAGCAGAAGATCCTTGAGGCCGTTGCAGGGATTGTGAACGAGCGCGAGTCTGCCTCTGTGATTGTGCTTGCTCTGGAGCATCCTGGCGCCGTTGCGAACGAGAACGTAGCATATGCCGTCGACGATACGCATCCGCAATGCGCTCACTGAGCTCTTCTTCCTGCCCAGGCTCAAGATTGTCCAAATCAATGTCATCCAATAACCCTTCCTCAAAGATTTGTCGTAGGATTTCTTCCTCCATGGTCTCCGTATCAGACGACAGGCTCAGTAGTGACCGCAAACTCGACTGATGCTCAACCCGTCTCGTTCTCTCCGCAGCGCTATCTGGCCGTGCCGTCGTTGTAGGTCGAGTTGTCCGTTGTCGCCGTGACGCTCGCTCCTCCTCCCGTCGTCGTCTGGAACGCACATCCTCCCTTTGCCCAATCCTGTCAGCAGAATCCGTCCGACGAGTGCGCGACGATTGTGCTGTTCGTTGTGCTGCCGTCGTTGGTCTCCAAGCCTCCAGACTCAACTGTCGAACCTCCTCCATTATCCTCTGATCTTCACCATCAGACTCCGCGGAGCTATTTCCTGGAGACATTGCGGCCGGAAAGACAGATTGCCCAGGCTTGTATCGTTGTTCGATTTCAGCTCGTTCGGCAGCTGGCTTGGCACGTTCGGGATTAGCGGTCAGCACCATATCCAAGAGCGTCGTAACTGTGGCATTGGGACGAGTCTCGCGGACATTTGCGCGACATGAAGGGCAGGTATATCGACGGGAGGAGGAGTTTGATCGTTGGGAAGCTTGAGTATAGAACCATTCTTTCAGGCAAGATCCACAAAAGGTATGCAGGCAATCGAGCAGGGTAAGCGGTTGGAAAAGCAGATCTGTGCATATCTAGCAACGAAGTCAGCGACCGTACCCAAGCAAGCATCCAAAAATATAGCATGCTGCCTGGAATCGAGCCCGGCTTTTACTCGATTCCTGCGAAAAGGTCGAGAGATGCAAGGGGTGGTAGCGCAGGGTGATAGCCAATCTGGAACCCGCCCCGCGTTTGACTGGAGGAATCGGGCTGAAAAAGAAATGAGGGACACACCGAACAAGTCAACTCTTTCTCAAGATCCCCGAGGCCAGGAGCCCCTTGCGGCTCGATAGACATGGAGAAAGCTGTACCACGGCAGGGTGGAAGCTAAATGGCGATGAGGGCGAGTGAGATGGGATGAGATAACCGTGGTTGGTGGTCGGGAGACAGGAAGGCTGAAGACTCCACGAGGGATCGTCGGCTTGGTTCCACTCCCCGCATGGGCCTCTGATTCTCCGAACTATGAAATCGTAGTAATAACAATTTCAACTAACTATAACTATAATACACTCGCTGTTATCTACGCTCATTTCCCATAATTCTCCTTCTCCCAGAACCAATGATACAGACTCCGCCACTCTCTCGCCTGGTCCTCCACATAGTCCCCAACCAACTCTGCCGTCTCATTCGACCCCCGCACATCAACCGGACTCGCGTTGGACGTCATGTCAACAGCTACACCCCCCGTGTTGCTGTCCAGAACCTCTTCGGTGCCATTCTTTGCCTTCTCCGCCAGCTCCTTCGCTCCTTCCCGGACAGTCTCGGCGTACTCTTCGGCTCGTTCTCGCGCCCGCTCAAGTAGCTCTTCCGGTGTAGGATATCGGCGAGTAAGAATGAGGAGGAGGTAGTAGCTTCGTACAATCCCGGTGTAGACTACATCCTTTGCAAGCATCGTAAAACCGTGAGAGAAGAAGCCTTTCAAGACCTCTCCCCGAAGACCTGCGTACAGCTCAGAAGCTCCCTCTGTGCGAGCGATCGTGATGACGTTTGATATTATCGATGGCACAAAGAACAACTCGTCCAGCTCGTCGCTATCTAATTTTGCGGCAGGCTCTTTTGCGGTGCTAGAGCCAGCGTTTGAGACCTGCGAGCGAGTCTTGGCCATCGAGAAAGGATATGTGATTGAAGATGCCGCTGACTTGCTGAGCGCTGCTAGCAAGAATGTAACGGCTGGAGACACCTTCGCTCCATTAGCTCGACGGCGGAGAGCAGACTTTAATATCTCATTGAGAAAGAATGTAATGGAAGGGTTCAGCGTGAGAATTAATGACGCTGAATACCCCGCCCAGAAACCTCGAATGCCCCTCTCCAGCCGAATCTTCGAGGCAATCTCCGATGCGCTCGCTGAAGTTCCAGACGTCTGCTTTCTTGCCACAATATTCGACAAGGGCGTCGTAAAAAGCTTGGAGAAGGCACCCGCTAGAACTCCAATCGCCAACTCATCCAAAACAGGCAGCACAGTATGCCGTGACCGACGTCGCGCCTCATGCCGTGCCGCAATCCTCCGTTGCCTGAAAAACTCATACGCCAGGAAGAAAAGAAACGCATCAAGCACAGTCTTCGCTGTATCTTGCGCAAGGCCAGCATATAACCCGCCGACACCTTCTGTTGCGTAAATCTTCCGCGCAGCATCCAGTAACCCTGTATATTTTCCTTCGTCCCTTCCTTCCTTATTGCTCTTGTATTTTTCGTCATTGGACTTGCGCTTTTGTTGCTTTTGTGTCTGTAAACGTGCGATGATGAGACTCAGAGGGTACGTCGCGAGGTTCGATACTGCCGCTCCGACAGCACCGGCAACGGCATTGCCTATCGTAGGGAGAGTGGGGCCTTGCAACGCAGCCTTTTTCCAGTCTTCTCTCGGTGGGCTTTCTTCGTATTTAAGATATAGCTGGTAAGAATCCTGGAGTAGAAAAGCAAAACGTCAGATAAGCTTCCAAACTTCATAGGGCATTTAGAGAAGGATGTATTACCAGCTCGTAGTCGTCTTCGGCCATTTTGGTAACAATCAAGTCGCGTTTCGACTTTCGGAGACCTTGAGTGATAACTGTCAAACAAGTGAAGAAAGCAAAGAAGCCGAGGCTCAGGTCAGTGGAGGGTCTTGAAATCCGGGGTTGGAACGATAACGTCATCCGATCCGGCCTGTGCTTATCACCTGCGCATGTGATTTCTCCAGCCCTCGTTCAACCACCTTCAGGCGAGAACAAGCTCGTTATACTCAAAACGAGGCTATTCAGCACTCGTTTTTTACATTCAAAAGGCATGGAGATCGGTGCCTCGGGGGATCTGGCTACAGTTGAGCTCTCCAACTGTCGCGGGAACAATACAGCCCGAGCATCATGGACGTCCTACTGCAGCCTCTCCTCGCAGATCCCGTAGAAATCATCGTCACCTAATGCTTCGAGAGGGACAATATTGGCGGTTTTCAAGGCCGTAGACATTGCCGCTTTTTACTCATCGGTGTCAAGTCACCAGATGGCGCCTAAGGGTAGGATCATTTCGTGGGTCCATCACGCTTACTCGGGCTGCTAGAGTTAAGAGAAGACAGAAATAGGATAAATAGTTATTTGCAATAATCTTGTGTAGTTACATCCTCTTGTGAGTGACTCTAGCGTATGGTCTTATGTAGTATCTACAGCCAACGATGTAAGTCTAAATCCGAATGACCAGAAGAAACCAAGAGTTGTGTTAAAAGATTCAAACGCCAAAAGACTCGCAAGCGAAAGAAAGAAACGAAGAGTTGATAAAGAAAAAGGAGCTTCTCTTAAACACCCAAGCCCTTCGCCCGGACCATTCCCCGTACGCCTCCAGCAGCCGATTGATGGGTATCATTGCGTTAAAAAGTGCAAACTCCGAGGGTATCGTAAGATAATGAGATCACGGCGCCCACCCTTTCGTTGTATGTCATTGTGTTAGTTCTAGTTTTTAGGTTTTCGGTTTTTCATATTTTTTTTGGATTTTCTTTGCAAGGTTGGTGGCTGTCATCCGGATCGTCCAATCTCTAACCGCGGGTGCTAGATATGGATGTTCAAAACGTGTTGCCGAACTGGCACTGCCAATCGTCGGCGGGCTGTCCCACCGTAGGCCGATTCGTACTGACGGCGCTAGTTCTCCTCGGATGACCAGGCTGATTTCCAGCAGTTCGAGCAGCGGCAAGGTGCTGGGGAGTCAAGTTGTTTGTGCCAACTGAGGAATGCTGTGAACGATTTGGTTGGTGGGCAGGAAATGCTGCGGGTCGACCAGTTTGATCGTAGTGAGCATCAGCCGCAGAACCCAGAGCACGAGGACGCTTGTATAGGCGGCTGTGACCAGCACCATCCTCTGGAAGTGCACCACTGGTTGTGTCCAGGGTTTCGTCGTGGCCACGCTTGCGTGAATTAGGATTAGTTTGAGTGCTAACCCCTGGAGCAAGAGAAGATCTGGCCGTCCTGAAATAGTGAGAAGGCTGGTAAAGCTGTGTATATGGCGAAATCTGTTGAGGCTGGTAGGGGTATGTGTATGCCGGATTCTGTTGAAGCTGACCATGCCCCTGATACATGGGGTGGTTTTGGGGCTGGATCACAGGACCTTGGTTCGCTTCTGTCGGCCACTGGATAGCAGTCTGTAGCGGCAATGCAGCAGAAGAGGCTTGCACAGCGGGTTGAATGTGTCCAGACAATTGGGATTGCGAACCTTGGGCGTCCACCGAGATACGTTGAGCAAGATGGCTAGGTTGCGGGATTTGCTGGCGCGGAACGTGTTGAGCATGATTGACATCGGCGCTTGGGTCCATCGCGCTCTGGCTTGGGTTTTTATGTGGCTTCCGCGGAGCTATGTGGCGATACTTCGGCTGCTTTGTAGTGTCAGGCTCAATCTGATTGTCAAGTGGAACCGGAGAGTTCGCGTTTGTATCCGCAGTCATTGTCGCTTCCCGCTCTTTCTTGTCTAATTCTTTGACTCGTCTTAGCTTCACTGCTTTCTTGGCATTGCCCTTTGTGTTTGTCTCAATCCGCTGCACGGTATCGAAGGGCCCGTCAATGAACCGGTGAGAATACGGTTCGCTTTCGCTCACTATGTGCACGCAAATCTTTTTGTGCTTGGTGAGCGTCTGGAGGACTGCTGCAAGACGGGCCTTGAAAGAGGCAAATCGTCTTTCCGGCTTGCTAGTCAGACGTCCTGCTTTGTGTCGAGTAATCATATTATCCTATGAATGCAATGTTAGTATAGTTCACAGTACCCAAGATGCTTTATTCTTTGACATACCAAGAGCTTCCAGCAGCATTTCTCAACGAATCTGAGGTTGAACAGGCTGGACGTGTCCATGCGGTTGATGCTGCGTCCGCCATCCACGTCGTCAGACTTTTCAAGGATAGCATCGCAAAGTGCTCTAACAATTGCCTTGCGCTCGTTTGTTGTAGTTGGAATTGTATCATCAGGTGCTTTGTTGCTGTCAAGTGCGACAGACTCATGCTGAAATTCTGTTATCGCTTCTTCAAGGGAGTTAAAGATAGTTTGCTTTGACTCTTGAGCTTTGTAGCTACCGGAGACAGCCTCCTGAGCCATTTTAACGAATCGTGAATCCACTTCGCCGGTCTCGCTTTCCTTAGCTCGCGGCTTTGCTGCGGATTTCCTCTGCTGACAGCCGCGGCCATTGGTCTGGGAGGCGCTGTTTACTGGAGTAGCCAATGGAGTTGTTGAAAGGGTAGTTGAGGGAGTGGCTGGTGGAACGGCTACGAAGGCGGTTGATACAGTGGTCTGTAAATCTGGAGGCAAGGATTGAGTAACAGGTGCAGAGGTCTTTAGGGCATCACCTGACTCTGAAAGGCCTCGTGCTGCATCCTCGCCGACTTGTTGCTCATCGGTAATAAGCCTAGAGGTAGCTTCTGAGATAGCTTTAGGAGAAGGTCGACTGGATGATGTCTCATTGAGAGTGTCAGCGCCACCAGTGCGACCGCTCATGGAGGCATTAACACCGGCACTGGAAGCAAGCTCTGGATTTTCGCCCTCAAGAGGCACCGGCTGAGTCGAGTCTCCAAAGCTTGAAGTGACTGCGGCATTGTGTGTAGCTGGGTTTGGGTGATAAGGTGATACAGCTGGTGGTTCAGCACGGTTCGTGTCCTGACTTTCGGGGCTGGCAGTGACAGGGGGCTGTGAACAGTTCAGGGCCTGGGGTAAGTACTGCAAGATATTGAATTCTTCGGGGGCCGCAGTCACAGGGTTGCATGGGAGCGTGCTATCACCGAATAGACCCATCAGTTCTTGCTGGTTGACACCCGCCTCGTCATAGTAATTGGGCCGATTGCTGTCGCCGGCGAACTCTCGATCAGTGTCAAGGGTTTCTGAGAAGAAGCTGTTTTGCCATGTTTTGTTCATGTGAAGGCCAATCATTCTGGTCGTGCTACCGTAGACTGCTGCTTTGGGTGAGTTCTGAGAGGGGAATATGTCCTGAGGATCATCCTGCCCGGGGTCGAGCGAAGGATAATCAGACGCCATTGGGAACGTGCCAGAAGAACTGTTTTCGTTGAATTCTAGCATACGTCACGGAAGGCTAAAGAAGTTTGAGAATAGTGATATGACGATGGATATTGAGATATGAAGAAATCATACGAATATGAGATGAAGATAGAGATCAGAGGAGAAGTGGTGTGGAGAGAAGAAGAAGAAGAGGATGAGGAGAAGGAGGAAGAGGAAGAGGAGGAGAAGAAGGAAGAGCCAAAAAAAGAATAAGAAAGATGCTATACAAGGGCTGGTGACCAAGAAGGCAGACGCGCTGGGGTAATGCATTCACTTGCTGTGTCTTGGTATCAATACCAGCTCGTAACGTGGGTATCAAATGCGCGCAAGTCGAGAACCCAACAACCTAGAGAGAGCACAAGCCAAACAATCTTGGGGAGGGCGGTAGGTTGTAAACAAGGTCCCAGAGTAAAGGGTAAAAGAAAGTGAGCAGTATTACCCATTCATGATAGGTTCTCTCCGGCAGTTGGCCTTGATCGGGAGGGCTTCGTCAAGAATGGGGCTTGTTATTCGCAACAATCGAGTCTTGGGGAGTCTGGCTGCGCCTCGCCATTGTCAACCATCTGCTGAATAGGACTCCATTATAAACGATAGATCCTCAAATCCCTTGGGGCAGGTGACTCTCATCCGCGATCAGAGAGTCTGCAGCACCAAAGCTTCTTAGATCTGATTTCTTGAGGCTTGTTTTAGCCGCTCTGCTTTCCAGTTGTCTGGGTTCTGGGGATCAACCCAACTCCTCTTCGTTTCTCCGTCCTTCTACCCAGCCAAGAAGGCCGTTTTGATTTCGAGAGATGGGTTTAGCTTCCTCGAGGCTGGAGCCTGACATTGTCGATCTTTCGTCTCCGCACGCCGCAATAACTTTTCAGTCGTCAAAGAGTGGGCTAGCCGGCCCAGCTAAGGCCTTTGCAAGCCATGATGACAAGTCAAGAAATCCAACTCACGGATCTTGAGTCGTGGAGGTCGCGTAACTAGAATGAGGTCCGTTTTGCTCACCCTTCATCAAGCCGTGTCAAGGCAGCTTCTCGTGTTTGGAAAGTCAGGTTCCTCCTCACCGTCTTCACAGCTTGCAACCCAGAATACCCAGACCCCGTGCCGCAAAGACGAGAAAGAACGAGAGCCTTACGTTATTCCAAATCCTTCCTCACCTGCACACGACAACGAGGGAAAAGGTAGCCTTGCCGTTGACGAGCCATACTTCAGTAATAGTTCCACGTTGACACGCGAGCGCCTGCGACAGGCATACTGCAGGCAGGGTGGACGCGACCAGGAGCGAGCTTCAGTCTTCGGACTCGCTCGCGGCGGGGAGCAACCAAATTTTCATGGAGCTACTAGGGCTCGTGGAGGATAATACTTCATGAACGCTATTGCGCCGGACTTCAGAGTATCTTTGCCCAGACGTCGTCGCAATGATGTTGCTCATGGGATGCAGGACAGTACTGCTGACGGTATCTAGGTCATCTAGTCAGTGAGAGCCCTTCGCACCAATCTGAACGATGATACCTTCATGGACCTTCCACTCCAAAGTCGGTTCTTGCGCGCCAGTGGTGTAAGTTGGGTCTTGCCACAATCTCATCTTGCCGTCAGTACCACCAGCCCAGATCTCGTGCGATGTACCACGCCCAGTCGGGACCAAGTCGATCTTCATCCGTTGATTTGTCAAAGCTTGACGCCCTTGTAACCAGCCAAGGAGCTGACCAGTAACACGAATATCATAGATCAAGACGCCGTTACTCTTGCGTTCAGCGATGTAGAGGTATCTTCCGCAAGGGCTCCAGAGAAGTTGAGTAACGCCACAGCCCCCAATGTGACGATCTGCTTCGGTCTTAGAGATATTGAAAGTTCCCAGGGATTGCCCCGAGCCATTCGAATCATAGAGTCCAACATTTCTCGAAAATGTCCCGGCTGCTAGGATGGCGTCCTCCGTCGGACTAAGAGCCATGGCAGACACTATGCCTTTCATCCCAACGCCTCCTCCAACAGATTGTTTTCGCTTGCTGGGTATTGTGGGCAACCAAGTAACAGGGCCGTCGTTACCTGGACGAGACACGTCAAAGAGACATATCAAGCTGTCCGAACCCGTGATGAAGTGTGTACCACCTAAAGCAGATGGGTATATCATGGAATGAGGTGTTATGAAAGCCTCGGTTGTGGGGTTCACAAGAGAGTACGTTGCTGTTACCGTGGGAGCCAGTGCAGAGGATAGTCTGACTGGGTGATCCCTTACAGATGAGAGAAACAAGGTGGAGGATGGCTCTTGGAGTGAGAAGAAGGGATAGAAAGCAGATGCGTAAGTAGGTTCACCAGAGGGCAACACTGAGTATGGAATCAAATGATGAGGATGACGTTGTTCGTCGAGAAGATCAGGTGGCCTATACAAGGTAAAGTTAGCTGTCGAGCCTCGCTCTTGATTTGAAGGCGAAGGGAACTAACACGATGAAGCTTCTTATGCCATGGTCAGAAGAGTCTGTCAGTAATGTGGTTCCATCTGGGGACCTTACCAGAGTGACAAAAGATTAGTGAGAGAGTCAAAAGCAATGGATCACAGGCAGAATTGAGTGTTTCACGTTAAACTCACCATGAGGCACTTTTGAAATAAAACTCACTGTCAGTGCTACCAGCTTTGGGTGACGAAGATTGTTGATCTGAGTACAACGGCTCTTCATATCCTGTGCTTGTTGACGCCAGACACACAAACTCGTTGCTAGCCATTGTGTGCTGAGAAGTTCACTTTTAAGCAGACGCACCCACGCAACAAATCAAAACGCCGTCGACGTGCTGTTGACCTACGAGGGCAGCAGAGACGAAGTGTATAGGTCTGGCAAACAGCGCTACTATTTACATCAACCTCAGTATCCACATCAACACGACCAATCTATCGCAATCCCGCCGTTAAAGTATATGATGGACAGATGGTGATTGATGCGCATGAGCCTTATAGCCTTTCAGGGGTAGCAGTATGGCCGAAGGGGGAAGATTCCAGTGCGCGGGTATTGTACAGAATGTCTCAAAAAACTTCATATGCGGACATGGAGCAGTTTCGTTGCAATGTGAAGCTCTGATGGACTCTTTTGGTCTGCCTAGCATCGCATGTCGTCCATACAAGCTTTGGCGGCATCTGCAAGCGTATGCCAGTCATGTGATTCTCAACCCCGGAGCCTGACCGCGGAAAAATGACAAGCTTGTTGTGATCTGCAACAACACCTTCTTCCGACGTCGAGTGGTACTCTTCTGCTCTAAGAACTCATTTTCTGCGGACGAGATAGGAGGGGACTCGCTTCTCAATATATCTCCATCTTATTTTCTCTCCCGGCGCATCTACGAATCTGTGAATCCATCCTGCAGAATGTTTTCTTCAAAGCCTTCCACATCTTCGCTTGCCATCAACACAGGCACTGCCAATTCACTCTTGTAAGCATTTCTCTAGACATATTAAAATTACTTTCTTGTTCTAAGCCACGCGTCCGTATTTGATCCGAGGTTTCTACTCTACTGAGGACAAACGCACCTGTCAAAGAAATGCTAACCTCTGCTCGTTCTACCTAGTAATGCCAATGCCAATAATACTCAGGCTCCAGCTGCCACCCCGAGCACGGCAGCCCAACCGGCCAATGCGACTGGCAGCATGTTTAACAATTTAGGTGGTGGAAACAACTCCGGATCAAGCATGTTTAGCAACCTTCCAGGAAGTCAACAAACCAACAACAGCGGGGGCGGGTTGTTCAACAAGGCCAGTACTGCTGCTGGTGCTACTGGTACAAACACTGCAACCACTCAACCGGGGGGGTTATTCGGGAATCTTGGGGCTAGCTCTGCGGCTCCAGCTCAGACTCAATCAAAACCTGGCTTCTTCAGCCTCGGTGTCACAAATTCGACAGGAGGTGTCTTGTAAGATCCACCTTCCCAATACGTAATGATACCCAATACCCAAGCTAATATCTAGATCAGTGGCAGTACGAACCAAACCGCCGGTGCAAATCAAACGATCAGTCAACAACAGCAGCCTAACAAACCAACTCTTTCGCTTTTCGGTAACCAGAACTCTACGGCACAGCAGCCTACTCAACAAACAGCAGCCGCGGCCGGAACTGGCACAGTGATTCAAGGTGTGAAGGTCGACCTCAGCAACCTTCTACCGACTACAAAATACGAAAGCTGTGCTGATGAGGTCAGGTCAGAGCTGGAGCGATTCGATACTTTCGTATTCAACCAGATTAAAATGTGCAATGAGATTGCCAACATGGTCCCTTCCATTGTAGCCCAAGGCAGTACTATACCTACCGATGTGGAGTATGTCCAGGGCAAATTAGAAACCATACAACACGCACTGGAAAATGACGCCGGCGACATTGATCAGCTGCGCAATCTCGTTTCCAGGGATGCTGCGGAAGCTCAGGTCGCATTTCGAGCTATCGATACCCTCAAGCTCCCACTGCAATACCAGTCTACTGGGGGTTCTGGATGGTGGTCTGCACAAGATCAAAAGGTCTCGGATCCTCAATCGCTACGCTCAATGCGAAAGAACACGCTCGCTCTTCCTGATGATGTTGAAGGTGAGCCGTCTTCAAGCACCATCAATGGAGTGCCAGTGAATCTAGTGGACTATTTCTCCCAGCGCTCTGATGAGATGGGTGTTGTTCTCGAGCGTTATACCCGGAATTTGAAGGAAATTGAAGACCACCTTCATGGCGTTGAGTCTACACTGGAACGCCAGATCCATGACTTTACGACCTCACGGAATCGCGATATCGCAGGGACTAGGTCTTCGAAGTCGGTGATCAATGATCTCGCTGCTGTTCTGGGCGATGTCGAGGCCGGCATCGTAGGCGTTGCGGGCCGTCTAGGCGCAGTCACTGAGCAGGCGCAGGAAGTCGTGCTCGGCGCGCCGTCTGGTTTCGACAGCAAACACAACTTTTAGTTTCTTTGTGTATATTATGGATGGCGTATGGACCTTGGATTTGAAGATCAAGGAGCGGCAAGTCAATTTGCATCGCTATTTGTGGTTTCGGATACGGCGTTCACTTTGATAGAATAAGCAGGAAATATATCTACTTTTTGGCAATTTCAACGTATCTGGGTTGGAGTATCTCCATTGGTCTTGGTTGAGTGGTTATCCCCCTATAGTTAGCTAACTCACGCTGGACCAGCGCGGGAAGCTAAGCCGATTGTTCAATTACTTTTCGTCAGCACCTCACAGAATCCTCAGACTAGACAGGGGCTTCATTGCTTGACCTGCTATTCACCGACATTCTCTCCTAATGGAACCTTCCTTACTAGACTATTCCCGGTTTCACGGAATCGCAAGTGATTACGCTGCAGTCGATCCGATCACGTACATCGACGACACTGTTCCCACCAATCTTGACCTCGAAGCAGATCTTCAATTCAGGCAAACAGAGTTCAATAATTGTCTCTTCAGCGCTCACACGACCCTCGAACAAGCGCTCCACAGTGAGAAGCTTAGAGTATCGAAGAAGAGTGCGCGCTACCTGACGTCGGTTGTCAGCGAACTCCAGATGAAACACATAGACATTGATTGGCACGCCATCTTACCGGCCTTTCATCACATTAAAGATGCCAGACTCGAATCACCGGTCTTTCGCATAGACTTCGAGAGTGATGTGACGTTGTCGAAGAACCCTTTGCGTTTTACGGCCCTCGATGTCGATCTTCGAGACTCTGCAGAGCCTGACAACTTATTGGATGTCCCTTGCCCGCTTCCAAATTTTCATTCGGGCAAAAGCTCGCTGCTTGAGAAAGTCAAAATTGAGAAGCTTCGGTGTTCAAGAGGCGCCTTCTCCCTCATAACAAGCATTGATAGTGAGGCTAGACCACCACAGGGAGCAATGGCCAATGACTTGAGATGCTTGTTGGACTATGTAAGTGATTGGATAAATCCCATCTCTGGATCTTTACTGATCGCATTCAATGCCTAGAGTGCACAAAATAAGTCGCCATCCCCCGCTCTTCTTCCGCTAGATGCCGAGAGCTTTCCTCCCTCGAGCCCAACGCCGGTTTCTTCTGGACGCATGCTTCCTAGTCCTGCGTCCTCGGACCCAATGCAGTTGGGTCTATACTCCCGAAAGTCTACGGTTCAAGGCCACAGGCAGGGGCAAAGCGAGCTCGAACCCTTGAAAAGGGCACTAGACGTTTGTGCAGCGGCTCAAGTGACACGAGATATACACCCGGTTCCAACAGAGTGCAAGAATTCACCGGACGACCAATGCCTGGCCACAAGCGTCCCACGCGCGGGTTGTGACAAACAGAGAATTTCATTAGTTGGACTCACACTCTGGAAAGCTAAACCTGCTCCTGAAGCAGATTCACGACAGCTGCAAGATCGAAAGAAGCGAATCACTGACGCCTTTCTCCCAGATAGAATGAGCTGCGATGACTATGCTACTAGTGGTATCAAATCATCTAAAGACATCAACGCCACCACGGAACAGCACCCTGAGGCAGGGCATGGTCCAAAGGGGCAGTTCGGGTCTGGGCTAGGACCTCGAGTAAGTGTTTCTAAGGAAATTATCCTACCAACTTGCACCTTTAGCTCGGCTATCCCTCGACAGGAAACCTTGTTGAAGAGTGAAACTGCCAGGCAGAACTACTCGCAGAGCATTGCATGCCAGGAGCCTACAGTGTGGCAGCCGCAAGGATCCACTGGTGTTGAACATGCTGTGTTGCCCACCCGGCCATTACGCGTGCACCTAGGCTCATTGTCGTCGTTCATGGAGACGAGAGGTAAAAGCACGAAAAGTCAACTCCCGGCAAAAAGTCCTTATTTCGCACATAAGGATGCCGAATTTCCCAAACAACGGAAGTCTGACAATGTTACTGTTGCTGCAGTTCTTCAAGGGAAACCATGCATATCCACCCGCAACCCTCTCCAGCCAGCCCTAAGTCTTGCCACCCAGGTACCACGAGTGCCCTTGAAACACGAGGGCCTGGTTCTTGTGGTCTCAACCACGCTCTTGAGCACAAATCTCCGAGTCATACAATGCCTCGAGGGATTTGATTATCCCCCAAAGCTTATATACCGAGACTACCCTACAGCCCCGCCACCAACTCAGTCAAAACAAAAACATCAACCGCCAAAACTAGCACAGCTACTACCCCCTCCAGTCGAAGCCGATATAATTGTATCCCCCAAAACGGGGATAATCTTGACAACATCCCAAGCGACAATGCAACTCTACCTCCCAGGCCACAAGTCAGGTTCCATCAATACCAACGCAATCCCAACAACAAAGGCAATCAACTCGCCCCTCCGTGAACAAATTTATAAACTATCATCGCGCTACGATTCTCTCTACATTCTCATAACCCACGGTCCTGATACGTCCACGAATAAGCCCCAATCCCGAGCCCCAATAACAGTCGACAAGCACCTTCTATCCTCCCTATCAGCCCTGACGGCATTCTGTACCTCTCTCGCAGACCCCAAACCTGGATCTGGAACTCTGATACCGCTTTTACTACCCTTAAACCCTGAGCGAATCACAACATGGATTCTCTCCCTCGCCCATAAACACGTCTGCCAGCTCCCGACACCAAGGTCCCAATCTTGTTTCCAGAGTGCATTTACGCCGATAAATCCGAAGCCGCGAATTGCCTTTGAGATTGGAGATATGGAGGAGGGCTCTTGGGAGGCATTCTTACGGCGGCTTGGATTGAATCCGTTTGCTGCGCATGTTGTACTCGCTGTTTTAAGGAGAGAGGGCGAAGGGGAAGAAGGTATTGGGTGTCTTTCGAGGTTTGTGGAGATGTCGTCGAGTGAGCGGAGGGTGCTATTCAATGGAGTACTGGGGGAGAAGATACTGAAGAGGGTTGATGCGCTTATTGAACGGGATTGGCAGGATGACAGGGCGTTGAACTTTGACGGAGCTTGAAACGTTTACGCGGCAAAATATATGGTTGAAGTTTCGGAGGCGTTATCTACTCAATGCTAGAATATGCGATTATAGCCACAGCAATTATCAGAGAGAGGAGATATCGGTGCTATTACTTATACTCATCGAGCCATGAATCTGACAAGATCAAGGTCAAATATAGAAGTACATCAAGTGGTATGCAAAAATAAACAATCATTTCACGCTTTCGGCAATAAATGCAAAGAAATCAGTATCCCAAGAAGCGAGGAAGTATCAAGATGGTGCCTTCCTGCTGTCATTCTGGCTCCTTTTTTAGATTTTATACGATGGTGTGGTTGTAACATTGAGGATCATGATTTTGTCAAAAAGGTATAATACAACGACCCGAATGGTTCGGTCCGGGGGTAGCGAAATAGATGAGGACGTAGGAGAACGTTCGTCTTAGATCATCTATTCGTTGATCTTGGCGAGGATCCTATGGCACGATTAGATTCATTTAATAGTATCGGAGACAAAAAGCAAGACATACTCCGAGTCGCGGAAGAGAGTGTACTCCTCCTCACCGATCTTGACGGGGCTGCCACCAAACTACAACAGAGGAATTATTAGCACTCAAATCTTCAAGGAAAGAGAGTTATTCTTGTCGTCGAATCGCCGATTCATTCGGGCCGAAGCTGACAACCGATCAAGTACGTACCTGGGGAATCAAGACACGATCACCGGCGTTAACTCCCATGGGAATACGCTGGCCATTGCGGTCGACGGCACCAGGACCGACAGCAAGAACTTTGGCCTCGTTCTGCTCCTTGACGCTGCTCTCAGGGAGGAAGATGCCGGAGGCAGTCTTAGCCTCGGGCTTAACGCGCTGGACGAGGACGCGGTCCAGGAGAGGAGCGAGGTTCTTGACGTTGCGGAGGAAAGACTATAAGAGAAGATCGAGTTAGAAACCGCCGTATTGAATTACAGAGATGCCGGATCGGACAACGGAAGCTGCTGTTCTAGGGGTCGGAAAAGTTTTGACGGAAGCTCTCCTGGGGATCCGGGGAAACACTGAGATGACGCACCATTGTGATTGTATGTGACGGTGTGTATTAAGCACGAAAGCGTGGGAGGTAAGCGTCGGATGGAGCAGATGGAGCAGATGGATTGAAGCTGAGACGTGGAAGCAAAAGAGAAGAAAAGCGCAGGGACGGCGAGCTGGGGAAGAAGATCCGATCTGGACTCGCGAGAAATTTCCAGAATGCCAAGACCTCCAGCTTCCATCCCCACGACCTGCCGAGGGTACGTATCCTTTTGACCTCTATCACTAACCATAGCTCATTCTTATCTCTTAGTATGCTCTATATTTGAATGAATGTTATTGCTATGTCAAGTGGCTCTTCAATATCATTTGTACGACGCCTTTGAATCCGATACCGCCGCATACTATATCCCGAAGCTTACCGCCGCTGCGGCCGCTCCGTGATTCCGAGCTTTATCCCATATACATGGCCCTTGAGCGTTGAGAGATGATTGATAAGAACACAGTTTGGTTTGATTAAGTGGTATTCATCCTTACTCGTGAATATTAGAGATAAACCATAGCCAATGGCACCTTTTTTAACCTTACAGTGTTGTGCTACCATCTCCTCCCCCGGCCTCGGCCACCACCACCTCCACCACCATAACCACCGCCACCATAGCCCATTTGGCCTTGGCCACCACCCTGACCACCGTATCCACCTTGACCTTGCTGCCCGCCGCCTGCGCCGGATTGCCCACCCATCATAGCTTGGGCATGTTGCATGAAAGACATCGGGTCCATGGAGGCAGGATCTAGCCCTTGCGACATCATCGACGTCAACATGCCTTGCATCATGTCCGGGTTCATATCAGGCATACCCGGAATCCCTGGCATTGGAGGTGGTGCGCTTCCCGCAGGAGGTCCGGCACCCGGCTGAGCACCAGGCATTGGCGGCAGTCCCATAGTCAGGAAGCTCTGCATATCGTCCAGCTGTCTTTTCTGATCTCCCACTTCCTTTCTTAGCTCTTGTTGCTTCAGTACATAACTCGCCCAAGTAAATTCGTCAAATCCGTAATTGAAGTAGTCCGTCAGATCCGTCCCAGGCCGCCTCCATGGCTTGTCATCCTCCGGGAAATCAACATCCATATCTGTAACCATAATTGGCTTGCCAGTCGAAGGGTGGATGGGGTTCGCGTGGACATCAATTGTAGACGCATGTACCGGGGGATAAGCGGAGCCGGGTTTTTGTGTTGCTGGTCTTGTGCCGCTCGGGATTGAGGTCGAGCTGTCAACCCTCGGCGTTATCGTAGGTGTCTGAGATTTTGGGACAGTGGAGGAGTCGGCGGATGTAGGGCGCTGAGAATCGGTTCGAAGGGTGGCATGGCGGGGATGTTGACTGCTAGACTATTAGCAGGCGTGGACATCGTGGGACACAATTGACCTCACACTTCTGGAGGCGCATCTACAGGTGCCTCTGTAATGATATTGAAATCATCCTATTACCGTTAGCAAGCAACTCTATACGGGGTCAAAAGGCACGTACATCGTCTTCCTCCTCCTCCTCTACCTCTTCTTCTTCCTCCGCATCGATTGAGTCGTTCACAGCGTCGGCTTGAGGCCTTCGTGGATCCCTGGACTGAGTGACCGGCACCGCATCAGCGGGATCGTAGAGATCGTCATCGTCGTCATCGATGATATGCGACATTTAACCAAATGTTTGAATTCGAAGAGACAGGGGTGCGGAAGGTCGAAGCTGTTCTTGTTGCCCTGATTCTGCGGATAGTGATACACTAAGTTTGCTTTGTTTGCTCCTTGTTCGATCAAATGGTCGCAAGCGCGAAAGGTGAGGTAGTCAAGAGTATTTGATTAGAGGAGCTATCACGAATCAGTCAATAGAAACTATGGTGGGCGAGGGTATTCTGGATGTTATATTTTTGTTCATGTTCCAAGCTTCTAACCCCGGTAGAAGGCTTGCGAAGCACGCGGTCACGTGAAGCCTGCCCTCCGCCATACCTCATGCCACGAGCTCCGCTCAACCACTCGCCGTCTGACATTCGTTAAACTCTATAGCACTATATAATGCCTCCATCCGAACCCCCAAGTCAAAGCTCGACCCCTAGGTTCACTAGTCAAACCGCTTCCGCTGAGGACCTTCTCAAGTCGCAAACCGTCGGCCTCGTCCACCTGTCCGACTTCCGCAAACGTCGCGCGGAGGTCCTCGAACTGAAAGAGCGCGAGGCGCATGACAAATCGCTGGGAAGATTTACAGCTGGTAATTCAAGAAGCGCAACTCCTTCTACAGGCGATGTAACTGACGGGTAAGTAAAGGCTTCCTTGATTTTTTTTTTTGGCATTCGGCTAATCGCAAGTGCTAGAAACTCGACGTTGCAGAGCGAGGGGCCAGCGAAGAAGAAGAAGCGAAAGAAGCTTCTCGCAAAGAGCAAATTATCATTCGGGGACGATGCTGAGGAAGATGATGAGGAAGTGTTTCAAAAGTCAAAGCCGAAGGCTACCGACGACTCGACACCTACCCCGGCTGAATTAAGTGCGCCGCAATCTGGCACCAATACACCGTTTGACGAGAGCACTGGGCCGCCATCTCGCCGGATCACACCAAATCCTAGAGCACCGCCTCCTCCAAAGGCTCTCACGAAGGCATCACTCAAAGCCGAAGTCGAAGCCCGAGATACCCTTCGGAAAGAGTTTCTGGCAATGCAAGACGCGATCAAGAACACTGAAATTCTAGTTCCTTTCGTCTTCTACGATGGGACTAATATTCCTGCCGGTACTGCCAAGGTTAAGAAAGGAGATCAAGTCTGGCTGCTTCTTGATCGTTGTCGAAAGGTGGCTGCGGAGCTAGGTGTCAGCGGCACTAGCGGGGCCTCCAAAGGTCGAAAATTCAACCGCCGTGAATGGGCGAGAGTGAGTGTTGATGATTTGATGCTGGTCAAAGGAGAAGTCATCATTCCGCATGTACGATAATCGCCTCCCACATATTCTGGAAACCTCGCTGACAATTGATTCTAGCATTATGAATTATACTATTTCATCGCCAACCGTGTGCCTACTTTCTCCAACACTGGTGGCCTGCTATTCGACTACTCGAATAACCCACCACCACCTCCCCCCACCGATAACCCCATGTATCGGCCGAGTAACGACGAGCTTGAAGGTGGCGACAAAGATGCTACGCTGACCAAGGTCGTTGATAGACGGTGGTACGAACGCAACAAGCACATCTTTCCCGCAAGTCTATGGCGGGAATACGAGCCCGGGGCCGATTTTGAAGAGAAAATGCGCACAACTAGACGCGATGCCTCAGGGAACACGTTTTTTTTCTGAGGCTCATTCGGGAAACAAAAATGTAGAAGCTACCTAGTGATATAGACGGGTGCGTGGCGTTAAAGTACTTGTATGCTTCCGAGATACCCAAACAAACTTATACGAACCTAGAACCATCAGTTACTTATTTCTTTGTTTTGCTTGTGTAGCGACTGGTGACCTGTCTGGTGTTGCTGGTGAAAGGCATGCCGGACATAAGACTGGTCCCGAGGCCTATCTACAAGACGGCAACCGCCTATCCATCTCCCCACCCCATTTCCATCGACCTCAGTATCTATGGGGCATTGGTACCAACGTATTCTGCGATCGCCGCTATGGATTTCTGTCTCCGATGCAACACACTCAGTTGTCGAGCGTCTCTAAAGGAGAGAGCTGTTGTCACAACTTGCTCGTGAGTGTCACAGCTTGCTTCTGTTCGGGGGTCTAGGTAGCCAAGCCTACGAGCTGACCCTTTAGGCACATCTTTTGTCTTCAGTGTGCCGATGATCTTGGACTCTCGCGTCCCAATGGTGAACGCCATTGTCCCGCGTGCCAATCGGCCCTCTTGAATCCGGACGACGCCGTTTCGACTGTTCTAAATCCGACGGAAGATTACAAGACAAGCGTGCTCAGTGGACTCGATCCGAATACTATAATGGAATGTGCCGGAAGGGCCTTGATGTTCTGGTCGTATCAATCGACACAGGAAATGTGCGTCTCTAGCGGCTTGTCTATATGGATTCACGGCAAGGAGACTGATTGGGACCAAGCTTCTACCAAGAGTACCTAGGAAAGACTCTAACAGACAAATACACGAATCTGAACACACAAATGGACAAAATGATCCACAACGCCAACACGGAAATCTCTACTTTGCAGACAAGGCTTGCTGGTTTGTCCAACTTTCGTTTCCCTAAACATCGAGGTTTCATCTGATGATACGTCTTAGACATGCAGGCTGCACAGGAACAACTCCGCAAAAAAAACCAAGAGCTTGTTGATATGTACCGAGAGAAATGTAAGAAGTTCACCCAGATCACGAATCTATATAATCTCCTCAAATCCCGGGCCATGCGCTCGCAAATCCAGACTGCTGTCGTCTCTCAAGCAAACAATTCGCTCGAAGCAACGCACGATGACCCAGCAAGCGCATATTTAGTACCAAGGTCCTTCGGCATAGCGGCGCCTCCCCAAACCCCTTCAGCCTACCAGCAAAGGGCGCATCAGGTTGACTTGGACGGAGTGGAGCAGTTACATCGACATCAGCGGAGTGGTACGGGTAGTTCGAAGGGGCAGCGACATAGAACCGATACCGCGATGCCGCCCCCCAATCGCTCCCTACCCGGCCAAAGAAGAGGTATGGTCGTCTATTCCTAGATGCTGGAGATGCTAATGTTTCCAGTTGAACCTCCAAATGCCACACCAAATCACCGCAAACGGCTTGCCGGCCCTTCGCGTCCTTCAACCGGGATGTCCCAACTACCGAACAACAATATCATGCTAAAACGATTCCATGCCGATCGGCCGCCGACCGAAGGATATACAAGCGGCCAACACCATAACTCTACCCACCGGGAGACCTTGAACGTCCAGAACCACAGAGCGCCTGATATCCCGAATGGAATACGGTCATTCTTTAACAGTACGATAGCATGATGTCTTCAAGGCCTATATAACAGATATGATTGTTTTCTAGGTTCATTGCTTTGATGTTGGTGGGTTCAATTCGGTTACTTTAGGGAATATATAACTATAGTTCGGTATGCCGAAAAACAGGGTTCAGGAACGAGAACAATATGTTACATGAACTGCAATAGAAGCGGTACAATTCTTCTCAGTGCCGTGAATAGATAGTTACCTAGCAATGCTTACTCTACCCTAGACAGAAAACCCATGTCCGCGTTGCCAAAAGCCGAGGGCCTCAATACCCTATCTAGGTAGTGCAGCCCAAATCAACCATTACATACAGGATTGCAGCCGCCACCAAACAACAAAGTAGCATTCATTAATTTCATTCTATGTTGGTGCCAACCCCAATGATCCTACGATCCTTAATCTCACTCCTTAGACTCTGCCCCACCGCTATGGTACAAAATTCCACAGGAGTCAATATAAGCTGCCTCTAGAATTCCCACCCTAGCTCGATACCCGCCGCGCTTCTCGGACGGACGGATGGAAGCCACCACCACGGTCACCCGCAGCCCGTCCGCCATCCGCTCCTCCGGGCTCCAACAATCCTCGAATCCAATGCCAACCACAAGCCTCTCTCCACGATTTTATTTAAACTATTCTCGCATGGGTCTGCCTGTCAGAGCTTGTGTGGATCTTAGATCTGAGATCTCTGCATTTAAGCTTATCTGGACGGTTGTTTTGGGCGTTACGCGTTATTTATACCCAATATGTATCTGTATTTTTACCATGCCACGTTCTTTGACAGATTTCGAAGACGATAAGCTCTCCCATACTGGTCTTTTCTTCTTTGTTCTACTGCTGCTACCCTAATAAAAAAAGCACTTGGTTTGATTTGAATTTTTGGATTGTATGTTCTATTCTCGCAGTCTAAAGAACAGCGGGCCGTACAAGGAGATATCACCTTCGTCAATCGTCTTTACCATGGGGTTTAGAAATAAGAAAACAAAATAGGATGAAAATGCAGAAAGCCGTCATGCCGTGCGTTGAAAAGGAGGAAAGTCCCGTATAGGATTAAATTAAGTAGATCAGAAAACGCCCTTCCTTTTTGATTTACGCAGTACCGAACTCCTTGATATCAGTCTCCTTGCCTAGTAGGGCAAGAGGAACGATACCACTGACGTGCATCTCAGGGCCGTAGACGTGCATGTTGAGGCCGAGCTCCTCGCCGACAGCCTTGATGTTCTTGAGACCCTCCTGGTAGTTGGGACCAGCACGGCGGACCCAGATCTGGACCTTGTGCTCGTTGAGGACGGGTGCGACCTCTCGCAGGGCACGGATGACACCCTTGAAAGTGGAAGCGACGTTGGTGAAGTTGGCAATACCACCACCGATGAAGAGGACCTTGCCCTCGGGATGGACGGGAGCTCGCAGCATCAGGTCGAGGATAGTGCGGGCATAGTTGAACGTCTGTGTCTCGGTGGGGGCACCGGAGTATTCACCGTAGTTGGCCAGCTCGCTAACAAAGCCAGCAGAGGCGATGGCGTCGGCGTACACGACGGAGGCACCACCACCAGCGACGAGAGTCCAGACACGACCGTTGGCGTTGAGGACCGTGAGTTTGAGAGAGGCACCGGTCTTAGCATCCATATCAGAGATGAACTTCTCCTCCTTGCTCAACTCACGACCGAAAGGAGCGGGGAACTCCATGGGAGGGCCGGCATCGATATTGATCTTGTCGGATGTGGGGACAGCAGCCAAACCGAGGTTAGCAGGGCTACGGGCAACAGCCCACTTGGTACCACACTCAAACTCAGCGGTCTGGTCAAGCTTGGCAGCCAAGTCAAGGAAGTGAACATCCGCGGAGGTAGCATCGGCGTTAGGGATAACAACGAGAGGGTTGATCTCGAGGTATGTGAACTGGCAGTCGACGTAGACAGCGTAGAGACGGGAGATGAAGTCAACCAGAACGTTGTGAACGCCTGCGGGGACCTTGTTGAGGAGTGTGGCAGCAATCTCCTCGTTGGAGGGGTAGTTCTTCAAGTTGACGGGGATGAGAAGCTTCTCAGCCTTAGCATCAACATCACCGACATCGACACCACCCTCGTGGGTAAAGAGGATCCAGTCACCCTAGGGATTGTAAGCTTCCAAACAGTATGGTGCAGAACGAGAAGTCAATTCTTACCTCACGCACGGAGTGGATGTTGATGTAGTACTCGGTCTCCTGGGGGTGAGGAACGAAAGGCTCGACGAGGAACTGGCGGAGCACACCGACAACGGACTCAACCTGTTGTTCCTTTGTAGCACGAGCCTCGATCCATTCCCTGGCCTCAGCCCAAGTTTTGTTCAGGGCAAGCAGACCGCTCTTGCCTCGCCTCTTGATCAATTGATCTGGCTTGGCCACGAACTTGGAGCCGGGAACGAGCAGCCATGGGTATGTAACCTCCGCCTGGTCGAGAACATCCTTCACGGCGAGGTCGTCGGGGAAGTACAGAGAGGCGAGTCTGGGAGGAGGGTTGTGGGTGGAGGAAGGAGGAAGAGGAGTTGGCTTAATGACGGGGGCGCGAGTGAGGTGGTAGTTGAGAATGGCCTTGCCATCGGCTTCGAGGATTGACTTAGCGGACATTGTGTATATGTAGGTGTGGTGGTATGAGGGGGAGTTCGAGATTCAATAGTAGAAGCTGGGAGAGGAGAAATGTGTATGGGAAGCAAACCCCGAATAGCAATTATTGAGTATATAGAGGAGGAGAAGATGAGAAATGGAAGAAGAGAGGAAGTGGACGTGAGAATAATTTGTTTGCGAGGTCGGCGGAGAAAAAAAGGCCTGCCAGAGGAAGATAAATTATGATGAAGGGGCTGAGGAGGGGGAAAAAACAAAAAGGGCCTGGGATGATGGGTTGGTAAAATGGTACCTGAAGACCACAGGTAACGCTCGCTGTCAATACCTGGTGCCGATACAGGTACGAAGTCAATTGCGCTGAACAGGGAACTCTGGCACAGCGGAGCGGTGGGGGGGAATTGTGCGGTCAGCTTCAATTGATGTTGTTGAGCATCTGGATTTTGATTCCTACTGGAGCTTTATCGATACTAAGATAGCGTTGGGGATCGTCCGAACAGTAATTTTAGTCGCAGTATCCGCCCTACTGCGTAGCCTGCGTACTGTGCCCACCACTCAGAACTGCGCTGGCCACCCCTCGGGCCATATTCCCCGACCATCCCACGGCTTTTGTTGAGTTTATGGTTTGCTGGCAGTACGGAGTAGACTTAACTAGATACATACTCGAGCTGTGCCTCGGCCAGAGCTTTGATGATCGAATGAGGGGCACGGTATGAGAGTGAGACCCTATATTCCGAGTTTTCTTGAGACATAGTATCATCTATGCCTCGCTTATTCGGTAAATGATTGCATTTATGTGGCCAGATACTATGATATGGTGAGACCGCGCTTATCGACGCAAGAGTGCTGCAGAATACTTCGTTGTTTCTCGAACGTTTTCCCATGCGGGGTGGGATTATTTGGTGGCCGGGTCCATATCTAATCGTGGACCCAACAACTTTTGGAGGTCTCCACCAAATGCTGGATTGTTCTGAGTAGGTCCAGGAACGACTTCATGACAGATTCTTCAAGGTACCAACAAGAACGATCAGCATAGATGTCAATATTAGATGACAGATTCTTCTAAGTAAGTGCAAGAACGACCACTTTCCTTGTAAGCCCTCTACTTTGCTCAAGATGGATGTTGGTATGTCTGGTAGTAGCTAGATATTTTTGGCATGGCGAAGTAGATAGGTAGTATCAGGTGTCTGACATACTGTACGTACTCCGGTCACCGATCTTACATCATACTACACTTTCGGAGCTGGAGTTTAACGGAGTCTTGACAGCAAGTCCCGGTACAAGCAATCACATACCGGATGCGATATTATTGAAGTCGAATGCATTGAATAAACTCGTGCTGTGATCTGAAGATATCGGTGTATTTCCCTTCCCAACTGTTGTAGGTGGTGGATCCCAGTCCCGGTGTACTGTCACGTACTGTAATAGTTAGTGGGATCTCGATACCATACAGCTTCTTTTTACCTCACCTCCATCAGCAGCTCCATAATAATAAATCGTCAACCCTCCTCTTAACCCCCCATCAGCTCCCGATATCGTCCTCTTTTTCTTCATTTTCAACCTGAGTCCTTTCTGATTCCTCCCTCCTGATTCTCCTCTATACCTCTACCTTCTCCATCCCTTTTCATTAATCCCTCTACATCCTCATCTCTTCCTCTTGGGTCTTCAACTTTTCCTCTTTTCCCCTCCTGTCCCTTTGCTCTGAGGTAGCATACTGCTTAATCCTCGCTATCTTAACGACTTAATACCTCAACCTTCTCTTCTTGTCGAAGCTCTGTTGACAGGTAAGCGTCCACGAATTGAATTCACCGCTACATGCTCAGCTAACATCAATTGATTCATTAGAGTACTAGCCGTCATGCCTGCCGCTCCTCTGGTCAGCACCGCCAACGGCTCCAATGCCAACGACAACATCACCCGTTTCGAGCCCCCAAGCCGGGTGCGCTCTCCCTTCGCCGATGCCCTCTTCCACAACAAGACAAGATGTTTCGTCTAGTGAGTGGACTGTCACCGTAACCGCCAGTTACATAAACTAACGGCCGCTGCAGTGGTATGCAACCCCGAGCTGTTCAGGGTATGCTTGATTTCGACTTCATTTGCAAACGCACCACTCCCTCTGTTGCCGGTATCATTTACACATTCGGTGGCCAGTTCGTGAGCAAGATGTAAGTTGGAGCTGCACAATGGGCTAGACTTCAGCCATTGACAATCTTTGCAGGTACTGGGGTACCAGCGAGACTCTCCTTCCCGTCTACCAGGACACCGCAAAGGCTTTCGCCAAGCACCCCGACGTTGACACCGTTGTCAACTTCGCCTCTTCCCGTTCCGTATACAGCTCCACCATGGAGCTGATGCAGTTCCCTCAGATCAAGTCCATTGCCATCATTGCAGAGGGTGTGCCAGAGAGGGTATGTTTTTGCTATCGCCGTCTTGAGAGATCTCATGCGCTAACTTCCTCCAGCGAGCTCGTGAGATTCTTGTGACAGCCAAGGAGAAGGGTATTACCATCATTGGCCCTGCCACTGTCGGTGGTATTAAGCCTGGTGCTTACAAGATCGGTAACACTGGTGGTATGATGGACAACATTGTCGCTTCCAAGCTGTACCGCAAGGGTTCCGTTGGCTACGTCTCCAAGTCTGGAGGTATGTCCAACGAGCTCAACAATATCATATCTCAAAACACCGACGGTGTTTACGAGGGTGTTGCCATTGGCGGTGACCGTTACCCCGGTACCACTTTCATCGACCATCTGCTCCGTTACCAGGCCGAGCCAGAGTGCAAGATCCTGGTTCTGCTCGGTGAAGTTGGTGGTGTCGAGGAGTACCGCGTCATTGAGGCTATCAAGAACGGCATTATCACCAAGCCCATCGTCGCTTGGGCTATTGGCACTTGCGCTAGCTTGTTCAAGACTGAGGTTCAGTTCGGTCACGCCGGTGCTTCCGCCAACTCCGACCTTGAGACTGCTGTTGCCAAGAACAAGGCCATGAGGGAAGCTGGCATCTACGTTCCGGAAACCTTCGAGGAGATGCCCGCCATCCTCAAGAAGGTCTACGACGAGCAGGTTGCCCAGGGCATCATCACACCCCAGCGCGAACCCGTCCCACCAAAGATCCCCATCGACTACTCCTGGGCTCAGGAACTCGGTCTCATCCGTAAGCCTGCTGCCTTCATCTCCACAATTTCCGACGACCGTGGCCAGGAGCTGCTGTACGCCGGTATGCCTATTTCCGATGTCTTCAAGGAGGACATTGGTGTTGGTGGTGTCATGTCCCTTCTTTGGTTCCGCCGCCGCCTGCCCAGCTATGCTACTAAGTTCTTGGAGATGGTTCTCATGTTGACTGCTGACCACGGTCCTGCCGTGTCTGGTGCCATGAACACCATCATCACCACCCGTGCTGGAAAGGATCTGATCAGTGCTCTCGTCTCTGGTCTTCTGACCATTGGTTCTCGTTTCGGTGGTGCTCTTGACGGCGCCGCTGAGGAGTTCACCAAGGCTTTCGACAAGGGCATGAGCCCCCGTGATTTCGTTGACACCATGAGGAAGGAGAACAAGCTGAGTACGTAATCATGGCTCACATATCAAGCTCTAATACTAACCTGCTTATTAGTCCCCGGTATCGGTCACCGTATCAAGTCCCGCAACAACCCCGATCTCCGTGTCGAGCTTGTCAAGGACTACGTGAAGAAGCACTTCCCCAGCACCAAGCTGCTGGATTATGCCATTGCCGTTGAGACCGTCACAACCTCCAAGAAGGACAACCTCATTCTCAACGTTGACGGTTGCATTGCTGTCTGCTTCGTTGATCTTATGCGCAACTGCGGTGCTTTCTCCGCTGAGGAGTGCGAGGACTACATGAAGATGGGTGTCCTCAACGGCCTCTTCGTCCTTGGTCGCAGCATGGGTCTCATTGCTCACTACCTCGACCAGAAGAGGCTGCGCACCGGTCTCTACCGTCATCCTTGGGATGATATCACCTACCTTCTCCCTGCCCTCCAGAAGGGTGGCTCTGAAGGCCGTGTTGAGGTCAACGTATAATTTTAATACCTTTTCTAATTTTCATACATTTTACATCGCGGCGGAAGCTGGTGTTGGACGCAAGCGACCTCGCGGATTCATAAAATACGTCAGGAGTTATGATGGCCCATGTTATGCATTTGTTTAAATTACCATATTCTTTTACCTTTTTACTTTATTTTTCTATGCACCTAGAACAAACATGAGACACGAAGTGGATGATTTTCCGACGGTCGACTGTTGGTAGAAATAGACGCTATTCGCAGTATACAAGCTCCTGTCAGAGTCACTTTATCCTTTTGCTTTCAGACCCACCAACAAGAATCGGTCGTCTGAGAATAGAATTACTGTTGGCAGTCTTATCCTAAACTCTTGAAGCCGGGCTCGGCCTTTCTCCGGGTTGTGCTTATCGGATCTCTTATCGGCACGAGCAACCTTCAAAAAATAGATCCCATCCGTTCCCATCACATCAACCGTCCAACCAAACAAAACTTTCCAGCAGCAACACCCACCCACGGTCGCACTACACAGACTCGCATTTAACGCCCTACTTAAACCCCAAAATGGTCCGCGTCAAACACCGCTATCTTCTAATCGACATTCTCTACCCCGAATCATCCTCCAGTCCGCGCTCAACCTCGCGCAAGAACAAGAACAACGCCGAGCAAGCACAGCTCCGAATCCACGCACCCACATCTGATGCTTTGACACCGAGTCTTCTTGCAAAGATGGTTCGCGATGAGGTTGCGGAGATTTTTGGTGACTGGGGGGTAGGACGGCTGGGAGGGGTTGGAGCGGGGGGTGTTAGTGGTATGTTTCCCCCCCTTCCTTCTTAATCCCCGGCGGCTCTGGGAAAACCCGAAGCCTTCAAGTGTTACATGTCTAACTGATTTGAATCCTTGAATAGTAAAATACCTCTCCCCTGCAACCTCCACGGCCATTATTCGCTGCCCCCGAGCATCCTACCGCCTCGTCTGGACCGCACTCACATATCTTTCGCGGGTTCCAGAGATCAGCGACTCCGGCCGGTCAAGGCCATCGAATCTAACAAGGCCTTGTGTGTTTCGGGTGATCCGTGTTTCTGGAACGATAAGGAAGGCGGAGGAGGAAGCTGTGCGCAGGGCGAGGAGGGAGATTGTTAGACTGAGGGGCGAGGAAGAGGTTGGTGTTTTGGGGGATTTGTTCGGGGCGTTGGAAAAGGGCGGGAGGGATAAGGAAGGGGGGGTTGAGGACGTGGAGGAGGATTTTGAGATGGATAGCGGGGATGACTGATGCTGGGCTTTAGAAATTGATTGGTATAAGTGGAGTTTTGGGTTTACGTACTTGGTGTACATTATTTCTATTCGTTGAGATACCCTATGTTACAATTATTCGTTATCATTGCTTTTCTTGCTTTCGTATGACTTTCACTCCGCTATCTTTCATTGGAGGCATCGGCCCGTAATCGTCGTCGTAATCGTCGTTTCCGGATTGACCGGCACCTCGTTGTCCGTTTCTCTTAGCTTCTTCCTCGAGCTGCTTCCGCTCTTGTTCATCGTACTCGTCTTTGGCGTCGATCCATCGTTCTTGTACGTCCCGGATATCCATAGACCCCATTCCTTCCCGAACAGCTACCTGCCAGACAGAGTCATTTGCGCCCTCTGCTGGCCCGAAGACATACCCGCTTGCGCGGTCAATAGCTTTGAGTAGGTTCATCATGCTCTTCTTATCCTCCACGGCAAGTGTCTCGAATCCCACGAGGCCGAAATCTTCAATCAAGTCGATGATGGCGTTGTTGAGCGGTCCGAATTTCTCGTGCGATAGTCGTGAAGTCTCTTCATCGAGGTGGGGGAGTAAATACGACAGGTCTTGCACTTCAGTATAGTAGTCGAGGTTGAATGGAAGCGGAGAGTAGTTAGAAAGGTTGTCGAGTTTTGTGAGAACGTTAAGGTGTGGGAGATCCATTTGGAGCATGGCGCGGAGGCAGAGGATGAGGGAGGAGATGTACATCGACGGTAACGTGAGGTTATACGAGTCGATAAGGTGTAATACAATTAGCTACAGCCTCCGGGTTAGATTTGACTGTCCTGCCACTTATGGAGAGAAGACGCACTCTATACCCCATTTTCTGGATCTTGAAGAAGATATTCCGTAACGATGAATGATGTGTAAAGATCTCCACCTGTCCAGGGCAATCGAAAATAATATAGTCATCTATGTAGCGAGAGAGCGCAATTAGTCTACAGCAGCAAACCAGGCAAAGCATTGGGATGCGCATACCTCCAAGTGCTTTCAGCCCTTCCTCTAACCAGTCAAAGTTCTCTTCTAGCTCCTCTAAAGCATAAAGAACACCGCCGTTTGGCCCGAGTTGATCCTCACTCATGATATCCTCTAGCGTCACAAGATCGCGCACGTCCAGCGCACACGGATAAGAAGTTTTGTCATTTGCGGGGTCGAGGTTCACAATGGAGCATTTGCGCCCGATGGCTCCGAGAAACTGGTGCATGCCATTGCAGTATGTTGATTTGCCCGCGCCGGGCGGCCCTATGACCAATTGCGCAAAAGGCATGGCGAAAGTTTGCTGCACTGCAAGTCAAATGAAATCTGCATGTTCTGAAGAAAAGAAAGTTGAGAGTCGAGACAGGATGGCGGGGAGATTGTTTGAAGGCGGAAGGTGGTGGCAGAAAATGATCTCAGAAGAGCCGCAAGACCCATGACCAGCCCGACCGCAAGCTTCAAAGCTCAAGCTACAGACAATCATTGAGTGCAACCAGCATGGCATCAAGTAAGCTCCAATCACAAATACTGAAACCATTTGAGCTAATCCAGTCTAGATCAATATACCATAGCGTCCCCGCCGACGGATGCTATCTCCGCACTGAAGTTCTCCGACGCTCCTGATTCTACACGATTCGTTGTATCTTCGTGGGATAAGAATGTCTACGTATACGACCTACGGGATGAAAACGGGAAAGTCGGAGAAGGGAAGCTACTACAAAAATTTGAACATCGTGCGCCTGTACTGGACGTCTGCTTCGGCGCCACCGAGGACGAAATCTACACAGCTGGACTGGACTGGGATGTGAGGAGGTGAGTGCGTCCTCCGCTGTTGGTCTTGCGCTGCGATATGACTGGTCTAACGATGATTAGAATTGATATAGTGACATCTAGCCAGACCGTACTTAGCAGCCACGATGCCGGCGTCCGAAGCGTCGTCTACAGCAAGGAGCACAACATGGTCATATCCGCGTCTTGGGACAATACATTGCACGTGCATCGCATGAGCGAGGACAGTAATACCGTCGCCGCCTCTTCCATCATTCCTCTACCAAATAAGCCCTTCTCCATGTCTCTCACATCGACAAAACTCGTTGTGGCCATGGCCGCGCGAGCCCTACACATCTACGACCTAAAATCACTATCCATTCTCACAGGCGAATCGGAAGGCCCGAACCCGAGCAAGGTTGAGGTTGAGCCATGGCAGCGACGAGAAAGCAGTCTGAAGTTCATGACGCGATGCGTTGCTTGCATGCCTGATGACGCCGGTTACGCCTCCTCAAGTATTGAAGGACGAGTTGCGGTCGAATGGTTCGATCCGTCGGCTGAGTCCCAGGCACGGAAGTATGCTTTCAAGTGCCACCGACAGGCATCAGACACAGTCGATGTAGTCTTTCCGGTTAACTCGCTGGCGTTCCATCCCGTTCATGGGACGTTCGCTTCTGGAGGCGGTGACGGGGTCGTTGCGCTTTGGGATGGTATCGCGAAGAGGAGAATCAGGCAGTACCAGAAATACCCTTCCAGCGTTGCTGCAGTGGGATTTAGCTCCAATGGTAAATACCTCGCGATTGCCATCAGTCCAGGATATGAAGATGGCAGGTCGGATGTGGTCGAGGGGACAGTCAGTATATATGTGCGCGAACTTGGGGAGACGGAAGCGAAAGGCAAAGGCGCAAAATAGTCCGGTCGATGTTGACTTCATGTAAAGAGCTCTTTATGACTGCTGCACCAATCAAGTAGGTACTAGTGATAAGTTCCAGTAAGCACTAACAAGCTCAATCTATGTAGCATCTATTCGTATCAGTCGTAGCACCTTCATCACTGCTATATGATCTCCATGTGCGCTTCCAAAAGGTTGAGATATTTCAAAGAGGTGCTTTTCTGACCGACACCGATCCATCAGGCATGCCAAAGTAAGCGGCAATAGGCTTCTGGCCTCCAATTCCCCCAAGAGCCTGGGCCTGGGGCCCGGTCACGCCGGAAAAGATGCCGACATCCAAAACACCGGGAATCTGCTTAATTGCGACGGACAGGGCGTCGACTTCCCAAACCCCGCCTTTACCGCTGCCATCCTGCCCAGCCGCCACGTCTGCCTTTGTGAGAAGAGTAGGGAAAGGAGCGTCAATAATGAAAAATCCCTGGTCAGTCCTTAGAGGAATATCCTTGGAGTCAACCTGTAGGCGAACAGCTGGCTGGATACTGCCCAGCTGTTTAAGGGCAGTAAGAACCCGTCCAGCTGCTATCGGCGCAACTTCGATGGGGATGTATTTCCAGTTTGAGAGAAGACGGGACTGTAACTTGCGAGAATCTGCCCCGGGGAATGTGGTTAGTAACCGCTAAAGAAGTATTCGAGTGTGAGCCACGAACCGGCAACGCAAATGAATTCCTTAGCTTGTAGAGCTACGATCTTCTCCTGGAAAAGACAAGCGCCACCACCCTTGATGAGGTTAAGCTCATCATCAACCTCGTCTGCACCGTCGAATGCGATGTCAAGTACTGTTCCCTCGGGAAGGGCATCAAAATCAATCGCAGTAAGACCCGCGTTGAGGATCAGCTGCTTGGACTGGAAGCCAGTAGGAACATATTTGGTGCCGGAAGTGTCAATGCCTAGCTCCTGGATAGCCTTGACGACGTAGACGATTGTTGAGCCACTGCCGATACCCACGATTTTGGCATCCTTGGGGTAGTGGTTGTCAACGGCAGCCTTGCCCGCTGCGCGCTTCGCTGTCTCGACAAGTTCGGCCATCGTGGAGTGTAAACGAGCGGGAGGTGAAAGGACTTTCAGCGAGAAAGTATTGCCGACACGAGAACGAGGACAGCAGGGAAAGGATCGAGAAAGAGTGGACCTCAGCTGGTGGCTGCGCAGTGTACCTTTTAGTATGCAGAGTCCGGGGGAGAGATGCCCGGTGGGGGAGCTCCAGTCGGAAGTGACTTTTCGTGGTGGGATCCATGGGCCACTCACCGGCGACTCAGGAATACAATCCTCGGGGTAAGCCTCATTGCAATTGGTATCTTTCAGGACAGATCCACCTGCTTGTATGGTGTGCGCTTTACTGGTGAAGATCTGTCCCTTATGCAAACATGAATAAAGTCGCGATAATCGCAGCGTTGACAATTCAAACGGCGGGGTGCTGTGTCGTCATAGGCTGGGCACACTCATTGCCTCAGGCTAGAATGCATGACACGTGATTACAACTGGATTATTAACGATGCCTGTCTGAGAGTAACCTACACTTCATAGAATATCAACCTACAAACGATTTGAAACTCCAGTTTATCCTGATTGTCCCGGCCCTTTTCTCTCCGAGCTCTCCCAAGCCATATTCGAAATGACCTCGGGATTTCCCAGCGCCTTGGTGGGGCCTTCATCAAAGGAAAGGAAGTATGATCGCCAGCTGCGACTCTGGGCTGCTAGTGGCCAACAGGCTCTCGAAGAATCCCGAGTGCTTCTGGTGAACTCTGACGGACCATGGGGCAATAAGAGCACAGGGGTATCTGGTGTAGTCGGAGTCGAAACACTAAAGAATCTTGTTCTTCCAGGAATTGGTGGCTTCACAATCGTCGATCCTGCTGTGGTCACCGAACCAGATCTCGGCGTTAACTTCTTTCTTGAAAGTGAGAGCCTGGGAAAGTCAAGGGCCGAAGAGTCATGCCGCCTATTACGAGAGTTGAATCCGGACGTAGAGGGCAGATTCTTTTCCAAGGTATCTCTACCAGTAGGGATCAGATCCTGAGTTATTCTTGATGCTAATCAGTTTCCGACCTCAGCCTATTGCGGAAATACTCCAGGAGGACCCCAGCTTCCTTGAGCAACATAAACTTGTTTTAATCTCTGGCCCCGTAAAGCATTCGTCCTTGCAGACTCTCTGCGGCGGCGCCAAAAGTTTAGGAATCCCCGTGCTATACACGCGGTCTGTGGGGTTCTATTCAATCTTCTCCCTGCAATTACCTGCTGTGTTCCCCATAGTAGAGACTCACCCGGATCCGGAATCAACTCAGGATCTTCGTCTCCTTAGCCCTTGGCCGGAGCTGGCCGCGGCTGGAGCTAGCATCAGCAACCTGAACAGTCTTGATGATCACCAGCACGGCCACGTTCCATACGTATTACTACTGCTTCACTATCTCGAGGAATGGAAAGCCTCACATGAAGGACGCCTACCATCAAATTACAAGGAGAAAACAGCATTCAGGGACTTCGTGCGTTCCAGTGCAAGAACAAATAACCCTCAAGGCGGAGAGGAGAATTATGATGAGGCTGTTGCCGCCGTACTAAAGGCATTGAATCCATTTAGCCTCCGCAGCTCCACGAGAGAAATCTTCCAGTTGGAGGAGAGCAAGCAGTTGACAGCCGATTCTGCAGATTTCTGGGTAATTGTGGCGGCGGTCCGCAAGTTTTACGAGACGCACCAGGTCCTACCTCTACACGGCTCCCTTCCTGACATGAAAGCTCAATCGGCGGACTATGTCTCATTGCAAAACATCTACAAAAGTAAAGCGAGGAAGGACATCGCGGAAGTGACAGAAACTATCAGGAGTATCGAATTACAGTTACACCGGGCTAGGCAGGTACCGGAAAAGGATATTGAAATATTCTGCAAGAATGCATCTCATATCCAGGTGATTCGCGGTCGTGATATTACGCAGGCGGGGGGTGACGCACACACGCAGAAGCTTGTCCAAGTCGAACTGGGTAACGAAGAGTCCCTAATACCCGTTGTCCTTGCGTTTCAGGTCTTAGATACTGTGGTAACCGGGATACAAGCGGGACGGTACTCTGAAGACGCTCTGGACGACGAAGCTTTATGGTCTTCGGAAATTGATCGTCTTCTGGGCGCTATCACGCCAAACACTTCAATGGCCATTGATGACGAAGCTCGTGACAAGGTCTTGGAGGCTGCAAGGGAGCTTCGAAGAACGGAGGGTGGTGAACTGCACAACACATCTTCCCTTACTGGTGGTTTGGTGGCTCAAGAAGCCCTCAAAGTGATTACCAGACAATATGTACCTTTGAATAATACCTGCGTTTTCAACGGCATTCGCAGCAGCAGCGCCATGTACCGACTATGATGAGTTGATCTTCCAGGATACCTATCAAGTTATGTTAGGATTAGCTGTCTTCTACCTTTATGATACGGACTCATGAACTGCTTTAGGGAGTCTTTATGTAGTTGGGCTATCTTGTAGAGGGATCCCGAGAGAAACAACAGCACGTGGGCAACAATGGCGGTTGCCTTTTCTGGGCTAGTGGCGGAGTCGGGAGTGACGCCGTGGTGTGGAGGGTTCCGATGAGGAGGTGCACCACCGCGCAACAAACAGGCCATCTGCCATCTGCCATCTGCCAACTTTCCACAACTTTCAAGTTTCTTGCAACCGCATCGCCTATTTGATTTGCATGAGTCGCTGCGCAATGTTCTAATAATAATACTCCTATCACTTCAGAGGCTTTGTTCTTCTGCCTTCTCTAGATACCATGCTCATCCGTTGATTCCGTCATCTACCGTCTTCCCCGGCAATATACTCGGCCCAGAGCGTACTTGAAACGCCCAGCGGGATACACTTCGGCCTGCCTTCGACGTTGTTACCAAGTTCGAGATGACAACCTTTCAAGGGGCCGAAACCTTGTCGGCCGCCGCGAATGCTTCTGCCTTACCGTCTCCCGTACCGTCCCTGAATCTTTCCTCGACTCCACGCGACTTGCTCTCTCTCCCACTCCGCGGACTTCAGCGCGCAGAATCACTCGCATTTTCCTTCATCCCGAGACGCATTGCACGACTGGTCGGGGCTCAGAATGTTGCAACAAACTTCTGGAATACAGCCGGTGCGGGACCGGAGAGGAATGTAATGGCGGCGGCAACCCAGGCCGCTGGCGAAGCTGCTGGAGAGGCCGTGGCGGGAGTGGTGGAGGCCG
This sequence comes from Aspergillus karnatakaensis, assembly GCF_047715665.1. NCBI lineage: Eukaryota > Fungi > Ascomycota > Eurotiomycetes > Eurotiales > Aspergillaceae > Aspergillus > Aspergillus karnatakaensis. The sequence continues at coordinate 226,588 of NW_027395730.1, read as the reverse complement.
CGGCAGCTCAGCCCGATACTAGCCTGCAACTCACGGACTTTCTACAAACCGCCATAAAGTTTAGCGGCTTCTTCTCCTACTTGACGAGTCGGTGGTCGCTTGCTTGCTTTACTGTGGTGAGAAATCCTGTGCTTTTGTTGACCCATGGCAGACTTCTAACATTCAAAAGGCACTTGTTCTGAATAGAATCACAATTTATGCCTCCACGCGGCGACATCTTCACCTGAACTGGACAAGGCGCCTGGCTTTACGCATCATACCGATACTTCTTTTTGCCTCTCAGATACATTCTCTTCTCCGTGCAATAAAGTGCCAGACATCGTCCGGCTACCCTGAGTTACGATATGGATCACCCGGGAAGCGTCTGCGGGTTGACCACGCCGGACATGGGGGGTTTCTATATGCTTTGAGCTCGACTTTACTTCCATGGCAAACAGACCAACAGACGTGTAGTGCACTGGGTATGACTCGCACAGGATCCGAGGTTCCTTATGGCTCTTTCAAGCTACTGTGGCCAGTTTTCATTCGGCTCTGTCTGAGTCACTTTGTGGAAACACTGTCATGCTCCCTACAAGGAAGATCATTCGTCACGGAAGGGGGCATTTCGATATTTGAACATTCACTAGCTTTTGCGGAAGCCGAGTCCACTCTCAGCCAAGCGCTTGGCCTGGGGCTGTTTGGATCATCCAAGCCGAGCACTAGTGGAGATAGCGACAATGAATCACAGCGTTCGCCGTTTCATTCAATGACCAAGTCCCAGATCTTGGATCGAATGAATGCTACGCCAGAATTGTTGTTGATTGCTTTGATCTCTTGCTGCCATTGTCTATCATCAAATGTGCTGGATGTTTTTGGAAAGCAGAGCAGATACCGTTTGGCCAACACCGCTTTCTGGGGCCTCTGTTTCATGGCCTCGGTGACCTGGGGCCTGTTCGGAGGGTCAGCTATAGGCACCGATGATATATCCTTGAGATTGCCGACAGTCTATGTGGTAGGCGTCGTGCCACATCTCGTGGCATTTTGCGGTATAATTGTGTGCGCAGTGATCTACTCGCTCGCACTCTCCATAACTGCCTTCTCACTACCTACAGAGAATACTGAGCAGCTGACTCTCCGAGAAAAGTTTGCTGTGGCGCATGCAAATATGCAGGGATCTAACCAGATCAGCAGCATTCGCGTGAATCGACACGAGGACTTTTACACTACTCTATTCAAAATTGGCTACACTACTCTGGCGGCAGCTAGCGAGGCTGTTTTCCTCAATGAAGGAAGAGGTGTCGTTGCACTCGATATGACATGGTTGGAGGAGGACAGGCTTACTGAAATTGAACAATCACGGCGCAGGCGCTCATCTCAGCAAAGTCCAATTTCTTCAACCGCCGACCTCCCGTCTGGAAGCGGGGAGCCCCTTTCGTTCAAGACTCATGATTCCTCCTTGCGCTGGGAGAGTGGCTATGGCCGAGAAAAGAAGATTGAGAAGACCAAGGGAAAGTCCAGAACACCATGGTATCAAACTAACCCTGGTGGAATAGGTGCCTTTCGAGGCCTTGCTCGTTGTTATCAAGGGATCGCTTTCTTCCGCGCCATCTTCTATCTCATGTTTAAGTGGATGATTCTCGTCTTCGATAGGGGGCTAACCCGAATCGGGATCACTGCTCGCCCTGAATGGGTCAAGAATATCATCGGACCCCGAAGAAAGACGGGCCAAGAGACCTTGGGCAAAAGCACAGTCGAACCTTTGGACTTCTGGATGCTAACGGATGAGGGAGAATTGGAACTCCCAGCTAACCACGAGTTCGACGTTGAGAGGGAAATGAGGAAGAGAGAGCGTTTGAACGCGGACAATTGGAACCCGTCAGACGAACAACGACTCGATGAGAAGCTCTACAATTGGTGGAAGGCCGGCGGCTCATGGGGCAATCAGGACCAGAGCTCAGATTATAACCCGCCAGAGGAGGATTGGGACGACACAACTAGTGTTGTATCAACCATGACTACCACAGACTCTGAATGGGAAGACGAGTCTGACGGTCGACGAACACCCACACAGACTGACCCATTCCCCGGTCGATACTCCAGAGATAGCACACCAGCCCCGGAATCCCTCGTTGACGTGGGCTCCTTCGCTCGCCTGCTCGATCCCCGCGACGAAGAAACCCGCCAAGAAGCGCGGATCCTAGCAGCCCACCTCAACGCCGGCCGAGAAGGCCAAATCCTCACCCGCCGTCGCTTCCAAGAGCAGATCGAACGCCAGAGAGCTCAGGTCCTCCTTACCTCCCGCCACAGCCGCCTTGCACCTTCATCCTCTTTCAATGACGGCCCTCAGAAACCAAGCACCGAGCAAGAATCGGAAATCCTTGAAAATCTCATCCTCACCAAGCGTCTCGGATCACTTCCTAAAGGCTCACAGAGTACCCAGCAGCAAACGTGGGAAACCGGTGCCTCGGGCCTGGGAAATTCTGGTCCTCCTTGCGTTGTCTGCCAAACGAATTCTCGCTCCATCATTGTCTGGCCCTGTCGGTGCCTCTGTATATGTGAAGACTGCAGAGTCAGTCTGGCAATGAATAATTTTGGCAGCTGCGTGACTTGTCGGCAGGAGGTTGGTGGGTTTGTGCGGTTATGGGTTCCATGAAGCTTGCTTGGGTTTTGCTTAGGATGAGATCTTTGGGTGACGATTCCGTTTACTTCTCTTCTTCCCTGTTCTTCTTGTATTTGATATCCCTATCTCATCCCGCCAGGTCGATGATGCATACGTACTTAGCATTGCGTTAATGAGACACTCATATTAATTCTCTCTTAGAAGAATAGCTATTTATCCTCGCCTTTCGAATTATATTCGAGTACTCTCTCGTCACGGAACATCTACTATTATACTGAAAGGTTCTATACACTTAGTTATGTCAGAGTCTTCAGCTTAGGACTGGATTCGCAAGCTGGCGCTGTTCTTCCTTCAGTAACTGCAATTCTTTTGAGTGGGTGTTTGCCTACTGAGGGCTTTTGCGTTGTTTACTTCACAAGAGCACAACGCTTGTGTTAGGGGTCAATGACGACACCTAAGACAAACCGTGCACATCTGAGCTTTCTGATCCAATATCAGGTGTTGTGGAGGCTGGTCATTCACTCATGAAAGGGTCTTAGCGTGATGGCTGACCTTTGGCTGTTCTTGTTCTTCTCCATAACATTCTTCGGATCTTCTGTCCCTCATCTCTCTACCAAACACACATCCTGTGATATTTGAATTGCTCTTCTCATTTTGCCTGTTTGATCGTGCTTCAAGCATAAGGCTTTCCCTGACATAGCAATTCACTGCTTCCACTGCGATAGCAACCATGTCGCCTAAAGAGAACAAGCATAACGACGAGAACGAGCCTCATTCCTCCGGCTATGAAGGAGATGTGACCGAGGGCACTTCTAGGAGTAACGCTGTTGAAACTGAGTCCTCCTCCTACCGAGATTCCTGTATCGATTTGAGCAATGAGGACGACAACACCGAATATGGGACTATTTGGATAGGCTGCGATGCACGCGATGCCGGTCCCGGTGTTGAAAGTGATGCAGACTCGCCATTCGGAACCATCTGGATTGGCTGTAATCTTCGCGAGCTGGGTCTAGAAGATCGAGAAACTGTGCAAAACACCAATGATGAGCCCACCGCTGAGCATGTTGAAGATATCGACCGAGGGCGAGACTCGAACGACGGAAATGGTGGCTCTGACAGAAAGTAGAGGAGAGCAGGTAAGTTGGAATCATCCATAGGTCTAGCGCCGACTACCTTCCTCCCTTTCTCTTCTTCTTTTTGTTCTTTCTGCGTTGGCTGCCTTTCCCGCTTTCAGTCCTTGCCCGAGAACCTTGCACATCTCTCTCCTCACTCTGCCCCTCTTGGGCTTGTCCGGCCGGGTCAGCTTGCTCCTCAGTCTGCCTAGACTCTGGTGTACTAATAGGGTCCTCCTATCATGACCGTCAGCAACACTTTGCAGTAAGCACCGCTAACACATCCATATCAAAGCAGGGGCACTTACGGCGATATCTTCACCCGGAACGACGAGTCCTGCCGCTTCTACAATGTCTGTCCAGTATCTGAAGCCCCCTCCTCTCATGAACGGATGAAGTCGTCTCGCGAAGCCCGCCGTAAGCAGCCAAAGCAACCTACACATCGTCTAACCTCTATCCATCAGCACTGAACATATGCACTCATCAAAGTCAACCCTGAATGAGAGGCTTCAAACTCACCAGAGTGCCTAGCACATACGGTCTCACTCTCAGCCAACGGTCCGTGAACCCCAGAGTTTCAGTCCTAGTCTGATCCCACCCCACATTAACATCCATATCCGGACCCCTTCCCTCGCTCTGCTCGTATCCGGGCTCGTACAGAGTATGCTGACCAGTACCCCGAGCAGTGTACAAGCCGAACAAGAATTGAATGAATTGAACCGTGTAATAGACACAGCACAATAGGTCACCGACTGTGATAATGCCGACCAAGGCAACGACGAATGGGCCTCTCAGATGATATGACAGATACTCCGCGACTCTATCAAGAACGGAGCGGCGCTGCTGTCTCTGTCTTCGACCCGGAGGCATCGTGAGCTTGAGTTGGATTGCGTTGCGTTGCGATGTGTTGTTCTCTGCCGGTCTTTTCTTGTCCTCTACCTTCGTGTTTCGCTTTCTTTTTTTTTTGTGTTCTCCGATGGCTTAAGTTATCAGATGGTAAAGCATGGGACGAGAGGCTGTGTCCAGTTTGTTTTCAAAGTCATTCCTGGTTCTTGATGGTTCTTTAGAGAAGGTGGCGGAGAGAGAAGTGAGGAAGGGGCGAGGGATTCACATAGAACATTGACAATAGAATCATGAATTGGTTGTAAGCTGTGTTTGTTCTGTTCTCTCGGCGGCGATATTAAGGAGTGTAGCAAGGTTCATTATTCTCGAATATTGTGAGGTGCGGAACAGGTTTTGAGAATGTGATAAAGAACTGGTGATACATCCATGCTTTTAGGAGAAGCCTGAAGTATCTTCAAGAAAGAGATTAAGTAGCATTGGCGTTAGTTCAGTATATTTGACTTTATAGTGAGCTCTTAGTCTACAGATGATCGGACGCCTGCATCTAAGCCCTAAGATATATAGGAGGAGAACAAACACATATCAACAGTGTATGGATAGTCATATAGAACAGTTCTCCCAGCAGCTCCCTTTCTCATTTTCTTAGACAATAACGCTCATATTAAATCATGATCTTGTCGATAAACGATGGGACTACAGCAACGACACACACACAAATACAAAATGATAGAGATCATTCAATTTCCCCTCATAATACTTCAAATTACCACTCGCCGATATTTCCTCATTAGTTGAAAGAGGAAGCCAATGCCAGCCGCGCTCACAGGAGATACCCAGCAGCAACAGCAGCAGCAGCACCGACATACTTAGTCCCAGCATGCAAAGATCCAGCACCTCCAACAAAAGGCGGCGATGTAGGAGTAGAGCTCAACGGACTGCTCTGACTTGGCACACCGGACGAAGAGCCGATTGGAGTAGAAGGTGACGTGGCTGGAGTCTCTGTAGGGAGCGTCACGACAGGACCCGAGGGTTGGACAGGACCATTTGTCGGCTCAGTAACGGTCGTTGCTGGGATGTTTTGCGTGGTCGAAGTCGAGCCAACTGGGGGGATGGAGATCGGGGCTCCGGCGCTAGAGCACTCGGCTACTACGGCACTGGAGACAGCTTTTATATAGTCAATATGATGCGAATGAATGGTTTCGGGGCAGAGAAAGATTAGGTGTGAAGGCACAGACAGGACTGGTCTTTCTCGCTACAAGCTCGCTCCACACAAGGAGTAACTTCGGTGACGAGGATGGGCTGTCGGCAGTGGCAGGCAAAGTCAGTCAAAGAGGAGCAGCCGTCATGAGCCATCGCATTGAGGAAACATTGTAGCTATGGCAGATTAGCTTTGTATACAAACACTATCGTGCTTGGGTAGCTAACAGAACAGGTGGGTAAATCCAGAATCTGGGCAAACACAAGGCTTGTGCTGAAGAGAACCACAAGTGACTGAGAAACCTTCATCTTGAGATAAATGCGCTGAAGAATGTTTATGGGATTCAGTACGTCGCAAGTCAAGAGATAGAGGACAGCACGGCAGAAAGTACGCTTGGGAGATGCTAGGTTCAGGATCTCCCGCTCGTTTTATACCTCACAGAAGGCCACCTCGCCCATTAGAGGCTCGTTTCACATGCATTGAGAAAGAGAAACCCTTCTCTAAGTGTGTCCATTAGGTGCTCTGTTGCATGCATGAAACCCTGGCTGTGGAGTGCATGAACTGAGGGCACCCGCTGAGTAGTGACATAAGCTAGTGGCCATAGGATATTGACGTGACACTGGGAGCATCGGGGCGTCTGCTTCAACTTGTGTCGATATTCTTGAGTCAATGTCTCCTTGAGTGAGTGGCCTTTCCAGCCCAGTAAAAGTGATATCCCCCCTAAGGTTAGCTAAGAAAGTCCAAGACCACCTGTATCAACGGGATCCAAGAAGCCAGCACACAGTTGCGGCAAAGTTTGTCTCCTATCCTCAGGAGCGAAACCTCTGCGTCACCAGGTAAGACATCCAGACGGTACTGAGGACGCACTCGTACTCCGTGAACGGCATTGAGTATGAAGCCAAGTCGCTGCTGCAAAACCACTGGCCCGTGCACCTTGTCTCCGAATGGCCACAAGGAAGAGCTGCGAGCGAGGTAGGACAGTAAGAAACAAGGAATAGAAAGGAAGGGGGGAAGTGAAAAGAATGTGGCAAAATAGACGGCACATTTGGGAGGCATTCGGGGTCAGATAGGGTGGAAGAAAAGAGCCTTTAGCAGCAGAAACTCCGGATCATTTCCCGAAAATAGCCACACAGTGACGGCGGAAGGAGAAAAATCGTCTGATGATCCGTTGTGCAAGATAGACAGGGCTTCTGTTCACTGTCTGACTCTAATAGTAGGCCCGATGGTGCAGAAAAATCCATGAAATGTATGTCAAATTTATACTGCGTAACGTCAATCCCAAGGGGTATGTACAAGGAACTCCCAACGCCTAGCCTGAATCTGATCCCGAGCGCCAATATATATGAAACGACCTGTCCCGTTCGCTCCAGGGCAGGGTGTTACATCCACCTTTCAAAACGTACTTATGACATTAATTCATCAATGTACGCTCGCTGTGCTGTGGCATTCTCCTGTTTCAGTAGGACCGAGAGTACTTCAATAGGAGGGTGGAGTTCGAGAGAGTCTGCCCGCCTCCATCGCTTCAAGCGAGCGATGCCAATGCAAGGCTGTCAAGGTCAGCTTCAAATTTCCACTGATTGCTGTCATAGGCAAAACCTACCCCATATTGGCTAGAGAGATCGAAATGTCGTAATATCTTCTCGTCTAGCGTAAGGTTGTCATGATGAACTAGAGTCGATTAACGGCTGCTCAACGAAGAATGGCAGATCGACCGGTCACCCACCTCTAGGCCCTCGGCTCTTCGACTCCTCCTTACTCCAGTATTCTTGAAGTTGTTTCTTGGTGATTTTGGTTGCTTTCTTGTCTTCTTCGGACAATGGTTGCTGGATTTCCGCCTTCGCTTGTGACCTCAGAGCCAACTCCGCCACATGTGGTTGCGATGGTTCGGTGAGGGTGGGTGAGGGAATGCTCTTCTGGGAGTCTATTTCCGAAAGTTCTGCGGTTAGGGGTTCGAGAGACTTCGCTTTGCCTGAGGGCGTTGATGGGGTGGCAGATGGCTTTGTGACTCGCGACTTGGCACCGAAGGATAGAACAGGTTGATTAGAGCGGGCAGAGGCAGTGTTGCCTCCTCGACGACGAGCGGGCGGCATTCTGCGGATGAAGAGGTTCTCAAATCGATTAAGATAAAGGAACTGGTCGTTGTTTCTTGTTGGATTGTCGTGAAGAAAGACGAGAACCTTGAGTCTGGCTCCAGGTCTGGTGTGTGGGGGAATGAGACATGGATCGATGTCATGCTTGTTGCACAGGGCAACCAGTCCAGACCATGGTCAACATCTCATAGTTACCTAGTTATCCAGGAGTTACTCTTGTATCATACTGAATCTCAGCATTATCTCGTTGTTTGTGACGAATAATCAAGGACAAAATGCTGCTCATCCAACGTGAGCTTGAAAGTGTCTTCAAAGTTCACCCACTCTCATCGACCCCGCCTGGCTGCATCGCACCTCGGAGTATGCTCGGGCGAATTTGTAGACTAGGAACAGAGCCTCATAATGGGACTACTATGCTGGCCCGTGGATATGACTGGCTCCTACGCTGCAAGAATACTATCGTCTTGCTTCTGTACTCAGGAGTGTGCATTGTAGGGGTACGGACCTTACATAGAGCCTGTCAGCCTACCGAGCATCTCAATCTAATTGCACGTCGCACCGTGCGTGGATGTGGTGGGAGACTCAATGTAGAGTGTCAGCAAAGACTCGGCAGGATCGATGGTCCTATCAGACATTGAGGTGTCAGGTAGCTTCAATTAGCTGAAGATGGTTAACCAAAAAACCAACAGACCCAGCGTTATGACGTTGAAAGAATAAGAAAATCTGTCAGTCGGAGGGAAAGATGGGGTTTCTTGGCTCTTTGTACTCGGACGACGGACAGTGAACATGAAGAGGAAGAAATATAATAGGCTTTCAGCTGAAGACTCGAAGAGAATTGTTTCAATTTGGAGATCACGGAAGAGGACTAGATATATGAACTAACTAACGTCTAACGAGCGAGGCCCGCAGGATTTCTCGTCTGTTCTCAGCCCAGCAAGCGCTCTTCTGCTTCTGCTTCTGCTTCCACCCCATCCATCCCGAGTCGTCACCACCACCACCTCTCTTCCCCACCACTCGGCACCACCAAACAATACATTCTCTCGCATAGCCGCCCTCAACGCTCATCTGCGCCTCTATATATCCATTCTGCGGGTAATATTTCTCGACCTCCTATATTCGCACCCACATTGTTGTCGTTCCCTGAGGAGATCGTGTGCTGGGCGTTCGAGGTCCTCCCCAGCCGCTTACCACCCCTACGCTGTCGCACGGCAGTCAGCGTCGTCCGGTTGAGCGCCGCTGCCCGTTGACTCGAGCCCTCTATGAACCTGTCAACTTACTCGACAATATCAGGCTCGTTTAATCCGCAAATACTCCCTGGAGCGCATTCCCCTCACCTACCACCTGCCGATGGTGGTGTGGGAGCCGTTCTTTCACAATGGCCGCCTTTGTGCGAGTGTCCGGGCCTCCAAATGGCAACTTTCTGATAGGGTATCCTGGGATATCTGCGACTATGGTGAGTACTCCGCAGCTACAGATCCAGCAGAGCAGAATAGCTCACGCGCCCACCTTGATTAGCCACGTATTGAAGGGAAAGTCGAGATTAGACCCAGCGTCGGCATCACAGCCCCCGTCAACGTATCACTTGTCACCGTATCCCTCGTTCGCCGCGAAACAATCCACCCTTCAGCGGACTCAGTCGCAAAGAAACGTCTAGCGCCTCCGAGGAAAGATATTACCGATATTGTTGGGAAAGAAATGCTCCTCTTCCGCTGTCCAGCTGGCCGAGAACATGAGGAGGTCCTATCAATGGACTTGCCGTTTGTTTTATTCATTCCGTTCGGACGAGGTGGGCCGGATGCATCTAGGCGAGTTCCTCCGGCTAGTCTGCAGCTTCCTAGCCGCACCGCGGAGACCTTCTATGAGATTGTGGTTATGGTACAACAAGGGCACTCTGACCAAAGAAAATACTCGTTCCCTGTTCCTATCGCACGCTACGACACGCTGTCGACGTTTGGGATGTACAATCGTCCGGAGTCCGCAGAGAATGTATCGGACCATCTGGTGACGCTGGGTATATCATTGCCGCGGTGGTCGTACGGACCTCTCGATCCAGTGAGCGTCTATGTCAAACTATCTCCGAATCCAGACTGGATCAGCAAAGCCAGGAAGGTCACAATAAACAAAATTACTATCGGTATCGACGAAGAGATCATTTACAACCACGAGGGCGACGAGCCTCAACGGAAGGTCAAAACATTAACAAAGCGCACAGAAGCAATTGGGGTGAAAATGCCCCCGACGGGATTTCTGACAAACATGGGCTTGGTTTTCCCGGCGAAGGATATGCGTGATGGAGAGGGAGTGCTTCCAAGGGGCAAACCGGGATTTCCCACTTACGCTGTTAGCGGATTTACTACCACCGCGAGCCTTTACAAGATCGAATACTACCTCACAGTCAAGGTTGGTGGTGCATAACCTTTTCCAATTGCGCGCAGGCTATTAATCTAAACTAACGATCCATAGGCCCATCTAGCCTCAGCACGAGATATCATTATTCGACAGCCAATCGTCGTTTGCCCGCTTGACCACGCCGGCTGCAAAGAGGAGATGGAAGCCATTGAACAAGCAGCTCGAGAAGCTGCCCACATCAATCCCGACAACCCATTATTACCTCTACCTTCAATAGTTCGACCTTCGGACCCAAATGCCCTCCGACATCTTGGAGTGGCCGTTGTCGGAAACCAGAAGAAGCCTCTGATTGATTAGGCACGCAACATCGCCTCGATGATACCACACTGAATCCTTAAACAACCCCAACTCTAGGCAACAGCCGAAGATGCTATCCTCACAAATACCATGCCGACTTCCGCGCTGGAGACCGCGGCTAGCGGTTTGCAAAATCAAAGTCGACCTACAATACACAAACTGCGTACAATGCTGCAGCCTGGTGAAAACAGGCCAGTTACGTCTTACGACCTGCATGGACAATGGAGTTTACTTTTATTGCATGTTGCTTCTCGATAGCCTTGTATCTAGTCTCTATTTTCTTCTACTTCTTCTGGTTAGGGCCTGGGAACCGGGACGAGGTGTCTGGTCTGAATTCTTTTTTTTTTTTTTTTTTTTTTTTTTTTTTTTTTTTTTTTTTTTTTTTTTTTTTTTTTTTTTTCATTAGCCTCTTCCTTCGTTAACGACTAGGAGCTGGAGCTAGGTTATACCATTTTGCTCGAATATTTCTACTATATAGCTATGTATGTTCAGTATAACGTGTACTATCTAATTCTGGAGAATTCATTATCACTGTTGATAGAGCCGGCCACAGGTACATCTATACATCTTGGAAACTTCATTGACTCCATGTATTTCTACGCCTCACCCGAATCCCTTCGAGCCGGCACTGCCTCCTCCTGGCGCAAGAACCTGACACTAAAGTCAATTTTGAACTCACCACCAGGAACTCGCCAATTCGCCCCGCTTTGAAATGAGGCATAGCATCGCAGCGGAATGAGAATCAGATGGACAAGCCTGATCATCATATTAGCCCTAAGCCTAGCAAGACTGCAAGGGGAAGACATGGGAAGAGAATGAAAGAGAAAGACAAACCCAACAATCAGCCCAGCACTTAAGCCGATTCCCAACAGAACAATCACCGCTCGCGCGGCATTCGCAGCCCCCGTATCAGGCAGCCAAGTATCTGGGTTCTGATCGAAGTTCCGGGCTATAGCTTCAGGTCCCCATTTTACCGTCAAAGCTACAATTACAGCGTCGAAGATGAGGTTTAGCCAGAGCCAAAGCGGGGCACGGGCGTGTCGGAGGCGGATGAGATTGAGTGATGAGGCGATAGTTGATAAGATGCTCTGTGTTTCGTGAATTTAGTTGATGAAGGGTATGAGAGTTAGCGAGGCAGAAGGGAATACGTACAATTCCGAACAAGCCCTGGACAAGCCCTAGAAGCGTCCAGAAGATGTAAAAGCCATGGGGGTTGGCGGCATCGGTGAGAATGACTGTCAGGTCAAAGACAAGGGCAAAGATTGATAGAGCGGCGGAGAGGTGCGTGAGGACTACTGTTGTTCGGTGGAATGGGGGTTTCTCGAGGAGAGATTTGGTGACATTGCGGTCTTGGGGTATAGTGTACTCGCCGGCCTCGAGGGGCTCCGAGTCGGCGAGGAGAGGAGTGCTGTCTGAGGCAGAGGCCATGTTTGCAGATTTAAAAGAGCAGAGCGTAGGCGGGTGCTGGCGCAGGTTCTCGGAGGTGGTCTCCGTATGTGGAGGAGAAATCACAGGTTGAAGATAAAACACCCGAGACCACAGTTGGCACAGGGGAAATTCGAGTTGAAATAGATCGGGTGGCTGGCTTGGAGATGCTTGACCGAACTAATTGTTGAAGTCCGCGATTGCGGTTCAAGGTCCCTTCGTAGGCTGTAGAATTTCTCTCGAACAGTTCCCTCGAGCCGCCAGCGAGTGAGGTTGTTTGTTGTTGGTCCCGACCCCTCCCTCAAGCCCGCCGCCATCGATATTGGATCGCCGCAGGCACCGATGTTAGAGAACGTATACGCCAATGTCATGCGTGTTTTACTGGCCATGAACAGTTCAGTACCCGAGACTTTGAATAGGTGATTCTCATTTTCCGATTTCCAAAAAACCCATTGCGAGGCTGAGTGTATCGGGGTCCAATTCCTGAGGTTCTAGGCCGCCCCTGACTCTATCGATATCCCGCAAGCAGTCTTTGAGTATCCCCAGAACTGTCTGATATTGGGTAGAGGAGGGCCCGTATGTGTTTAGTGCGTTGGTGAGACTCATTGAGATCTGCACCGGTCAGGCAGGGTGATCAAGCATTAGATCAAGCAGGCTATGCCGATTCTTACCTGGATGAGAACCTCGTTGTAATCAAGCTCCTCACTATCTGAAGCGTCGGATCCCATGGTGTTTGACAAATATAGAATCTACTTCAAGGAATAAAGATGGGGAATGGTGGGGAAGAAGCGTGGGCTTGCGGCATGACTGATAACAGGGACCCCGAACTTTTTTTTGTCGCGGGTAGTTATGACTTGACTCTGTCAACTCACCACTAGGATCACCACCCAAGCCCGCAGCAAGCCCGCTGCTCAATAGAAGCTTGCTCCAGCTTCATCATGGCGGACCTAGACGAAGATGCGATTAATAACCCCTCGACTGGGGGAGGTCCTGCCGACATTGACCTGTCGGATGAGACGCAGGACTTCCGCATGCTCAGTAACCTTTCCTTGTCAGTCCCACAGCCTGGCTTGTGTTTTTAACGTCTAACCTTGTATAGCTTGACAGATGCTACCGATACCTCCCTTCCGCGACGAGGGGAGAAGGATTTCGAGCCCAATCCTACTCTCTACCAGGCCGACGTCCTCTCCGCATCCCGACAGGCGATGCACAACGCGCTTGCCTATCCCCGCCTCCATAACCCAAAGAACAAGGTCATTGGAGTATATGCGCCGAACGGACCTGCGCCGCCCGCACCCTCCGCATCTCTAGAGACGATTACTGAAGATCCTACGCCCGAGAAGCATGTGCCGGTCGCTGTTGGGGTACACCCAGACTGTTGCGTCTACGTCACGAACCCAAAGGGTATATTCTTCAAAACAATAGGGCAGGGAGATCGCTGGGGCCGAGTGTGGTTACTTCCGGAGGAGGCGGTATATCTGCTTGAGAGAGGGAGCTTAGACATAAGGTGGCCGCGCTGTGCTGTAGGTGCATGCGACGAAGACGATATTAGTGACTCTGCCATTCCGATGAGCTTGCAGGCTGCGTACGCTTGCTTTATTGGGTATGGTGGACTGACAATGGAGAGATATTCGGTGTACACTGGGTTGAGGCGCTTAGGTTACGCTGTCATTCGAGCACCTGGGTGGGCTAACGGGCATGACGAGGGAAAAACGGACTCTGCTGGCGGACCGCAGTCTCTCTGGCAGGGCCCAGGGCTAGCCGGGATTTTCACGCGCTTCCTGACATGGCTTCGTGCTGCCCCAACCACCGCAATGGGGCCAGTTGCTGGTCTCGGGTTTCATCACAACTACCGTATGGCTATCTTTGCTTTGTTCTTGAATATTGCTAACGTCTACTGCAGCCGAGATATATTGCAGACTCTCCATCATACCCTACTACGATCCCATGGCATCTCTACCGTCACCGCGCGCAGAACTGCCCTATGCCGTCGTGTGGCATGTCTATAAACCATCACCTAATTTCCGGAAATCTGCGCCACCAGATCCTGACTTCAAGATCGCTGTTGTCAACGCCCGAACACATACCACTATACCAACCTTGTCGCAAATCGGCGCTTTACTCGAGAGCACACCATTAGACCCGCCGGACCCCAAGAGACACATATATGTACGACTACGGAATGGATATCGAAATGTCGTCCTTGCTGTGGTCGACCAGGGTGTTGTGAGTTATCTCCGGATTGCAGATGCAGTTTTCGGGAAAGAGAAGCTATATAACGTGAGACCGCAAGCCGGGAACAAATCCCGAGGACCGCCTCAACACAAGTTCAAGAAGCGATGATGGATTATAGTGAGATTAAATAACTAGCCCAATTCGTGCCCACCGATTACCGCCAGTACGGCAACAGACCAAAGCAGCTTGTCTCTCCCGGAATGAGGCCGCTTTCCCCATGAAAGGTGGATAACGGTAAACAGTGAGAAGGAGATGACTCTGATATACCATCGTCTTTAGAGCCTCCAGCCACAGATTAAGGCTGGACACGGATGCCAGATGGAAGGTTGCAGACACGCTTCCCAGGCAAAAGCTGGGAACTGAGTGCGCAGATATAGGATAACAGAGAATCAAGCCAAACGCGCAACTATGTATCAAATCAAGAATGAATGTCTTTATTGTATATAACGAAAAGGCACATACAGTGTCTCACCAGAAACGCCAGCTATGATCGAGAAAAACAAAGCACCTTAAAGCTATCCGATAGAACTCCAATCCCAATGCTACCAGTCGTCCTCAGATCATGTGCCCATCACTCGTATCGAGAAGCCCATAACCTAGAATCCTGTCAGTCCCTTCAAGTCCAAAGCTGAAGTCACAAGAACATACATCACGCATCATGTATCCAGGTAGTCCGCAGCCATCAACAACTCCAGACACAATTCCGGCGGAATATCCATATCTGGAACGTTCGTTTGGTTCTTGTTCTTTTCATTGTAGCAGAGGTATTCGCAGACTTTCTCGAGAACGATCCCGGTCAGGTTTTCGAAGACGCAGCGGCCGGACAGTGCTTCTGAAAATTTACCTATATCAAAGAGAGCATTAGCAAGACACCCAGTCATTTAATATGTGTTTTGAGGAGACTAACTTGCGGGATCGAGCATGCGGCGTATCGTGCCCGAGACGCAGGCTGTGCTTCGCGGGATGATGAACTCAAATCCGTCGCCGGAGACAAGAGTTATGTATTCGTGTTGCGCTGTATCAGAAGATGCCATGTCTGCAGCAAGGAGTAAGTGGTGATGTGGATGATTGGTAAAGTGTTGAAGTAGAGGCGGCAATTAAAGGCAAAGAGAGAAAAGAGGCGCGGCGGCGGTGATGTGGTCCGTGCTTAAGCTCCGCTCCCCGCCGCTCTCACAAAAGTCTCGGCCTGCCTCGGCCTTTCCCTGACTTACACCTGATTGAGAGGCGCTCGATTAGTCTCCAGGTTAGTTGCTAGGTTTGTTGAATGAGTTGAAGCTGACTTCTATATAAAGGTAGCTCTCACTTCCAAATAATACTTTGAAAAGCTCTGAATAGAGACATCGCGGCAACCAAGCTACCTTCGTATACTTCACTCAACTTGGGGCCACCCTTCGCCCACTCAGGAAACTCGCAGCAATGCATCGCATATGCATCTCTTCCCTGCGGGTATTCTCGTCTCCCCCAATCCGTTCTCATAGCAGTAGAAAGCTTCTCTCATCACCTTTTTCCAAGCCACCATTCCTAACCCGCCAATTCACCTCCTACAACAAAACCACCAACGGCACAACATTTCACCCCTCTAACAGACTATCCGGGCGAACATGCATGATTACAGGTGGGAGTTCCGGAATTGGGCTCGCAGTCGCGGAGCGCTTCCTCCAAGAAGGCGTCGACCGCATCATCCTCGTTGGACGATCCTATAAGCGCCTCGTTGGTGCAGCGAAGCAATTGGAGCGCCCTGCTTCGGAAGATCTAGATGCCACACAGCCTACTGGTGATGAAAGTGATAGCGTGGCCACTCGAAGTCCCGAAGAAGATCAATCGCAAGACCGCAGCAAGCTCTCACCAGGCACACTCATTGACTCTTCAAACCGGATCAGTTTTCTGGTTGGAGATGTATCGGAAGCTGCTTCTTGGACTCGGGAACTTGAGGGCGCGATGGCATGGCCCTTACATCCATATTACTTCGAAGCTAAGCTAACACCGTCTAGCAATCTGTACATATCCTCATCAATGCCGCTGGAATCTCAACTTCCCGCGTCCTCGCCCAAACCTCTCCCTCGGACATCTCCCAAGTTCTCCGCACAAACCTAGAAGGTTCCTTACTGACCTCTCGTGCCTTCGTCCGTGCCTCGATACGTAACAGGATCAAGAGCCGTACCGATATTGACGCCGCTCCGCCGGCCTCAAAATGCATCATTAACATCTCCTCTCTCCTAGCGCTTAAAGCTGGCACGGGGGCCGTTCCCTACGCAGCAACTAAAGCCGGGATCCTCGGTCTGACGAGATCGTTGGCTGTTGAGACGGCGCATACATTGAGAGGCCAGATAATTCGATGTAATGTGATAGTGCCGGGGTATATTGAGACGCCGATGGTTGCTGGTATGTTCATCCTTCGTTTGTCCTTTTCTCCCTTCTCTGCTATGTAAGCACCAGAATCTGATAGAAAGGCATCTTGATAGACTTCAGTGACGCCGAAACCACACGGCTGAAGGGAGAGATTCCGCTAGGCCGATTTGGCCAACCGCATGAGATTGCCGATGCCGCTGTTTTCCTCGCGCAGAACGAGTATGCGAACAACTGTGTGCTTAACTTGGACGGCGGGCTGAGCGCACTTTAACTATCCGATGAATGGAGACTCGGATGTACGATATACAGCAAAATGAGATTGCCGAGACCACAACTAGGAAGCAGCCGACCCTATTCTTAACGAGAACGCTTGTGTTCGTGAACCCTGTAGGTATATGTTACATGAGGTAAATCGAAAGAAGAAGAAAAAAAAAAAAACAACCACCGATGGAAGAGGCCCGAATGCAGATGTCCCGCCAAATGAAAAGAGAATTTACATGTCATTTAGCCGTGAAAGGTCAGTCATCAAGAATGATAGCGCCACCATCAGTTTCGTCCAAATTAATGGGATTTGCTTGGTCTACGCCATCTGAGAGGGTAACGCCGGCCACGCGCTTCGTAGGAGGGTCGCCGTTCTCAAGTTCGGCTTCATCAGCGTCGCGTTTCCGTTTGCCTAGATTGGCAGTTCCATTGACGTGGTCGTGTTCAGTGGTAGAGGTAAGTGCTTCGGGTTTGCGTTTAATTTCGGGTATCTTATCGAGGACGATGGGTTGTTCTTGTGATTCGGAATCGCTAAGTGGGACAACCACAAGTTGGAGGTTGACTCGCGGCTGCTCGTCTTCCTCATCGATGACCGTGAGGAATGTTGAGGTTGTGACACCGAGATCTGATAGTTTCTTCGGGAGATTATCTTCGAGATCTGGGTCATAGATAGCTCCCTGATCGGTGCTTATGGAGAACTCTTCCCCGTACTCGAGCTGCTGCCGAAGTATGTTCTCGACAAGGTTATTGAGGGTAGCACGCGTCAAGTCTATCTCGATCTTGGCCTGCGCAACGGAGCACACAGGACAATCGCGATTTGGGCCACTGGTCTTTTCGGAGTTTATTGCTCGAGCCCCTGAACGTTCGAGGAAGAGCTATCCCAAGATATATCAGTACGAGCTGACAGACTGTCCGAGATACACTTACCATAGTAGCATCTTTATAGTCGTTCTTCAGAATCTTGAAAGCTTGTAGAACGCAGAGACCGGCCGTCATTGCGTTCGTAGTCGCAATCGCCGGAATGATATTACC
Organism: Aspergillus karnatakaensis; assembly: GCF_047715665.1. Taxonomy (NCBI): domain Eukaryota; kingdom Fungi; phylum Ascomycota; class Eurotiomycetes; order Eurotiales; family Aspergillaceae; genus Aspergillus; species Aspergillus karnatakaensis. Next base: position 208,738 of record NW_027395730.1, on the reverse strand, counting down.
CGCCATCTCTAAAGGCAAGTAACACAGTTAACAAAGTACACCGAGAGCTTGGTATATCGAGAGACGTACGCTTTGTGTCGAATTTTGACTTAGGGTCAATCCCGAAGATTGTCGCGCGCAGATTGGCACTGGCGGAAACGAAGTCTAGTGTGTCAACATCGTCTTTGTCAAAGACTAAGACTGCCTGGGAGTTGCCGTTGCCTGATTCTTGAAGCGTCTTCAGCCGTGTGCTGAGCCGGTTCAAACTAAACGGCCTGTCAGCAAGTCCCTTAAAGAGGTAGCAGTGATCATGCATCTATACCTATCCTTGAAAACAACCATATTCTCGGCCAATGTCCAAACTTTTTGATCATTGGAAGATATCGTCGACTCGACACTAGACAAAGCGCTCTCCAACTGCTTGTAAGATAGTGGCTCTGGGGCCTTTCTGGTTTTCCAGATATCGATTCCACGTAATCGATTGATATCGTCTTCGAAGACCTTTTCAAAGACCTTCTGCGCGAACTCGTCGGAACCCATGGACCTACGTATTTCTTGGAGAGCTCTAGCTTCTTTCTGCAGTTCCTCAATCTCCTCTGCTGTAAATGTTGTCAGAGAATTTCATGGCAGGAATTGCAATAGCGCGACAAACCATTGTCAGCATCTGCCGAGTAATCAAACTCTTCTGTATCGGTTTCGCTAGTTCCAAACAACTCCCTCGTAGATTATTAGCTATGAGCAAGTATCGAGGACTGAAAGCACATACGGTAATAGATAGCTTTTTGCCCAAACAATGCAGTGGATAGGCTGGCTGGGCGTGCTTCTGATAGTACACACGGGGAAAGTCTTAGGGGTCTCTTTGGAGTTGCAGTCGTAGCACTCAGTCACATTCTATAAGGGTCAGCGGTGTTATTTGGCAAGGAGGATGAGAGCAAACCTTCTTGATGACCTGCACCTGACCATTAAATCCAGTTGTCCCACTCTCAACCAAGTGCACATCGGCAGCGAGACACATCCGGTTTACATGGCGTCTTGCGTCGAGATTGTCAAGGGCATTAAACACAATTTTGAAGCTCGCGAACCAGTCGACGTTGAACTGTTTATCCTTGATGTTCGCATGGTAGGCCTCAATCTTCGCGCCAGGCTGAAATTTCTGCGCCACTTCTTTCGCAACCTAGCACAAGCATATCTGTCAGAGTCCTTGCCAATACAACCAGGATACCGAGTAATGAAGAGAAAGCGACGGGTCGGCGAAGGGTGATGACGACATCTAGACTCGGGAACTGTAACATACTAATGCTTTGGATTTCTTGATGTGTTCGTAGCGGAAGAGAAATTGACGGTTCAAGTTGCTTAAGTCTATCGTATCGAGGTCGACGATATGAACTTCGCCAAAGCCAGTGAGAAGGAGGTTCTTCAAAAGCTCACAGCCGATACCGCCAGCGCCGACGAGAAGGACTCGTGACTAGAGTGTGAGAATTTAATTGTTAGCCATGTAATCGCGCATCAGGCGGAATCATAAAAAAAATCACAGCCAGTTGAGTGAAGAGGTAGAGAGTATGAGTACCTTTCTAATATCGGCGGCGGTTTCACTGCCGAGACATTTCTTGAGATAGGATCCGCGCGTCATGATGGCGCGCAAGGAGATGATAGCCAGTAAACCTAGGACTGAAGACGGATAACAGGAAGAGACATCTCAGGGTAGAGAGGCAAGTAATTGAGGAAAGGAAGGGTAGACAAATCGGCTGCAGAGAGAGCAGGAAGGATGAGAAAGAGAGACAGGCGCTGGGGCTCCGGCCGGAAGTAGATGAAAGAATGACGCCGCCGGCGAGCTTCAAACGACCCCTCGGTTATCTCTCGCTTCACATCCGCGGGGAAAGATTGATATCTATCAGCAAGACACCAATTGATTCGAAATGAGCTGCGCTTCAGGGGAAAACAAATCTCAGGGCCTATGTTGAACCCGGAAGCTATGATGCGACCTTGTTTTCCTTCCTATAGAATTCGGTTGGCGGGAGGAAGAAGAGGATGAGGAACTGAGGGTAAGATGATAGATGATGAATCGGAGGTGGCCATCCAAAAACTCTTTTAATTAAGTCGGGATAATCCTAGGACTCGAATGTCGAAAAGTGTTATGGATTCCGCAAGGTAGCCCTCAATTGTATCTTGTCATGTGTTGTGGACTCGCTATCTGGACTCTAAAAGGCCGAGTAATATTGCTACTAGAAGCCTGTCCAATTATCGAGAGCACATGAGACCCCCAAGGTATTTGGACGTTACTAGAAGACAATGAAGACAATAAACACAATGTAGGTAGCTTCATGACTAACCTACACTTGAACAATCAATTCCTTCACAGCTATAGGAGATGTGTTATAGCTGTCTCACACCCTGCGCAGTGCCTGAGGCTTTGGATAATGTCCGTCCAAATCCGGAAAAGCCTGAAAATGGCGGCATTATTGTCTTTCATATAGTGCATAACTTAGTGCATATTAGTGTGTGTGGATCACCCAAAAAAAAAAAGATTCACCAGGTGGAAAAAGAAACGAGACCTCTTATCATAAGAAAAAGCGTCAAGAGTCCGGCAGAGATATTGGAGCTTCACAAATAAATGACTACCTAGCCTACAATTGACCTGATTTTGTCTCCTTACGAGTATCTCTCAAGGTATTCTGGCAGCTGTCAGCCCTGTCAGGGACGCCTCAAGCGGAGCCCCTCTGGATGATCTCCCAAATAATTTCTTGGGTCCATCTTTGGTCTTTGGGCCGTTGACAAACGGCACATCGTTTTAAGGCACCGTCGCATCGACATTTGGCTCCTCCTATCTTGTCTCTTTCTCCTACTCAGAAATTTTCCCCATCCGACTCAATCGCTCCTCACTCCTCCCTGTGCGATTTGTCCGATTCAACAGTAAAGCACACAAGCTTCACGGCGCCCATGTCTGACGACGAGGTAGACCACGAGTTGATCGCGCTTCTTCGCAAGTCACTTGGTCTAGGAGGAGGAGCCGCAAATCCAGGCGCCGCCGAAACGAAAGTCCTCGAAAACGCGCAATACGTCTTCGACAATGCTATCGACGTCGCCCTAGATCCCCACAAGACCAAGGCCGCAGCGGAGACAATATGGCGACAGATTCAGAAGAAGGATTACTCCACGAGTTCATGGTCGGAGCATGAGCTACACCCCAAGGCGAAGGATGAGACCACGGTGGACTTCATCTTCACTATGGACTTGTTGAACTTCAGCTTCTGGTCGGCCGAAACGGAAGACAAGCGATTTGCGATTGAGTACCGGGAGAAGAAGTGGACTGGATATTGGAGCTTGGTGGCTGCATTGCAACGGGCTCTGGATGAGGGAATTGAGATCACAACCCCAGAGTTCTGGGCAAATGAGGAGGAGTGCACCGAAGAGCTGATCAAGCATGTTTTCCGGTCCGCAACCGCTGAAGAAATGCCTCTGCTCACAGAACGTCTGGAGTGCTTACGTGAAGCCGGGCGAGTGCTCTGCAATGTAGGTGCGTTTGGTACCACTGACTCACATTCGTACTAATGGAGTTACTACAGGACTTCGAGGGTAGCTTCACCAACTGCATATACAATGCGAACTACTCAGCTGCAGCTCTAGTCAATCTTCTAGCGGAGAGCTTCTCATGCTTTCGGGATGAAGCCATCTTCAACGGACGAAGAGTACGGCTCTACAAGCGCGCCCAAATCTTGGTTGCCGATCTCTGGGCGTGTTTTGACGGGGAAGGATACGGAGAATTCCATGACATCAACAAGATCACGATGTTCGCAGACTACCGCATACCCCAAATGCTCCATTTCCTTGGCTGTCTGATGTACTCTCCGCCGCTCGAAACACAAATTCGTAACCACAAAGAGATTCCAAGCGGTTCCAGCCGGGAGATCGAACTCCGCGCTACCAGTATATGGTGCGTCGAACTCATTAGACGCGAAATCGAACGACAGCACCCCGAACTCAAAGCCGCGAAGACAAACGGCCATTCAACCTCGAATGGTCACTCACACTCACGCTCAAATTCACAATCTAACGGCGTCTCCTATTCAAACGGGCACTCCAGAAAGCCATCTGAACATGGCAACGGCAACAACAACAGCGACAAAGGTGTTCAAGAAAATGGTCACCCTGGAAAACACTCTCGACACGGCAGCACCGCCAGCAGCAGCAAAACTCACGGACCGAGAGAAATAAACGCGATACTCATAGATTTCTTCCTATACGACACGGCGAAAGAACTAGAAAAAGAGGGCCGGGAAACAATCCCCCATCACCGGACACGGAGTATCTGGTACTAGATCTCTAGAACTTGTTCTTCATATTTCCTTGGTAACTGGTTATTATTTTTGGTGCTACATTTGGGGGTTCTTGGGGTTCAAGGTCTTTTGGATAGACTTGGTTACCTGGCTGGTTGTGAGTATTATCTTTCTGGGCGCTCACTGCGCTGGAAGCAGGGATGGACGCTGTTTATGTTTATTTGGGTTATTAGATATGATAATAGATAAGATATAGGTAGCCGCGAGGCTAGGGTATCGAATATTCTTTCTTGTTATATCTTGAAATTTGCTATTGATAAGAGGCGTACCGAGATCGAAATCAGGCTTGAGCAATACCCGGCTCTACCTGTTCGATCCTCGCCATTATATCTGCCTTCCATTCAACATAATCCTCCCTTCGGTCGGTACTCAACCAGTCTACCCTATCCTGCATCATCGTCCCCAGCCCCGCGAGAAGCCCGCGCCTGGCAGAGTCTTTCGCAAACGACACTCGATCACCAGGCAGGGTCTTTAAACGTTTGGTGCTCCGACCATTGCCATCCTCGTCGCCGTTTCCGTTGAGCAACTCATCATCCCCATCAAGTTCACCCGCATGCGGGATATTCTCAAACCACTCTTTGCCATGCGCCCATTGTCGTTCCATAATTAGCGCAATCCACTGGTCAACATCTTCACGGTGGCGCCGTTCTCTAGAGGAGAGACCGAGACTCACGAGTGCGGTTTGGCGCATTTCGGAGAAGGTTTTCTTGTCCATTTTCCGCGACGAGTCTTCAGTAGTGTCAGTAGATGACTCGCTTGGCTGGCGCCGGCGCGCGAGTACGAGAAAGTAGACGGAGACGATAAGAGCATATACAATCTCCTTGAAATCTTCGTCTTTCTCCTTGTCTTTCACGGATGTGATGGGTTCTAAGAATTCTGCTGACTCTTCATCGAAGTCATCTTGGGTCTCGATGAAATATAAGACTGAAGATACACCAGCGAAGATATGAGGAGGGAATGTTCTTGAAATAGGTGGCCTGGACCATGTGCTCATTCGTGGTGCTGGCGTTGAGAGTGTCTTGCATACCATACGGATGGAAGCCATTACCCAGGCAGGGGCGTCAGGGATCTTAGTCGAGGTAAGATGATCTTCGGCAATCCTATTTGCCCGTGGGGGAGGGCGTGCTTCATCCGCATTTTTGTATATATTTTTAAGAGGTGTAGGCTTGCTCGGAGTATTCTCCAACCCTCGCGGTGTCGCCGAAACCTTCGATGGGGTGCGTATAACCCTTGATTGTTTGGTCGGCGTTGTCGGCGCAGAGCCAGGCCCTAAGGGCGTACCCGATGCTGAAGGGCTTTCTGGTCGTTTTGTGGGGCTCGATAGGTTAGGCGTTAAGGACTTCTCGAGAAATGAGTATAGCTTCTTGTAGATTCGTGGAGGACATGGTGGGTGGCCGAGTAGCGGAGGTAGTTGTAGAGGCCGCGTAAGCCTGGAGATTCGGCCAATCGTCAGTAAAGAAGTTTTTCTTTCGCGTACTCGATATTGAATCTGTAGAGACAAACTTTCTACATGCTAGTTCAGCGCAAGCAAATGGACGCGCGATCTCCTCGTCTGGCTTCAGGCTTGAAGAAAAACTCCGAGATTGCGCAACAAATGAAAGCGCGAGACTTCGGAGCTCTTGTGGAAGATCTTGGGCATGTGTAGGTAGGAGAGTGGCCAATGCCTGCTCGACAGGTCTGTTGTTCATTATGTCGGACGCTGACGGTGTTGTTTGGTAAGGAGAGTTGAATATTGGGGCTGTGGCATAAATGGGTGCAGTGTTTGAAGGCAGTTTGACAGAAACTCCCTCCTATGTAACGTGACTAGGATTGTGGAAGGTCAATGAGAACTGGATAAGTCAATATCAGCAATTTCACAGCTGTAGTCAACTTGTCAGTCACAAACAGATCTATGTCACATACCATTGCACGTCATGTGACCAACAGCGCCGTTATCTTCTCCGAGATGCATTCCGCACTGCGAACTCCACGAAGAACTACACATCAACTTTCTGGCGTTTCAATTGTTCCCCGAAGATGTCGGTTACTGTATGTATATCCCAGAGCTTCGTCTTCTCCCAGCTCAAAAGCTGACCGGCTCATCATGACAGCTTCACACCACCCAGGGAGACCTCAAGGTCGAGCTTTTCTGCGAAGCTGTGCCAAAAACAGCAGAGGTACGTGAGATCGCAATATGTCCTGTGCTATTTGTTCCTTTAGACTCCAGTCTTGTATGGACGAAATTGACTAATCAAGAGTTTCATTAGAACTTCATCACCCTTTGCGCAACCGGCGCATACAATAACACCCCGTTCCACCGTTTAATGCCCGGATTCATGATTCAAGGCGGCGACATCTCCCTCGGACCAGCAGCAGACGCTTCTACCACAGGCACAAAGCCCATGCTCCCATTTGACGACATTCCGAAAGGTGGCACCTCGATCTACCATCCCTCCGCGCTGAACCAAGAAATCCACCTCCCAGCCCTCAAACATAACACGCGCGGGGTCCTTTCTATGGCTTCTCGACCGGTCAAGAACCAGACGGCGCCCGGATCACAGGGGGCGACGGGGTCTACAATAAATGGAAGCCAGTTCTTCATTACGTTTGCTGCGGCGCCGCATCTGGATGGTACGAGCACTGTCTTTGGGAAGGTTTTGAACTTGACAACACAGGATGAGGGTGGTGACGTCCTGACGAAGTTGGAGAAGGCGAACGTGAAGGTTGATAAGAAGGGGAGGGTTGTGCAGCCGAAGGAGGGTGAGGAGACAGATTATGAGCCGCTTCGGATCAACAAAGTGACCATCCATGCGAACCCATTCGCTACCTGAGGGTTTTATGGTCGGTTTTGGACCGCAGTTGAGACAAATATACCCTTGCCCTTATCAGGGAGTATCACCGGAAGGCCATGACTCCAAATCTCCGAAAAGGAGATGGGCTCGCAAGAAGACTAGGTAGGTGCTCTGCTCCCAGGAATCACACGCCAGCATATGCTCCTTACTCGACCGAGCTCAAAGGCACTACTGAATCCAGTTACTGGCCACGCTTCGTGCCCTGGATTGTATCCTGTTGAGAGTATAACTCGATAGCATGCGGGTGCCCTTAAGGCAACCTTCTCTTGTCTCAAAGCCAAGTGGTACATCTGATGTTGATGCAGTTGCCGCTTCCAGCAACAAAGTACGTAATATAAAAATAAGCACGAGCTGGCAGAAAATGGCAACAGCAAAATCTTCTATCATAACGACCTCTAAAAATGAACTTTTCGTACCCAATCCCATAACACAGTATTCACAAAAGCCATCATCACCTATGCTCAACGGTTCCATCCAGAACACCACCTCCAGATGTCAAGCGAAAAACAAATGTACACGAGAAGTCGAAGCAAGACCACAAATGCTCACAAAGGCCGAGATATCATGAACACATCAAAAAATCAGAGATCGTGAATAGAGACAACGAGATGTCTATTGGGTATCGTTAAATCATGACTTGTTCTCAGCCTCTTCAGCTGCCTGTGTCTCCTTCTTGTCTTCGTCCTCTTCGTAACCCTCAACCTTCATGTCCTTGAGACCAAGCTCCTCCTCTTCCTCCTCTGTGCGGGTATATTCTTCGGTCTTGATTTGAGGATCGGCGGCAGGAGCGCACAAGTCTTGAACGTAGCTGTTGGCCATAGGGTCTTCGAGTGTCATAACAAACTTCAGCTCACCGCTGATAGCCTGATCGAGACGGCTGAAGAAGCGAGCCCACTTCTCCTTGTCGGAGGCGGCCATGCTGTCGCCTCCGCTCTGTGTAGAGTCATCAATATCGTAGATCTGGCCCTTGAGCTGGTCGCGAATCTCGGTGAGGAGACCCTCAACAGTTGTGAATCGTCCACCAAGAGTGCCAGGCTGCACGGTAACCTCGAGCTGCTCACTGTAGAGCGCGCAGGTATCAGACTTCAGAATGTCACGGTGAAGATCGACAGTGTTTTCCACACTGAGTGTAATGCGCTTTCCTTTCTCGGGAACCTCTCCTCCAGTTTTAACATCACTGGATCGGTAACCGCAGTGATCACAGACGTTACTCCAGATGAAGACTTCCTTGAAGTAAGGGATGTCGACCTTCTGCATGTTGACGACGCAGTCCTTGGAACAGGCAGGACACTCGGCGGGGAGGCTGTACACCTTGCCATCAACAATATCAAGATCTTCGGGGTTGCCGGTAGCATCTCCCTCATTCTTCACGGCTTCGGGGTCCGAGGCAATTCCAAGCTCCTCATTCTGTTCGTGGGTGCGGGGGTAATCGCGACGTCTGTATTTGCGGCCGGTATCTTGGATGGTAGGGGCAATCCAGGAGTTGCCGGTAGGATCATCAAGAGAAACAGTAAAGGGGTAGCCTTCTCGATCCAAGATCTTCTGCAGGTTGTCGATGATCGGTGCTAGAGCATCGTGAAGCTCAGGTGCCTGCACCTTTCGCAGAGGCTGCTCGCTGGAAAGCGATTCGTGGATCTTCTGAATGACACCCTCGACAGTAGTCAACTGACTTTCGCCCTTTGGCATCTCAATGCCCAAAGACTCAACCTTGAAGATGGACACATCACTTCGGATAACCTGACGCTGCATATCCTCTTCATTTTCAACATCGAGAGTATAGATCGTGCCCTTCTCTTGAATTTGCCCAGCGGACTTGACAGAGTTGTCCTTAAAGTGGCAATGTTCACACTCAAAAGATTCTAGGATAATGTCACGGAAGAAAGGGACTCGGAGGAGGAGTAGCCTGGTGGTTCCCTGAGCCCAGCGTCAGATTTATTTCCCCCGCGGATAGCCAACTTCGAGCTGGCGGAGGGGAGGAACCTACATTGTCGTGGCAGTTCATGCACAAGCTCTCCACCTGCATGACACCGGTTTCTTCATCTCTCTCAACAAGGTCTCCCGGCTTCTGGAATTGGGACTCGGCAACGTCCTCCTGAGTCACAGGCTTGTCATCGGTCGACATGATTTTTTATATATTGGCGAGTTGCGAGAGGGGAATAGGATTTGGTCGGAGATTGCGAAACACAAGCCGACGGTAAGAACCTCCAAGTATACAGTAAAAGAAAAGAAAAGAAAAGTTGTATATGACGGAATGTTCCTGGGCCTTCCACACTCCAACCACAGGAGTGGCGGGGCAATTTTTTTTCGTCTCCTGAGGGGCTAATCGATAGGTAGGTAGTGTTTGTCAGCCTCTTATCGATAAGAACGTGAAAGAGCAATCATTCAACCGAGCCACTACAGGTACTCATAGAAACATCAAGCTCATCTATTGCGGTAGCTTAGGAATATACTACCCGATGTGGAAACTTGGACAATCTGCTTTATAGGATATGGGAGACCCAACGGGAATCAGAGAGGCCTTCGCTGCGGCGAACGAGTTCCTAAGCCCTGTTCTTCAGCGAGGCATGTAGACTCGAGCTATCCGACTGGGGTGCAATAATTTGCTAACTTGACTCAAGATGAACTCCAAAAATCCCGTGGCAAGTCGCTGATAGCGCTCTTGAGTCAAGAGTCATCCGAGCCTTCAGAGGGTATCTCCGGTAGAGCAGCCGTCATCGGCAAGGCGTTGGACTTGCTCTCCCAAATCCATGTAGCATTTGTTAATCCAGTAATCGTCGCACCCCAGAGATCCCTGTGCGGCGAGAATCAAAAAGACCCGAACCTTGAAGATGCGAAGCGACGACGCATTCTTCATGCTCTTCTGGACTTGGTCTCTCTGGAAGGGATTTACCCGTCACTCTCATCCGGAGTGGGGATACCTCTTCAGCAAAGGGTGATAACCGTCTTGCCAGCAGGTGTGATAGCCCAACAGGCTACCCCCATGTCCAAACAACCACAGAATGAGGCCTTACTGCGCTGTATACTAGTGGGGGTATCGGACATCATCTTTGATACTCGTCCCAGCATACAACCGGTGATTACTGGGCGAATCTTGAGTGATATAATAAGCGCTTCATCAGACTTGGGCTATAACCCAAATATCTTGACCCATGATGGCCAGTCCAGGTATCGTCAAATCTTAACAAAAGTAATTGAAGAGTATGTGAGACCCACGGCATGGTAACTACATACACTGACGCTTCCATAGCACCTCGAGCCAGAATCTGCTGCCGACACTATCTGCTTTCCTTCAGTCCAATCCAGCTCCATGGTTTAAATCTATCATCACCGGGCAGCTCTCTAGGGTGCCTCTGCGTGTAAATGGAGTGATGCAGACCCTTATTTTCCTTGCTTCTCAGTTCGCACCGTCTCTTGGACAGGAGGCTCAAGAGCAAGCATCTAGCGGACCACATATTACAGTAAACGCCATCATGCACGCCTCGAGGCTGCTCTCAGCTGTGCCCCAGGACATGGAAGCTCCAGACTATTTCAAGAGCATTGGGCCACAACTGTTGGCCTTAATTGATGGCGATGATCTGGATTTGCGAAAGGCTGCAGCGTATATAATTGGCAACGGGATTCTTGGAAAGAAGGCGTACGGCACTCCGGGGACAATTGGGCATTCGATATTCCTCGAGCCCATCTTCAAAACTCTCCTGGGAGCTCTCGATGCAGCTTCACGTGTACATCTCAAGCCACCCAACGAGACACAAAACTCAATGTCCGAACACATATCGTCGAGCGAGCCCGAGATATTATTGGCAGTTAGCAGACTGAAAACATTGGTTCTGCAACCGCCAAATCCTGGGCTCGTCAAGCGAGCCGTTTTCCCAATCCTCGTTCCGCTCTGGGGCTTAGCATGCTTCAGTATGCAACAGCAGCATACTGCTCTTCACAATGATGTAATGGCAATACTGCAGACATACTTCGGCATATCAGTTGGGTTTCCACCGCTGAAAAAGGTTGTCGATAACCTTCTATGGGATGGCGGTTCAACCTGCAGATATGCCAGTGACTCAAGAAACAAAGTCCTGTTGAGGAAGCCCGTCACCAACGAATCCCACAGTAACGTTGTGGGCCTCATTGATACTCTTCAGTCCCGGGCTAAGTTGTTCACAAGTCTTCTTGATGCTGACCCTAGCCGGGATGAGCAAACAGGCGAAGTTTTCCTATATGTGAGCAAGACATGGCTTGCCCGGCCCTCAAGCAACGCCCGGACACCACAAAAGCTTCTCTTGCCAAACGATATTGACGAATCTGACGATTTCATCGGGAAGCTTGTTAGCGCTAAGCTAGCAGAGACACTCTTGGACAATTTCAAAGACACACTCTCTCGGCGACCGCTTAAGGTGCTGGAGCTTATAAAGCACTTGATAGATGGCGCATTGAGCGAGACGGAGACCCTAAGGAAACAGACAGACAGTCACTCATCAGGCAAAGTCTCTCTATCATCACTTGCCAACATCGTGCCTTCGCAAGAGGCCGAGCCTAACGAGACCTCTGAAAACGACTCCTCTGAATCACTTCAAGTTGTCTTTAGTTTACTTTCAACGATCATGGCCTCTCCCGACTTCTCCATGTCTAGCGAGACAAGTGTGATTCTTACTGATATCAAGGAGAGGCTTGATAAGCTCCTTTTCCGTTTACCCTCGTCGCTATCAAAATCCGGCACAACGGCCTCCATGCTCCTTGAGATCCAGCTCGTCTCGCCAGAGCAACAAGAAGCCAAGGGCAAGTCATCAGAGACCCCAGACTTCGAAATACACCGCCGCGCTCTAACAAATCTCAATTCTGAACTCGCACCCGTGCAAGCAGAAGGATTCTCTCTCCTCTCGGATCTAGTGAAGAAATCTTCACCGATCCTCGACATTCCATCTACCTTGACGCTCCTTTTAACAATAATAACCGATTCCTCAGAAGCAGCCGCCAACGACGAGTTCATCTACCTCAACGCCATCAAGCTCATCGGCACGCTAGCATCTCGACACCCACGCACTGTGATTAAAACACTTGTCGAGCGATACATCGACAGAAGCGAAAACGCTACCCTAGACCAAAGACTCAAAGTCGGCGAAGCCCTCCTTCGCACTGTCCAAGATCTCGGCGAAGCACTGAGCGGCGAAACAGCGAAAGTCCTAGGCGAAGGACTAATTTCCGTCGCAGGAAGACGGGCTCAAAAACCCCAAGCACAAAGGTCTCGCCAACAAGCTCTAGAAACAGAAAGACGGAAACGAGAACGCGAAGACCGCCAGAGACAGAAAGATGAGTCTTCAGGCTGGAAACTCTCTGCACCAAAAATCCTCGAAGAGATCATCGACGAAGATGGCTCCGACACAGAGACCCCGGAGCAAGCAAGCCGCTCAGCAAATATTATCTCCGCCTGGGCTGCAGGTTCTGCTCGCGACGAAGAACCCGACGACCTCCGTGTCCGCGCCTCAGCGCTGTCGATCCTTGCTACGGCCATCCAAACCAATATTCTTGGCCTAGGCGCCTCAATCCTCTCTTCGTCTGTCGACCTCGCCCTCAAAACTCTCACTCTCGAGCCAGACGATGAATCTGCAATTCTCAGACGTGCAAGTGCTGTTCTCCTCCTCGACATCCTCAAGTCACTCGATGAAGCGCGCTATGCGAAAGGGATCCAGAATATCGGCTTCGGATTTACCCTCGCTGATGAATCTTCACAGATGTTTGGGGCATACGCTGTAAATGGAAGTAGGGGGCCGACGACGATTGGGAATATTCCTCACATGCTAAGGACTCTTGCGGCGGTGGAAGCCCACGAGACAGACACGATTGTCCGTGGACATGTTCGAGTATTGACGGAGAGTTTAGAGGCTTGGATTGAGAAGGCGTTGCTTTGGGGCGTTGGACGGTCTGGGGATAATGATGAGAGCGAGCCGAGGCTTGACCTGGGCGATCGAATCGCTGGTTTGAGTTTTGATCCGTTGGCTGGAAAGAATGAGGCTTCAAGGCCTAGAATTGAAGAGATTGAGTAGGCTTATAGAACACCTTGGGTGGATATAGAAAGAGCGAGCTGAGAGTTTATGTCACATCATCTTTCGTCCGATCATACATTCATTATAACTATCATTGATAAGAAAACGTTCAGTTTCTCTATGAGATCTGGTAAATTACATGCACAGAAGAGAGAGATCGTCCACGCCAAAACAGAGGTTTTCAGCGACGTCCACCTCGGCCACCACCACGGCCACCACCACGGCCATGACCACGTCCACGGCCACGGCCCCAACCACCCCGGGTACCACCGCGGCCGCGACGATTGTCTCGGGGATTACAGGGACGAGGCCCTGCAGAGATACGAGCCTCGCGCTCTTCTTCAGTCGAATGAAACTTGTTCTCTATGCCGACAAGGTCGCAGAAAGCAACGGTCTGAGGATTGGTATACTCGTTGGGCTGTTGCTCTGTCGTGACGGGGACTTCAGGATCATAAAACGGTGCCGTAGGAGTGAAGTTCTCAGGAACGCCAAGTCTGCCCGGCTTCACGATATGTTCGTCGACCCACTTCAATTCCTCATCAATCAGTGGAGCGTAGACAGCATCGCCTGCATCCTCAGGTGCTTTGGCAAAGGGATCACCGAGGCGCAGGTGGTCGGCAAAAACGCGGGTTATAGCAAGCCATTCTTCGTCGTACTGGAGACGAAAGGGACGCTGGAATCTAGCCCCATCTGTCTTAGAAATTGGCTCAATTTCTAGTAATTGGAGAAAATCATGATTCGGTAAACATTTTGAGAGGGCGAGGAAGTTGGTGGTCTTGTTGTTGATCGCCGTAGGAAAGGGAAGGGTGACTGGAGTAGCCCGAGAGCTGGTGTGCGTCTGCGAAGGAGCAGAGAAGCTGCTTGGGAGCTGCCTTCGAAGTTCCTCAGAGACTTCCGATTGTTTTGTTTGTGGGGGAAGTGTTGGCTGTGTGACTGCTTCCTTGGTGCTTGCTGTGTGTTCTGCAGTAGTGGTATTGGACGTAGAGGGTCCAGCAGTCGGCTGTTCTTGGTCAGACTCGTCGCTGTCCAAACTGAGGTCTATTTCGTCTGAATTTTTCACGGGCTGCGTTTCATGCTGGGTTTTCTGCTTTTTGACCTCACGGGGTCCGGATCTCTCAATGCCTACCAGTTTTCGGCCCAGTCCATTTTCATCGTGGTCGACCTGCTTCCATTTCACATTGAGGTCCTCCACTTTGAGGGGAGAACTGCTTTGGTTTCGTCCCTGCTCCGACAAGAAGCGAGAATTCTCCGCGGCCTCTTCTTGTGCGGCAACTACATGGAAGTTTTTCCAAGCAGACACTAGGGCAGGGGTATCATGAGCACTGCTCTGTGCTGGGACTTCGTGGTTTATAGGCATTTGAGAAACGGCCGCTGATATGTTCTCGTCTGACTGTGTAGTATTCGATAATTGGAAGTCTCTTTCTTCACCTCTTGCATTCTGAGAAGTCATGGTAGCATCTGACCGCGTAAATTCGTGTGCAGGATTGTGTTGTTGGTATGTCTCATCTTCATCACCGAGAAGAGAGGTCATAACTGAGCCGTCCAAGCCAAAATGATGACTGCTATCCTCGATCTGATGCTGCACAGACGCCGCGAATTTGACATGCAGGTGCGCAGAGAACCAATAAGCAGGGCGCAGGCGATCGAGGACATACTTCGCAGCAGGACTACCAAGCCGTCCATTCCGGGAATCTTCACGAAAGAACGGCTTTACAGTGAAGAGCTGTTGGTAATCACCACAATTTTCAATCCCCTGGGGCCAATCATGCGACATTCCCAGATCGACCTGCGTGCGAAGTTGAAGCAGCTTGCGAATGTCAAGCTCTCGAACATGGTAGGCACTATTGAGCTCGTCAAGATTGTAAGGAATCCTTTCAAAATGTGGCTTTCTGTAATCGTAGCCTTTCCAGATTCCAGAGAGAGCAGAAAGACGAAGAGGACCACAGCGAAGAACGTTCGCCGCCCCCATGTAATAGATATTTGGTGCTACCCATCCGCCGTAATAAAGCTCAAGAAGATGATTGCTGGCTTCATGATTGCCTCCGATAAAGACGGTCAGATAGGGGGCTGTCTTCTTGCCACTGTAGTACTCGTGAAAGTCGCCGATCTCTTTGTACTTGGCTGGAACCGACATACAGGCCATATCGTTTGAGTTTCGAACGGCCTGCTTGTTATTTAGCCAAGCTCTAATGTAACTGCGTGAGGGGTTGAAACGCACTTGAAAGTCACCTCCTATAATCAAGAGATCGATACCATCCCAGCCTTTAAGGGCTGCAGCTTTGTCTACAGACGCGTAGATGTTGTCAAGACATCCATGACCCTGTTGATGACCATATTAGGAATCACAATGACAAGAAAGGCAACACAATTATAGGTAAAGAAACTTACACAGCCTTCGACGGCAACACGCAGGGATAAGGATTTTGGATCGGACATTCTGGTCCGATTTCAGCCACGGAGGCCGTGAGGAGAGATCACAGGTAGGGAACTGGTGTGTTTGTAGGAGAATTTGGCCGATGATTAAGTGAGAAGCGAGGATCAAGTAAGAAATGAGACG
The DNA here is from genome assembly GCF_047715665.1 of Aspergillus karnatakaensis. Classification (NCBI taxonomy): domain Eukaryota; kingdom Fungi; phylum Ascomycota; class Eurotiomycetes; order Eurotiales; family Aspergillaceae; genus Aspergillus; species Aspergillus karnatakaensis. The sequence goes on along the minus strand of NW_027395730.1, from coordinate 193,002 downwards.
AAGGAGGCTAATGGGTCAACCAAGAGATATGAGAGAAATGGGAGGATGGAATGGGTAAATCAGGTAAGAGATGAGATGAAAGGTGAAGTGAAGAGATGGCGTGGCGGTGATAGAAGTCGTTGTGAGGGTCAGGTAGGTAGGTAGTTATGTGTTGCCTTTTGTTGCCCGAGGCTTTTTTTTTTTATTAGATCCGTTGGATTTTCTCTATGTACAACTTCTTCACCACCACCCCATTAATTCTCCTACTTTCGCCACCCACAGCCATTGCTCGAGTGACTCAGCTCTCAACAACAATGCATATCAAAGAACATACCCCTCGTTTAAACTTTCTGAAAGTCTCAGCCAGTGCCTTGAGCTCCTCGAGCCCCTCCACTGCGGCCTTTCTTATATCAGCCCATAATAGCATCCTTTTGGAAGAGCAGAAGCCCCCAAATCAACGGCTACATGACTCTTTCTGCGGTGCATGTGGTAGTCCTCGCCAGAGTGAATGGACAAAGACAACATCAATCAAGACGAAGAGTCAGAAACGGGCTACTTCCTCCTTCGCAGACGGAGCTAGTGTCCACAAATGTATGCGGTGTCGCCGACGGACATTTACCCCGGGGCGGATCTCTTCAAGAGCCATTTCTACTGCAGTTCCTATAGCCCGATCTCAGACATCGACAGCTACTGCGACACCCGTTCTTGATCAAAAGCCTGCTAGTAAAGCTACGGACAATGCCAGTAGTAAAAAGCGAGCCAAAGCGCGGAAGCAGGGGGGACTGCAAGCTCTTTTGGCTGCAAAGCAATCCCAGCCCAAGGCTTCGCAGTCTCTTGATCTGTTTGATTTCTTACAGCAGTGATTGTCTCTTGTTCACTCACTCATTCCTTCTTTTGTCTATTTCTCCATGACCTTTTGATGCCAAGACCGGAAATCCGGATACTGTGTTCCGGACTGTACTGGGACTAGCGCGGGGCTCCTCTCCCCACAGCGTTGGTTGGTACGCCTCGCAGGTGTTAGTAACTGTTCTGAGGCTGTCTATCGGTCGAGCTGTGGCTCTCTTCCTCAGCTTCTTCGGTTTACTCACTTGTTCTTTTCCCACTTTCCTCTCTGTTTCCTTTTCGACCTCTATCTGCCATGTCTTCCGACGCTATGTCAGACTATTCTCAGGATGACGACCACGATCCCCAGGCCGATGAGCTTCGCGAGACGGCTTTGGTGACGTTAGAGGCGATGATCAGCTCGTGCAGTTCTCAGATGCAAGCCTACCTACCAAACGCGATCAGTTCTGCCCTCAGATATCTGAAGTACGACCCGAATGTTGCCGACGTGGAAGAAGACGAAGAAATGAGCGGGACACAAGACGACGGGTCCGAGGATGATGCCACCGAAGAGGCCGATATGGACGATGATGACTTTGAGGACTTCGAGGAAGAAGGCGGTTACAGTGACATTGATGATATGAGCTGGAAGGTCCGTCGATGTGCGACAAAGCTACTATACACTGTCATTTCCACCTATGGACGTGGTCGTGCCCTGGACGACGCGGCCTTGTATCAGCAAATAGCGCCTGCTATTATCACTCGTTTTAACAAAGAGCGGGAGGAAAGCGTCAAACTCGAGCTGGTCTCTACGTTGGATGCTCTTGTACGCAAGACAGGAGAAGGTTCAATGATTATCACGTCCAACGGGTTTCTAGAATCCGTCGGAAGCGGTTCCAAGAACTCCAGAAAGAGGAGACGTCAGGATAGTGACTCAAGCATGATTGACTTTGAGCCCAGCATGGGTACTTCATCAGCAGCAGGCACTCCGCTCGTTGCCCCGTCTTCTCCAAAGTCAGGTCCTCAGGCCGATTTGGCTAATGCTTTGCCCGTCATCGTTCGAAGCCTAGTCAAAATGTGGAAGCAAGCTTCGATCCCTTTGAAGCAAGCTATCATAGTACTGCTTAAAAGCTTAGCTCTTGTTCGTTACGGAGGACTCGCAGATCATCTTCAGCAGATTGAAGACCCCATAGCGGATGTGCTCAAATCATCCTTGTCTGGCTCTGCCTCGGCGTCTGTGGGGGCATCTGCAAGTGCCGGCACTTTACAGATCGAAACACTCAGCCTTATTGCTGCTGTTTCTGAGACTCATACGTCCGATGCTCTTCTCCCATTCCTCATCGCACTGATTCCTGGTGTTATCGGTGCTGTTAATGATAAGAATTACAAAGTCAGCAGTGAAGCACTCGCTGCAGTCGAACAGATTGTGAAAGCACTGAGCCCACCTCGGGTAGTAAATGCCTCGCAAGACCTTCTTGCTCAGCTGGAGAAGCTATACGATGTCAGCCACAGCCGCATTGCCGACACAAGCGCCGATCTCGAGGTACGGCACCGAGCTATCCACGTTCTTGGTGTCCTTCTTGCTCGAACTTCAGGTGAACAAGGCTCCGCGTTTCTCTCATTGCCTCGTCGCACTAAGGGACTGGCCACACTGGTGGATCGCTTAAAGAATGAAACGACGCGACTCTCGGCCGTTCGTGCCATCGACGACGTAGCTGTACTTTGTGCGCGACAAGAGGATATTGATGCTACCTGGGTCCGAGAGGTGACCGCAGAACTTGGAGCGCAACTACGCAAATCAGATCGCGTTCTTCGGAGTGCGAGCTTGGAGACACTCCGCAGCCTTTCCATGAACCTCAATACCAAAGCTCACTATGATGACAGCAGCATGAGAAACTTAGAAGACTCCCTCATCCCACTCATAAGTGTGGAGGATATTCACTTACTCGCACCATCACTCATCATTCTCGCTAAGATTATCCCCGGACATGCCCAGCTTCTCGTGAACGACAGCTTAGTCTCAGCTATCTGCTCGATCGTCCATACCTCTCTCGCTGGCACTGTCCTAAAAGCATTATTGTTGCTCGTTAAAGTCATAGGTGAAGAAGAAAGCGGATCAGGTTTAATGCAAAAGCTACTACAGGACGTCGGGATCAGTGGTGATACCTCCGTAGTTGGGCGAGCTATCGGCACACTTCTAGTTCATGGCGGTTCGAAGGTGGGCGTACGCATGGAGGATTTCTTGTCTGAGCTGCAGAAGACCCAAGATGCCCAGCGCCAATGCCTTTCTCTTGCCATATTGGGCGAGTCCGCCCTACGACAGGGTCCCAATTGCTCCTTGACCCCTGACGTCTTCATCGCTCACTTTAACTCTAAATTCGAGAAAGTCCGCTTGGCTTCGGCTACCGCACTAGGCAATGCTGCTGCTGGGAATGTCAAGGCGTATCTACCTACTATCTTGGGCGGTTTAGAAAAGTCCAATCCGCAAAGCTACCTCCTTCTGCACTCCGTCAAGGAGCTGCTTCAGCACCCTGAGATGATTAGGCCGGACGTGGCACCCTCCGCCGCGAAACTCTGGCAGGCGCTACTTACTGTCTCTAAGGAAGAAGACAACCGTGCAGTGGGGGCTGAGTGTGTTGGCCGGTTGGCATTGATTGATCCTGCCACGTACATTCCGCAGTTTCAGGAATACCTTTCCAGTCCAGACGCGAGTATCCGCAGCATCGTGATATCTGCATTCCGCTACACCCTCTCTGACCCTCGCGATACCTACAGTGATGTCCTCAGGCCGTTGATTGTGCCTCTTCTCGTCAACATGCTCAGCGATCGCGATCTAGGAAACCATCGCCTCGCCCTCACGACCCTCAACTCTGCCATGCATAACAAAATGGCCCTAATCCTTCCTCACTTAGGCGAGCTTCTCCCCGCCGTGCTCGGAGACACACATATCAAGCCCGAGCTCATCAGGGAGGTGCAAATGGGGCCATTCAAGCACAAGGTCGACGACGGACTTGAATTGCGCGAGGTATGCTCCCACTCTTTCTCCTTATGTTGTGAAATGAAGAAGCCACCACTAACAACTCACAGAGCGCCTACGAAACTCTCTACGCCGCCATCGACACCAGCTTCTCGCTCTCCCATCTCACTGATCTCTACAGCCGCATTCTCGCAGGTATAGACGACGAACAAGACATCCGCACAATCTGCAATCTCATGACCTCGAAACTCATCACCCTCGCCCCCGAGGAAACCCAGCGCCATCTAGACGCCCTCTCAGAGCGCTACACGACCGTTCTCTCCTTTAAGCCGAAGGAGAACGCCGTCAAGCAGGAGATTGAGAAGGCGCAGGAGGCGTCAACGGGTGTACTCAAGATAACACGTGAGCTGAGCAAGGCGTTTCCCAACGCGGAGGCCTCGGGTGACCGTCACAAGTGGAAGGCTTATATGGAGTGGGTGAGGGCGCAGTTTGGGACGCAGTTGAGTAATCTTGAGGCGGAGTTCTAGAGCACTCGAAGTGTTATTATCAAGCTTCCACCCAAGGGTCTCGACACATCTTACCACACTCGCTCCTCGGGACTAGCAGCGCCGAATGAGCAAGAGCCACCATACCAACTACAATGACTTAGCGATGAAATTAAGAGCGAGCTTGAGAAAAGAACAGATAATCTGATGCAATTGCTGCAAATAACGCGGTACCAAGTAATATAAGTAAACCCCGACTCGCTATGTACCCATCCATGCACCCAAGATCCCGGGCGACGCCACTCAACAAAGAACAACACGAAAGACTCACATACTCAGAGATATAGATCCCAAACTCCTAGGTATGATGAATGTAATCCGCTAAGAGTAACGCAACGCTGTACCGATAACCCGAGCCACCACAAAAACGACAAACATGGTTCAAAACAGCACCAGAATTAAAGTAAAAACAATAGGAAAACAAACAGGCCGGGTATGCACTCGACTGATTAGATCAAGCGGGTCAAGAATGAAAAGATATTGTACGGCGTGAAAAAGGAACAGGGGGCAAAGATCAGCCAGTGATCGCCTTCTTTTTGAGGACGCCGAGTTGTTCGAGCTTAGCCCAGGCCTGGTTCATATCCGAGCCTGGCTCGAGTGCTGGACGCAATTCCAGCCCATCAAGATGCTTGATTGCGCCCCCTGTCCCGGCATACAGCATAAGCTCGAAGACTCTACGCTTCAGTCGTGTTCCCTGATCCAGATTGGCTAAATGTTTCTGATCTAGCATCAGATCAGCCGGTGGAAGTGTGTAAGGGTCGTTGATGTCAGAGTATTTTTCAGCCTCATTTTCGCCATCCACATGGAGCATTTGGCCATCACGCTCAAGATGTGCCATCAGAAGCATATCCAGGTTACCACTATGGTTTCTAGGGCCCTTTCGTTCGCTCGGCATTAGTTGGGGTACATGCTGTTTTCCGTTCCCAGTAATAGGGGGCGGATAGAATCGGACAGTCAGAGGGTTCCCCCTGATGTCAACTTTTTGGAGCGAGCAAACGTTCGACTTGCTCGTCCTGCCGATTCGACTAAGAACTTGACAGACTTTTCTCAGTCGTGAGATCAAGTTGCCGGCAACGGCTAATCGTGAGAGACAGTTCATACCGAGCAGCTCGTTGACACCCAGCAGAGAATTGAAGTTAAGGTTGAGGACTTTGACGTTGGGAAACTTCACAGCGAAGTCTGCCGGAAGGGCTTCTAGGCGGCACGATGCAATATCGAGGAGTTGCAAGCTCAGAAGAGGTGTAGTAGGCGAGAGAGTTTGTGGTGAGAGCTTATTTGATGACAGGAACACCTTTCTAATATCCTTGACTGCGCTCAGATCCAGGTCCAAGTATCCGCCATTGTGGTCAGGGGGAATATCTTGGTCTCGTGCAGATAATATTTCCAGGTCTCGGGCCTGATCGAGACCTACAATGGTCTGCAAACAGTTCTGGTCCGCGTAGAGGAGGGTGAGTGAAGGAAAGAGGCCAGCATCAAGATAGCTTAGAAGATTGTTCGAAAGCTTTAGAGCCCGCAGCAAGATCAATGGGGAGGAAAATGGAGTCTCCCGGAGCTGGTTGAAGCTAAGGTCAAGTTGAGACAGGAATGTCAGATTCTCGAGATGCTGAACAGAAACCAACCCATTATTGCTCAGGTCCAGTTCAGTCAAGCGAGTGCTGTTTGTGATGGTCAGCGACATGTACTCGGGGGGGTTTTTTTCTGAAAAAAGAAAAAAAGAAAAGGGGGGGGATTCGAGCACTGACAGTTCTGCTGCTTCGAAGTCAAGCGACTCCAAGCAGTTTCCGCCCAGCTTCAAACTCAGAAGCCCATTCAATCCGAAGACCCCTTCGATGTTCCGGATATTGTTATTATCTGCTTTCAATTCTCTGAGATGAATAAGCCCACTGACTGCGTCGAGGTTTTCCAGTTCATTTCCTGAGATATCAAGATACTGCAGGTTGCCCAAATGGCCCCACGCAGTAAGGTTAGAAAGACGATTATGTAGGATCGTCAAGCTCCTCAGTGTTGACGGAACCCCACTGAGCTGGCCGATATCATTCTCAGATACGTCCAATTCTTCCAGGCGAGGGCAAAACTCGCTGAGTTTATGAAGGGTAACCAGACCTTTGTCGCGCAATTTCAGGCGACGTAGGTGCTCCCAGAATGGCTCGTAGGGTTCAGCCTCTGTGATGTGTTTGACCAGATCTTCTGTTGCCAAAGCAAATGTCCCATGAGCCTGACGCAATGATGTCGGATGTGTGCGTTGAGCAACGTAGCTTACGTCCAGGTGCAATGGCTGATCAATCTGATCTACAGTAAAATCAGGAAGCGGGCTAAGGTGGAAGCTGTAGTTTGTATCCAATCCATGGTCCTGCAGGTAAACGAGGGATTCGTCTATGTTGCCCTCGGTCGAGACACGATCAAGGGAGTCCGCGGATTTTTGAATTAAGCTCTGACTTTCAGCTGTGCTCTCAACTGTTCCTTCGCTGCGTTCGTCAATTTTGGAAATAGAGCGCCGTTTGAATGCCTGCTCGTAGTGAAAAGATTTGGTCGCAGACCGCTCCAAAGCCGCAGCCTGTGCTTGTGATGTGATGGCAATCTTGCGGAGCTTTGATGGGCTGTCATCGTCGCTGTACTCGATCTGAGAGACAAGTGGAGACGAGAAGCTTATGGTTACTACCCGAGCACGGTTGTTTGGGTCCTTCTGGTGATGAGGGGGTTTGGACAAGCGACCTTCGTGCAGCTCAATCTCGTGCTCGACATCGGTAGAAGACGTCGTGCTTTTTGGGACGTCCGTCCCCCAAGAGGTTTCCCGTGTACCGGACGTAGGGTGACTTGACGTTGACTGGCCATTACCAGATTGGATAGAACTGAGATTGTCTGAAGGCGCCCCAGGTACGGTTTCGGACACGGGGCCAGGCTCTTTGCCACCAGCTTCATCTCTCTTTGGGCTCTGAGAATCTGATTTGTCGGCTTGTGATGAGCTTCTTGATTTCTGCGGTGAGGTAGGACTCTGAGTCCTCGTCATCTCCTCCAACTCATCGACGCTGAGATCGGGAATGTCTTGGAATGGATCGTCATCCCCGTCTTTACCTTCTTGACTGGCGCGATGTTTTCTCTGACCTTCCTTAACCCACTGGTGCTTCAGACGATCGTAAGTGAGTCCATTAACCTGCTCAGGGATGAGATGAGCCACGATGTCCGAAGACAACACGCCTTTCGCATGAGATCCCTGGGAAGAGCCGGTAGGGAACGAGCGACTACTAAGACTTTTGGCTGATGTGGCAGTGTTGAGCCGCAAGAAGTCGTATAAATCATCTTCCTGGGTTGAGGGAGGCCCAGGAAGCTTACGCTTCCGCTGCTCCGATTGAAGATCACTATTATTGCCTCCAAGGTGTAGAGATGTCACGGAGCCGGTAACGCCGAATTCCACTTCATCTTGTTCCTGAAACTTCTTCAGATGACTTAAAACTCGTTGGTTTGGCACCTGGGGCTCACGCAACTTGCGCAAATCGACGCCTTCTCTGCTTGGTGGACGCGAAAACTCCTCGAGGGTTGACTCTTCTTCGTAAATCTCTTCACCGTCATCCTCCTCAGTATCCGTTTCATCTACCCGAGATAAGCCGCTCTTGACTGTGCCTTTCGATCGTATAAGATTCATGACTTTAGTCGCTTCATTCAGAAAGTCTTGCGTCGTGATAGACCCTTTTCGAGCTCCTTCCTTCGACGGTCGTCCAACCACGCCGGGCACATTCTCGATAAGAGGTGAACTTGTATATTCGTTGTCACTGGGTTCAAGTGGCTGTGCCCGCCTGCTTGGGGACGACTGCTTCCTTTCGAATGACCCTGTTTGATGAGGTGTGGGAGTCCTGGGTCGAGGCGCAGAAGCAGACAACGGGATTTCCTCGTTGGCATCATACTTCAAGCCATGTTGCATCAGGCTTCGTTGAAGCAAAGATAAATCATCAGTGGCCCCACTATCCTCAACAGCTGAATCACCCAGCAAAGAGCCAGGGAACTTCATGACTGTCCTCCGCCTCTTCGGCGTGGGATCTTTTATGGGACTGCTGGGCCCTGGATTGAACTTCGGTTTGGCATCTCGCCTCTCTACCGTGCCTGTTTCGTAGCTCCCGTCAGGGCTCTGCCCCAATAAAACGTTGTTAAACGCCTCAGATCCACCACTGGTCCGTCTATATGCATGGCCGTTTGGAAACCCCTTTTCCGCGGATAGCAAATAACCCGGCGGCGCAAGATTGGGCTCCGGAGAATCAGTCTGAAGGAAGTTGGTATCATAAGGGCTAGCATCAGAAAAGTCGAAGTTATCGAGCTGGCCCTCTCCAAAGCGATTGATGTGAGGTGTCTGACTATCCAAAGACCTTGTATGGTCATGTCTTCGGCTGGAACGCTCACCCCAGCTATCGAATTTGGCGCTTAAGAGACTTCGATTTTCCCCTTTCCGACGGGCCTCCTCCGACGGAGAAACTGGCTCATCCTCGTCCGACTCCTCTCCAAGAGTCTCCTCGAATTGGCTCATTCGTCGAAGAAGTTTGTTATTAGTGAATGTGTCATGGTTCGCAAAAAGCTTCAAGGGGCTTCCAGATGAGATCATAGCGTCACCCTTATTTATCGGGGCCCCGACGTGAGCGGACGAGGGCCGTGGTAGTGTGGGGGGGTCAGTCCGCGCATTGCTTTTTTGGTAGAAGGGCGGAGAGCTGCGAATTCGCGAACTTGGACGTATAAACGGTGATAGGCGGTGGGAAGGGAAGTCCGCGGGAGAGAGTCTATTTTTGTGGAAGGAGCGTTCATCCACATAAGGGTCCCCTTGTAGGCTGGCAAAGGCACTTCGTCCCCGATAGTCCAAGGTTCCCATTGAGAGATCTTGAGGAAGTGAGTGGCTGGTAACGTCGAGGAGGTCATCCTCTTCAATAGCACCATCATCCACAACGTCACTTGGCTGGCCATGAAGGACACTGTCACTCGCCCGAGACATCGGACGGTCTTCTGGCGCCAGGTGGAGTCTCTCAAGCTTATTTGTGACCTGTTTCAGTGCGGATTTGATGATCTCTGTGGTGCCATTGCCGTCAACCGTGTTTGTGCGCGAGAACGTGATGGGTGTGATATCCTCGTTTCGAAGGTCTTCTAAGCCGCTGGCCGATCGCATCTGGGCATTGTCCGAAGAGTCGCCGTTCTCCCCAGTCGCGTGTGGTAATAAGTAATCTGGCTGTTCCTCTATCTCGGATCGTTCAATTCGCGGTCCCGTTGTTTGTTTGCGGTGCTGTTGTTCGGTTCGCGAACCCTGCCGAGAAACCAATTTCGCCGATATCCCGCGGTCACTCTCACGGCTACCCCTCGACATTCTCCCTGGAGACTTCCCTTTATGTTCAACCGCCGAGCTCATACTAAAGTTCCATGCATCGTCCGGCTGTTTCATTCGGGGGATTGGCGTGCTGTCTGCGAGTGGCGAACTCGGTGAAGGTGGTTTGAAGACACTTTCCAAGCCAATGGGCGCAAACAGGTCGCGTTGGTCGCCGCCTGGTATCTCGCCATTCACCAGCCTTTTCCGCCATTCGGGAGTTCCTTGTTGACTAGTCTCCTTCTTTGGTCTGATTTGTACCGTGCTTTGTTGTCCGGGCTGGCTGGACGCGTTCGAAACAGATCGCAAGGGCGATCTCCCATCCATTGAGGGCTGCTTCTTCCTCCCGGAAGGTGGGTTCGACCGTGGGCTTGTCTTGGTCTTGTCTGGTACAGGCGACCTGACCTTGGAGGGCGTCTTTGGCGTGCGCGGGGTTTTCGGGGTGGGGGGCTCTCGTCTAATGGAATGACACGGTCGCGTAACTTTTTTCTTCAGGCCTGGGGATGGAGAGGGCTCAATAGAGCGACGTGCGGGGACAGGAATGCGGCTAGGGGTGTTCTGTAGACTAGAGCGGCGAGAAAGACTGAGAGGTGTCCGAGTGGAAGTAGCTGCAGGGCTGGTGGGCGACGCTGGCAACGACACCCAGTCGTCTGAAAGGCTGTCCAGCCATGGCAGGTTACTCATTGTCTGAGAATTTGAGGCAATTTGTCACCAGTGCTGAAACCAGCTCAGCGCGTGGCTGTATTCACTGCGGAAATTAATGAATGCAGGGAAAACATAGAGCAGCTGCACCAAGGGATGAAGGTCACAGCAATAAACAAATAGATTTAGTAATAGAAGCAGCAACAGCAATAACAGGGGATAGGTAAGTCCTAAGACTAGATGATCAGGGCATTATTGTGATAATAAGATGGATGTCTTGTTTGATCTTGAAGTTGTTATGATGGCGGCCAGCATTGAATCCTGGATCGGGTGCTCGGGGCAACCCCCAACGCTTCCGTGGTACAAGTCTGCGCTTAAGCTGTCATCCACCGCTTGTTTTGCCCTCCTTGGCTTCCCTCTAGCTTGATCTTCGTGCCCATCGCCACAACTTAATTTCTTCGAGTCAGTGATACCAGGTAAGGGAGACTTAAGGAGCTTGCTTGCCCTTGGGTCACACAGCTACAAGTCGGAACTTATGCTCACGATCCCCTGATGCAAGGGGCTTGAGCCTTGAACCCATATGACCCATACCAATTCGACGCAGGACCCTCGCAAGGTAGATATGAGACACTATATACCTTTGTGCTTCTCCAGTTAGAGTAGTAGCCCAAAGCTCTTGTAGAATATTATGTAGAATCTACACTATACTGAAAGTTCAAAAAGTCCTCCTGTTCCGGTGGTGTTCAGACGGTGCGCTGTAGTAGACTCGTTATATATAATGGCTGTCTCTGGAGACCTACGAATCTCGCCTTTTCCCTGTGCTGATAAAGTTGACCAGTGAAGACTGACGTGGATACAATAGTCGACTATAAAAGAACGTATTCTGGGCCACACACTCAGTTTACCAGGAGCAGTGGACTGGAGGTCCAAGGTAGTCTACTACTTAGTATTGTTTAGGTTTCATATCACATGATCCGAAAATCAGCCAATGGCAAGGGCGGAACACGCTGCTGGGGTCTTGGGACGCGTAAAGTGGTTTTGCTCTCGCGAACTCTGGCCAGCACTTGCTCAGAAACCATCGGAGAAAATAGCTCGATCATAGACTGGATCGGTACCGGCTAACAAATACGAGGCAAATCGGCGCAGAAGATATGAGTACCGCCCTGATCAACAACTCATTCGTCCTCCCTCCCCAGCCCGACTACAGTGACCTGCAACAGCAGCACTGTTAACACCGACGTCCCTTCATGACCCCACCTCCTACAGATGCCACAACGTCGACGGGTCCCCTCCCCCTCCCTAGCAACATGTTCACCACCAGCTTATGATACGGACGGCGATTGGCTAGCTGGTTCGGACGATGAGCTGGACCAAACTCAGCGCTCGGCACAGCGCAAGAGAATTGAGAAGCTAGGGAAGGCCTACCTCGAAGGCACCTCTCTTTTCATTCTCTCGGCGTCACTCCGAGGTCCGTTCGACCAAGGCTGGATCAACCCTTGGAAGAAGAACAGAAAGAAGGTCAGCGAAATCACGTTTGGCCATGTCAACACCGCGCGACCTGTGATACCAGAAACTGAATCCCTCAAACGTCGGTATTATCAGAGCCCGCCGGTACATTCTCGCTCAAGAACATCGGCCACTTCGCGAGAATCGCCTCGCCCAGACAGATCTCGCGAAGACGTGCGTGAAGTTGATCTGGCAAACCGGGCTACAAGACTGGGAACCGCCATATTTGACGCCCAATCTCCCCGCTTCTCACACAATAAACCAACAGACGTAAGGTGGCTAAAAAAAGACAAGGTCTCGACCCGATTCCAGAACATTGATCCTCCAACCTCTCCCACAACCGGCATTTCGTCCCGCTATCTAAGTAGAGATTTGACGAGTGTCCAATCAACAGACAGACCCCATGCATCGGTCTGTGGGCCGATTAGAACGCCAGAAAGTCACCGATCAAAGCAGTCGATGCTCTCTGGTTCGAACAACAAACTTCCAGCAGGCCAAAATCCTTCAGCTTGCAACAAAGGGCGTCATACTCCTAATCTAAGGCAGCAGAAAGATAGCTCACAGTCAATCCGGGTTGGTTCAGTTCAAGTGCTGTCGTCTTCATCTCAGCTACCGAAATTCGAGTACCGTTTGAAGCAGATTGCGAAGTCGAACGTGAGAAAAGAGGACCAGAACCATGATGCAACTTGCGAGGATGCTCGTCGTGCAGTGGGTGCTCATAGCACGGATGGGATTCCATCAAATATGCCAGAGGACCCCTTTAAAGATGCACCCCTCGACCAGGATGATGAAGATGCTCAGGCGGGGTTGAAAAACCCGCAGATCACGAATAACTCGCCGACCTTGACAAACGCCTCTAATACCATCGAGAACCCATCAGCAGCTGACTTAGACAGAGAGCTGAATAGCAAACTAAAGAGTGCCACCACTAGTGAAAACATCCTACCTTCAGCTCAACCGGCACCCGGAAATCCACCGGCCCCTGATAATCTAACATCTTTGTATTCAATCGCAATATCTAAGGCCACGTCAAACCGTACCGATGACCAGAACGCGGAACATCAATTTTCTACCCAAGCAGCTGTCATGATGGCGCAAAGGTCATTCCAAAATGATCTCAGGAGCCCGGAATCCAGCCCAGTAGTGTCAGCAAGGAAACGACGGGCATCCCAGGATTCCCATTATCAGTCGCCAAACGCAGTGAATATCACACCATTTCATAAAATGAACACCCCGGAGAGAGACATCACTGGATGGCCTAGCGCCCCCCGGACAGCAGCAGCGCAAATGATCAGTACGCAGTACATGATCGATGCTGTCACCCCTTTTACGTTCAGTACCGATAAGAAGGCTCACGCCTCGTTGCCATCTGGAAAAGCCGAATCAAAGACTAAGAAACGAAAAACGACTAGTTTTGCGCTGTCATCACCATCTGAGATACCTTCGGATCATTCAATAACTGGAGGAGATCACACGGAGGTCTTCATGCAACAAGAACCCGCGAACGTCCAGAACTCAACTTCTGGATCACCGCAAAGTGCGTTCCCAATGACCCTTACAGGCGCAACACCACCCACAGCGCAGGAAGGGCAGGGTGCGGAAAGCTTCAATCTGAGCCAGGCGATTGCAGAAGCTGGTAGCTGGTTGCAGCAAAGCTATGACATTAATATGGATATTACTCTCTGCAAGAGTAATAAGGCCCCTCAGCCTTATTCTACAGATACGGCTCACTGAGACTGGGCCTCGGGGTCATTAGGTATTCTACAGATCCCCGGCGACTCGTCCATGGCGTTCCTAGCGATAAACGCTTTTGTTGTCGGATTGCATGATAGCATAGCGACTTTTTCTTTTTCGGGATGGAGTTTAGGACTGATCTGACGTGCGTATGCGACATAGTTGACCATGAATTTCCCTGTAAATAAAACACCACGATAATGTGATTTACAATACCTCCTTAATTAATCGTTGTCCTCGATTCCAAGCATGACGTCTGGCCCTCGAGCCGGAGCTTGTTCTTGGCGCGGCGGAGCTTCGCGATACCTAACCACCTCCGCAAAGCCGCCGCCTGCTCAAGACTCGCCTTCGTAATTCCTCACCATCTATGGCGTGAGCCACGTCAAAATGGCTCTGACTTCAGTACGAGAACCTCCCTTCTATATGAGCGATATGTGGCTTACTAAATAATTGTTGCACAGTGGAAAGCATTCAACTTCTTCGATGTTTCCCCGGTCAGGCTTCCTGAAGACAGCTCACCCCTCTTCACAGTATGGCCAAGTTTTCCTCAAACCTGTTGTACTGGGCGGACTTAACAATACTATAGTCTGAGACCTCCTCTCTTTGCTCCGGAGCAGCCAACCTCTTTCTCGGGACGACCGACGGGTTTGTTCACACCGTTTCTTCCGCATTCAAGGTCGTCCAATCGTTCAAAGCTTCGGATAATGGGTCAATTACACACATAAAGCAGATCGAAGGGACATCGCTTCTTGTGACAATCTCGGAAGATTTATTGAAAGATCCGCTACTTAAGGTCTGGGCTCTGGATAAACCCGAAAAAAGAACAGGGACTCCTCATTGTTTATCAACGACATCCGTACAAAATGCGAGAAGGCTATTTCCTGTGAGTCAAACCTAGAACATGGCAGGCGGGAACTGACTTGAGGCTTTCTTATATAGGTGTCCGGATTTGCAGCGCTCGGTGACCTGTCTCAAGTAGCAATCGGATTCGGCAATGGTTCTGTGGCTATAATCCGCGGTGATCTGATACATGACCGAGGTGCACGACAGCGTATCGTTTTTGAATCGGAGGAGCCTGTCACCGGACTTGAGGTACAAAGTGGAGCAATATCTACGCTCTACATTTCAACCACGAACCGGATTTTGGCGCAGGTGATCTCTGGTCGGGGACAAGGGCAACCAGCACGAGTCTTAGAAGATACAGGGTGTGGTGTTGGTTGCATGGTTATGGACAAAGTGAGTGGTGATGTTCTAGTTGCAAGAGAGGATGCGGTCTATACCTACGGACCTCACGGACGGGGACAAAGCTACGCTTTCGAGAGCCCCAAGAGTTCTATCAACATTTTTAGGGACTACGTTACACTGGTATGCCCTCCAAGAGGGGCCACTCCAGGGGCAGGTGCTTTGCAGACCTTTAGCGTTGGGAAAGACGAGATATTCAGCACAGCTACATTCACCCTCCTGGATACCGACCTGAAGTTCATCGCTCATTCGGAAACACTCGTCTCGCCTGTAAGACAGATCTTCAAAGAATGGGGAAACTTGTTTCTTCTTACAACAGATGGCAAGGTATGCCGAGGTGACCGAGCCGACCGAGAAATCGCTAATGACATGTAGGTCTATCGGTACCGAGAGAAGACTCTCCAGCAGAAACTCGAGATTCTATACCAGCGCAACCTCTATATTTTGGCCATTAATCTTGCCCAGAAAACCGGCGTTGATATCTATCAGCAGAACGCCATATATCGCAAATATGGAGATTTTTTATACCAGAGAGGGGACTTCGACACCGCGATGCAGCAGTACCTTAGGGCGATCGATAATACCGAACCGTCGCAAGTGATCAGAAAGGTTAGCAGCACCGATGGCCAAACAGTGTAAGATTTTACTGAATGATTACTAGTACCTCGATACACAACGGATACATAATCTCATAGAGTACCTGGAAGAATTGCATGATCACGACCGGGCTTCAGTCGACCACACCACGTTACTCCTGAATTGTTACGCAAAGCTGAAAGATACCAAGAAACTCGACGCTTTCATCAAGGCGCCCGGCGAGCTCAAGTTTGACTTGGAAACTGCCATTGCTATGTGCCGACAGGGTGGTTATTATGAGCAAGCTGCTTACCTGGCTACGAAGTACGGCGAGAACGATATGGTGGTGGATATTCTGATTGAGGATTCAAAAAAGTATGCAGAAGCGCTCGAGTATATCTGGCGACTGGAACCCGAACTAGTAAGATACTGCAACCAACTCTGAAATAATCTGCAAGATACTGACTGTGGCAAGGCTTACACCAACCTGATGAAATATGCCCGTGTATTGCTTTCAAATTGCCCTTTGACCACGACAGAGCTTTTTATTGCATACTACAAAGGAGAATACGAACCACGGACGCAACAAGTTGAACCCCCTCGCGAGCCACAGGCCCACCACAACAATCCGTTACAGAGTTTGGCGGCTTTCTTACCCTTGCCCCTGCTGAACAGCGGCGCCAGTGCAAGGGCAGAACCCGTGGAGATTCAGCCGATTTTAGAGGACAAGGAGGAGCGTGTACCAGATTACCAAATTCCAAGGCCTCGTACAGCTTTCTCAGCATTTGTTGGCCACCCACAAGAGTTCATTACTTTCCTGGAGGCCCTCATCAGCAAAGAGAGCTTTAAGAAGCAGGACAAGGTGGATTTGTACACGACACTTTTCGAAATGTACTTGAACGCAGCAGGCCGACAAAAAGACAGCACCGAGAAAAATAAGTGGCAGAGTAAAGCCAAAACACTGATTGAGGGAAAAGATGGAAGTACAACTCTTGATTGGCTCTCAATAGCAAGGCTAACAACACACTTAGATCCCAATTTCCACCTCAAGCGTCCTTCTTCTTTCAGATTTATCCGAGTTCCAGGAGGGGTCTACTCTGGTACGGGAGCAAGCTGGTCTTCGATCCGATATCTTTCGATCGTTTACCGCCGCTAAAGATACACAGGGAGCTATTAGGGCACTGAAGAAATACGGCCCTGAGGAGCCCCAACTCTACGTAGACGCGTTGACCTATTTTGCCTCTAGCCCTAGGATTCTTGAAGAGGCTGGAGACGAGCTTGATGCAGTATTAAAGCGCATTTCCGAGGACGGCCTCATGTCTCCACTCCAAGTGATCCAGGCGCTCAGCAACAATGCCGTCGTCACCATGGGAAGGGTCAAGAAGTATCTTAGCGATAATATTGAGCGAGAGCGCAAGGAGATATCTTCTGTAAGCCCACCTAAATGCCTGTTCACGTGTCCTTGAGCTGACTTAGCCTTCCAGAATCGTCGCCTGATATCAAGCTATAGCGCCGAAACCGAGACCAAGATGCAGGAACTCGAAGAGCTTGGTTCCAAGCCCGTCGTATTCCAGGCGCGTCGGTGTACATCCTGCAATAGACCTCTCGACCTCCCTACGGTCCATTTTCTCTGCAAACACTCATTCCACCAACGCTGTCTCAATACAGTCGGCGAAGATGCCGAATGCCCCGCCTGCGCCCCGGAACATTCCACCATCAAAGCAATTCGGCGGAGGCAGGTTGGGTCGGCAGACCAGCATGATCTTTTCAAGGCGGAGCTTCAACGGTCAAAGGACCGGTATGGTGTGATTAGTGAATTCTTCGGGAGGGGCGTGATGCGACCCCAAACTACCATGGAATAGGAAATACCCACGACTTGATGTTTTTGCGCTGCGTGTATAAACCTTTGATTTGTTGTGCCTGATTCTTGGGGCAACCAGATAGGACTTTACCTTATCACCACGTGATTCCGCGTCATTTTCCTGAAAGCCGATGTAAAGAGACGCGTTGGAGGACAAGAACATCTCGGGGTTCCCCCATCAACTGATTTCACAATACACCAGGCCCCCATAATTCGAAATAAAACAAATGGCCGCTGATCGCGTGATCCAAGACTCTGACGACGAGGATGAACCCCTCGGAGAGCTTCTCCCAGAGCAAACGAACCGCGTCCCCGTGACAAACCATACAGAGCATCATGGAAAGATCGTCTTGGACGACTCACACTTCGGGGTCAATTTCGATCAATTTCTCCAGTCACAGGATGCGCCGCACACGATGTTGACTTCATCTCAACAGCGCCGAGAAGATCGCTGGATACCCGCAACGGGTAGGGTGGGATCGATGGGTATGGAGCACTGATACCTCACCTTGGCGCACCTTCTGGTCTTCTGCGAGGGCTCTTGATCACTATGATTACTAATGTAATATGTTACTTTATAGGCACTATAAGGACAGAGATCGGTCTTGCACAAGAACGGCTATTCGACGATGACCGCCAGGAACAGTACGCTCGCGAACCCGCTCCATTAGACGAACCAGAGCTAGTACAAAATACCAACTACGAGATACCCGCGCAAGAAGAAACATATAATGATCACGCACTTCCAATGAACCCCCCGCAACTCATCAATCCCCATCACCCTTCCGAACTCCATGTGCCACACCCTAGTACGGACTGGTCGCAATCAGTGTCTTCATATAACGTATTCGACTCATCTTCTCACACACCGTCAGGTCTGCTAAATCGGGCAGACTTCCTCAAAGATTCCAGCGGCACAATCACAGTTCCAGCAGAATTTATGCAAAACCCTGATCTTCGCCGATGCAGTTCTATGCAGGGAGCTGTTTCGTCCCCGCATGATACAGAACCGTTCTCGTCTGTTATCTCGCCTAAAATATTCAGGGCTAAGAGTGATAATCTGGCCGCGAATGCTGCTCCGCCGACACCGGGTAGCGTCGATGAACTCTCATTGCCCGTCGTTACTGATATCCCGAGGGTTGAGAAGAGAGGACGTAAAAAGAAGAAGGCCGTCCCCGCAAACGACGAAGACGACGAACTTTCCCCTCAATACCTCGAAACCCCACCGAACAAGCTTGAGAAACGAAAGCCGGGCAGACCTCCAAAGGTTGCAAAAGTTATGCTGGAAGAAACCACGTCTCATGGTTTAGTTGAACTATCTGAAGTCTCGGCGCCTATAATCGAAAAGTCTCAGGAGATACTGCAGCCGGTTACTGCAGGTGTACCTGATGCTCCTGTGGTAACCATTGACGAAACTCCAGAGGACAAATGGAAGGAAGATCTCGCAGAACAAAATCTGCCACCACCTCCTATATCCAGCAAAGATTCAAAGAAAAAGAAACTGAAACGCAGCAAAACAACCTCAATCACTCTCACCAAGACTGTCGAGCCAGACGTTGAAGATGATGTGATTTGGATAGACGAGAGACCTATTCATAAGCCCGACGGAGATAAGAAAACCACCAACACTGCTGAGCTACACCTCGACGTACCGACAGACCAACCACTAGGCCCTAAGAAGCGCGGCCGAAAGCGAAAGAAGACATCCGAGCGAGTAGAGCAGGAAGCGCCCGCACTACCAGCTCCGGCAGACGAACAAGTAGATGCACAAGAGCTAATACTTAACGAGGCACACACCATTCAAAACAGTGATACCCACCCTGAATCCGGCTTCTCGATAGTCCTCGACAATAAACCCACCACAACCACCACTCGCACCCAAACCCCCGACGCCCCAAATCAAACCCAACAACAAATTTCACCCACCAAGCCTGCACCCTGCGAACTTCCCGAAACACCCCAGAAGCCCACCGCACCCGAAACGCCTTCGAACAAGGGATCGGGAAAACATAGTCCTATCTCCTCGACAAGCAAAGTACCCCTCAGGGTTGGGCTGAGTAAGAGGGCGAGGATTGCGCCATTACTAAAAATCATTAAGCGGTGATATCATGAGCCTCCTGTTCAAAAAGAGGTTTGGGGATCTGATTCCGTTTCTTTGCGCATAATGCTTTCGGGACGAAATGGTGCAATGCCCCCACTTTTTTGAGCGTCGCGGCTGTTGATACCATCTTGCTTTGCTGTATATTTCTTACATGATGATGCTGGGCTTGCACAGTGGATTGCCATGCTTTTGTGGTTGAAATGATTGATGAGTTATGCGGAATGGGCGATGGCGTCGAAGGGATGGGTTTCTGATCTGTTGTTATGCGACTACCTAGGTACAGGTCTTGAGCTACTGCCATTACTCATCTTCTATTGCTGCTGTATGCCTTCAATAGAAGCAGTCGATGAACTGACAGTAAACAGTCTCCTTTTCTACCTGTCTGTTCAGCTCCTAAGAACTAACGACAGTAATGAAGGTCTAATCCATAACTCATAATTTTGAAGACAGCAAACACTCGTCCACAATGAAAACCAACCAATGCCATTCATAACGACCCATAATCTACACACAAAGCCTCAACCACAGTGCTGGCGGATCAGAACGTAGAGAAGAAAGTCAAAGCCATTGTGGACGTCTCATAGCAGTGCCAAGGCCAGAAAGGAGACAGAAACAAGCATCAAATAAGTGAGCTGAAACGTTGAGCTTGCAGCGGACTTGAAGAATTTTCTGTTCGCTGCGATGCTATCGCGCAGTGGATCCGAAGCCACAATCTCTGGCCCGGCGTGTTGACTGCCATCAAAGTCGGTCTCGCAATAGCCGGCATTTGCCTGGCATCCAGCGCCGCAAAAGTCGGTCGAGTTCCCACAGAAGCCCTTTCCACTGCAGCACAAGCCAAAGATGGAGCCAACGCAAGACACTGTGCCCCCGCACTTTCCGTCAGCCGAGATATTTTCCGACGGTGGTTGCGGCTTGGGTGTTCCCGGAGTTTTGACATGATCATCTCGGCGATACCAGTTCTTCTGAGGATCCCCCAGACATTCACCGACTGTCACAGCACGATATCCATCGGCCATGAGCCTGTTCAACATGTGTTCTGTGAGGTTATGAACAGTCTGCTCGTGCACATCGTGGGCAATGACAAGCCAGGATTTATGGGTAGCTTTTCCGCGAGCTAGGTTTTCATCGAAGATATCCTTGGAACCCTGAATCCGGTGTGGACTGTCGTGGCTGTAGTCCTCGGTGTCAATATCATAAAGAACGACGTGATATCCGAGATCGCCCATGTCGTTCAAGCAGCCGGTATCCGTGGTGCAGCTGGAGTAGGGTGGACGCATGTAGGTAGGGAAATAGCCGAGGATATTCCGAAGAGCGACTTCATTCCACAAAAGCTGAGTTCGGCGTTGAACTTGAGATATCTTGTTGAGATCTTGATGAGACCAGGTGTGACTTGCGACCTGATGTCCGCTGAACACCATTCGCTCAATCAGGGGAGCCCATGGGACATCTGGGCTATCGATCTGACCTTTGCCGTTGTTGTTGCCCGTGACGAAGAAGGTAACCTTGGCACCATATCTATCCAGAAGATCGAGAAGGTCATGGGTGTATTGGTTGGGCCCGTCATCGTATGTCAAAGCAACGACTCCTGGGGTAGTGCAGGAGCGGATGGCCGTCGGACCGTAGGGGGCTTTGCCGATTTTGGGTCGAGGAATCGCTTCGGTCGACGGGCCTCCGGGCGTGGCGTGTGCATCGCAGTGACCATAGTCGATTTGACAATCCGGAGACCGACAGTGAGCGGTTGTATTTCCACAGTACCCTGACCAAGATTAGCCCCATGACTCTGCTTGCCAGCCCGGGAGCACGTACCTGCAGTAGAGCAGCAATTGCCGTTGGAGCAACGACCATAGCCCGCGCCACATCTTGCGCCGCCAAGATCACGCTCGAGAATGTTTTGGTTGGACTCAGGGCCCTGAAGCTCGGAGATGACCTGAACCGTCTTGTAATCCGCTGGAAGGTTGATGATGTGTCGTCCGAAGACACTGCTCACGAGGTATAGGCTAGAAGCGACCAGAAGATAACGTACATGCATTTTGTGTCTGCGGCCTGATAAAGGATCTGAAAGAAATGATATGAGATATGAAATGAAGTCGTAAAGTGTAACCGAGAGGCAGGGTAGACGGAAGAGGGTGAAGAGAGTCCTGAAGAAGAGACGAGCTCGAGGCTAGGTACCTATCCAGGTATGAAGAGACCTCATGCTGTCAAGGAAGGAGCGGCATGAGGCGAATTGCAGAAGGAGCCTTTAGCCATAGCAGAGTTATTGCTTTTGGAAGGTCCGGCAGTCGAAAACTACCTAAGGTTTCTACCTAAGGTGCAATGGATGGATCGTTAGCACGACGCATCATGCTGTTGGGAGTTCTGATGGGCTCATCTAACTTACAATGGCATACGCTTTGAGAGACGAGCCAGCGCTGTACTGAGCTGAAGTCGACGTGTAGTCTGAATGTCTATTGAGCAGTGGTGCAGTAGATGTTCATTTCGTAATTGATTCTATCATTAATTTCGTCCAGTGGAGGTAGAGGCGGTTTCGCTAAAGAATTCAAACTACATCGATAAAATCCTCCCTGCAGTTCGGCACCGGATAAGATATCAGTGAGTAGCGTCGAGTGAATAAGACTTAAGCAACGGCGCGCCCAGCCCGTGATGACTCGATTTGGGATGGCTTTTGTTGATGTCAGCGAAATCCTGAATTAATCCATAGGTAACAAAGCCTCGCTTACCAGATCGTCCTCGCCAACAGCTGAGAAAATATGCGGTGCTAAAGTGGGAAGATGAGGCCCAAACTTCGCTGGCACGGTTCTAGCTAAACTTCCAACAGCAGCGATTAAGTGACGCCGGTGAACAGTGCTGAGCTGGGCCGAGCTGAACCTCTCGACGAGCTCAGAAACGAAAGTCGCAAATTGGCTATCCGAGAAGTGAAGCACTAAAGCGGAGATGGCAGCTAAGGCCCGCTTCGTAACTACAGTGCCAGCTGTATCGTTATCAATAATAGACATTACTGCCTTCTCCAAGGCTGTCAACTCCGCCTCCTTCAATAGTGTACCGAAACAGGAGGCTACCTGAATCACGACATCAATAGCATCGCTACTGAATCCCTTTGATGGGTCTTTTTCTAGCATTCCTTTTGAGACGGAGCCTCGGCGCTGCGAGGAAGAGGGACTAGATCCGATCAGGCGAGGGATGAGAACTTGAGAGACGGCAGAGTATGCGGTTGTAGCATCGGCACTAGGTGCCTGATTCGGTTGAGGCCGCGGAAGAGCCGTGACGATGACTCTTAGAGCTGTGTTCGGAACGGATGTGTCGATAGTCTGAGAAGTCGTAATGTTCGACAACCTTTCAAGTAATATCCGAAGGCTTTCGAGGGGCAAGCGGACGACTAGAGGGCCGAGACTGTGAAGCGAGGCAGATGTCAGTCTTGGACAGTGGGAGATCCAACGATTGCAAAACCCACCATTTCAATGCTTGATTTTGGACGTCACCGTGCTGGTCATCGAGAGCTTTCAACAACCCCTCCGCAAGTTTGGACGCGGCAAACTGATCATTGGTCAAGTAAGAGGAACTCGGATTGTTGAGGACATTGTAGAGATCATTAAGCGACATGTACCTCATATCTGGATCCGCATCGTCGAGCTTGGAAAGTAAACCGTTAAGGTTTTGCTGAACCGCCTGGCGATCTGCCATTTTGAAGACCACCCCGCTCGGGAAACTGGGCACGAGATAGGGGTTGAAGGGCGTGTGAGTTGAGTCTTTGGGATTAAATGTGAGATCAAGTGTGGCTTTAAGGTTGAGGAGGGAGTAGGGTAGAGTCAGGTAGAAGTCTAGAGGAGAGCGTTGACTGAGGAATAGGATGGGTTTGGAATGTGAGTTGAGGGTGGAGTGAACAGCTGGGGTGGAGTTCTGCCTGAGGCTACATGAGAGCTTCTTTGGGGTGCCAGACAAACCTCTTTAGCAGTTTAGTGTATAGTTCTGGGGTAAACACTCCAAGATGAATACTGTTTCCACATTCTATATGTTATATCAAGCATCATAAGGGCAAAGTTCTTCTTAGTAGCACCGTCAAGCTCAGTATGGGCATCTGTTCCTGATCCCGCCAGCTCGAAGTGACCCCCAGCCAAGGATTTCCCCGCATTGTGTCACTAAGAGCACGCATACCTGGAATACATCCATTGCCCCCTGAAGTAGCACCGACTCGGGGATTCCTTCTCTCCTTGATCCCAACGTGACAAGGCCAAGTCTTTTTCAACTTCCCATCTTACTATCCTGAAGCTGTCGGTCAGCATTTTTCAAATCATACTACCTCCCACGATGCTCCTTGCACGCCCAACCACCATCCGCACAGGTACAAGAGGCGCAAGTGCCCTCGGCCGAACCCCCGCGCAGTTTTGTGGTCGCCGCACTTACGCTGATGCCCACGCCGTGAACAAGAAGAGTGACTTGCCATGGTTCGCCTTACCCGACTGTCAGCCCCGCCCCTTGCTGAATGAAACGCTGATACATTTACGTTCTTATAGGGCTATCATATCGCTCGGGGTATCCGTGCCCACTTTCTACTGGCTTTGGCAGTCTGGAGCCAAGAAGGCCGAGCACCACGATGGTCACGGCCACGAGGGAGATAAGCACTGAGGTGCGGACAACATAATCGTGGCATGGTCGCAAGATATGGCTGGGACAGGTTAGGGCCCACAAAAAGAGAAGAGCAGATCAAGTAGCGGCTAGATGTATATTCAATGACGAAGTCGCCTCCGTGTTTGTGTCGCATGAACATACCGCAACCTCGGATTCTCTGAAGTGCAAACCTGAGTAACGTATGAGGCCCCCATAATGATACCGAGCAAGTGAAGAAACTGAGTAATGGCCATCGCTTTCGACGTAGGCTTGATATTAACATTAGTATTAAAACAGTAACTGGTGATCATCCCACCATAATTGCTCCTTCATGAATCATCGCTATATCCATTCAAGTGCGCCATCTGGGACGCAAGACAAACCAAAGGTGGTACAGGGAAGAAGAAAGTGCGTGCACAGACAAAAATCATCGGCACATGCAAAACGCTCTGAACAAGAAAACATCCAGTACCATCTCCGGGAGACGGCAATATATCGACTCTCTCTATCCCAGTTGCACGAGTAAAGGGCCGTATGTGGGCCAGGCTATCCGCAAGTGGAAACCGCAGGGCGTCGGCTGGGGGACCTGATAGTCTATTGTTCCACAGCATCACCGCTTCACCGGCTGGCCATTGATCAACACTTGCGGTGTTCTCTTCTCTGCATTGGTAGAGCGCGCTGTGAGAGACGCCGGCTCGGTACCAGTGGCTAAGATGGCCGCAGAGTTCGCTGCTTGCTCAAGTTGCTCATCCTCGTCCTCATCCTCATCATCACTTCGCTCGTCCTTCTTAATATTGGTAAAGAGGTAGTTCTTCAGGATGCGCAAAATCAAAAAGAGCCAGAAGAGGTTCACAGCCTGCAGGCTAGCAAGTAGAGCGAACGTGATGTACTGACTAATCCAGCACTTGTATTGCTGGGTTTCCCAGTTCAGTTCAAACGGCCCAACAGTCCGGAATTCGGTAAGGACGGCCCAGAGGAATTTGAGGTTCAATACATGGCGGCAATAGATCCACATGAACACAAAGAATCCGAAATAAGGCGCTGTAATGTATGCGTCGATATAGTTTAGGGTTTTTGAGGTCTAAAAGTGAATCAATTAGTTTAGAAACTCCATCGGGCTTGTGAGACAAACCGCAAGGAAGAAATCGGAGACATCATGGGTGATGTAAACGGCCAAGCCGATGTATGTGAAATGAAAACGGTAGCTCAACGCGATAAGAGCCAGGGTGATGATGTGATGTCCCACAAGTTCTTTAAAGTCCTTTCGGGGCTTCTCAAGCTGCAACAGGAGGACAATAGCTTGCTGGGCCCAGTAACTCGCCTGAAGCAAGTAATAAGCTTTGAAGTAGCCCTCGTGCTCCCGATGAGGGAATCCTTCAAACATGGCAGTTGTATTGAAGTACCAGATATCGGTGCGGCTCATAACAAAAAGTCCGAAGGGACCGAATACGGCGAAGTAAATGGCGGTATACACCTGCTCCATGAATCTTGCTGTTTTGCCTTTCCCACGAATACCACAGTATACGGCGAGGGGACGGATCATTCGCTGCATCAGAAACTCTCGTGTGAAGGAGAGCACAACCATGTAAAACGAGACAAACGCAATGTCCTTCTTGCCCTTTCCGTACATGATTGGACCTCCAGGTGTCTTTGGCGGTTGAGGATAGGACAGGAAGATTGCATAATGCAACGGGTTCGACGGGGTTGGGTTCACGGCATACGCTGCGAGAAGAACAACGAGTATCAACAGCGGTATAACCCACGTATGCTTCAGGCACGTGTCTTTGAAACGCCGGACGAATGACCGACTTCTGCGGCGCTTTGAATGGGATCTCGAGGGTTTCTCCGGGGAGGATTGAGCGACCTGGCGCGCACGTGAGCTTCTAATAGAGGAGTATTATCAATCGATGTCCAACATAACAGTCGTACCTTGTCCCATTGAGGGGGCTCCGCGTCGATCGGGCTGACTTCGTTCATGGTCGACATTGCCGGAGCGCTGGTGTCACCCCGGATATCAGCCCCAAGGTTGCTGGATTTGCGCGTGCGAACCATGATGGACGACTGTGTGAGGTTGTATGAATGAGAAGGTTATCCGCAAATGGATGCTGGACGCCTCTGAGCAAATACGTGGCTTACTCCGGAGTATCGACGCTAGGAGCTGAGGGAAACCGGACTTGAGTAGGCCACGAGGGAGGGAAAAGGTCGTAATTTAAAGACGATCAGGGTGAATAAAATACAAACAAGAAGTCAAAGGTCAAGTGTCCAAGTACCGAGGACGAGAAGAGAAGAAAGGAGGGGATAGAAGAAGAGAAAATCGTGGTACAGTCAATGGTGCCGCTGATGTCAAGCTGAAGAAGCCCCAAAATCCAGGGGTTCTTTTTTTTTTCTCGCCGGATCACGTTGGCCCCAAATCTTAGTCCGTCCCCACCACTTCATCCCACAACTACCAACCACTCACCATGCTCTTTGGCGCCCAGATCGCCGTCAGTTGGAGCTATCAACCACGCTATTCTCCTTTGATGAATCCAGCCACACGACCTAACCGGTTCGAGGAACTCTGAGAGAAATGGAGCTCGGGGGAATTCAAGAGTCCGTCATCTCGATGATTCTTCACATCGCAAGCTTCTCCTGTTTGATATATGTAAGCGCCGGATGGTCCCAATCATCTAGCTCCGTGCGGCGTGAGTCGCTTGGTTTTGCTATACGAGCTTACAAGCGAACACTCCAAGTCAAATTCCTCTGACACCGGTGTATCGAACTCGGACGTCTTCCACGCCTGTCACTGTCTCAGATCTCCCGCCTTAGCTCGCCCTCCGCGTAGCTTGCAGCGCACTCGATGAACTAAACCTGGCGTAAATCAGACTTTCAGAGGGCCACCGCCACAGTGCACTTTGAGCACACTCTAGTTGAGTAGGCACGGCAATTACTAGACTACAACCATCCAACCCTATTCCCTACGAATCTGATGCCAGGAACAGCGATTGTCTACCCTGTGTGTGTAATCATGACCGGACTACTGGTTGTACTTAGACCTGACAGCTTAGGCGGATATTTTAACGTAATATAGAGTTTATAGCATTGTCGCCTTAAGCCCGACAGGCTTTGCAAGAGCTGCCAGATTACTTGACAAGTATGAGAATATCACAAGTCCAACATATAATAGCTTTTCCTAGCCCCTGTGCGATTGTCAAACAGCCCATGTGGCAGTCTTGATAGTAAATTCAAAACTGACTCCCGGTGACCATCAGTCCTAGAGCCAAAGTCTAATCGAGATCTTGGCCGCCTGTTTCCCCCATTGGAGATGGAGTGCCGTAATTAGAATAATCAAAGACCCGTTTTTGGAGTTCTTGGCCATCTGCGTCGATTTCGTCGGTAGAATCGGTGCCGTACTGTGTATAAGAGAAGACGCGTTTTTGAATCACTGATGTCAAGGTATTGGGGTGAGAGGCATGCATCTCGTGGGTCATAGCCGAGGGGGAAGTTGAGTTCGGCACTTTGTACTGGTCGACATTGGCGGTGTTG
The DNA here is from genome assembly GCF_047715665.1 of Aspergillus karnatakaensis. Classification (NCBI taxonomy): domain Eukaryota; kingdom Fungi; phylum Ascomycota; class Eurotiomycetes; order Eurotiales; family Aspergillaceae; genus Aspergillus; species Aspergillus karnatakaensis. Next base: position 165,561 of record NW_027395730.1, on the reverse strand, counting down.
GCGATGGTGATGTTGTTCTTGATGTTGAGCATGGGAAAGCCCACGGTAAGTCGTGAAACTCCGAGGAAAGTAATGACATAATAGAGCTGCATTTTTCTGGGGTATTTATTGTTGAGGGTACAAGACGTAATACTGATCCAGAAATTGGAATGAGCTGGCAAGTAGAATTAGGTACTAGAACAATAGCTTCAGGTCAGCCTGAGTTTATACCCAGAGGGCCTGCATGGACCGGATACTTATGATAGACACTATGTATGTACATAAAGAGCTCAGCTGAGTTTCTGTTAGCCCTGATATGTAAGGCACCGTACTTGTACAACAGATCTATCAGATAGTGTGGTGTTAATCACTGCACGGTTACATTAGAATACTACCAGGGGAAGGCAGTGCCACATACGGCACTTTTACACTACCAGACTAGGATCTATACGTAAGATATATCACGGCCAGCGAGTCGGGGGAGAGCAACGGAGACAATCAGTGATAGGAACCTTACCTTACTGACCGCCGTCAACCAGCCCATGCACACTCAGAATTGATCGATAGCGATTCATTGTGCGTATCCTTGCTCTCCTTTATGCAATCTTAAAACACGGAGAAAGAAAGACCTTTCTCAATGTTCTGGCAGCTTTTTCAACGGAACTATAGATTCCAGACGCTCAGAGATGAGAGCTCATACGGTGATGAAGGCGACGATGAGAAAGACCCAGGAGATTTACCTTGTCTTATGAGGAACTCAGGAAAAAAGGCAGCTCTCTCAACCTTCTGGTGGACATGCCTGACGACTGCAAACCTTGCTATGTTGGTTATCACTGTTTCCGTCTATATGAACTCTAGGGGAACTGGTATCATGCCTTATGAGAAGAATGCCATTCTCAGACCAGTCTCCTGGTGGTGTGAGTTCATATAGTCCAGCCTAGATGAAGGCCCCCGGCTCATTCATACAGCACCGATCCTCGATGCGATCGAGATCCCAAGCTATGACACAATGTTAAACGGCACGCTCTTTCCGTTACCTGAGATTTCAATAGCTCGCGAAGAGCCCGGCCCCGAGAACGACGCGAAATGGGCGGAATATGAGAAAATCCTGACGATCGTTGTTACCCGCGAGGAAATTGTCAAGCTAGGCAAGGATCCCGACACCGTAGCTCGATTTGAGGACGCATACTGGGGTCTGGGTGACGATGCGTACATGGTCCAGTTCGACGTTATGCATGTACATTTTCTCCTCTCTGCAATGCCCACCTCTCGGCTCGAGCGTCAAAGTACTAACGAGAGACATCTGTAGCAAATTCACTGCCTGAACATCCTCCGCAGGGCCGCCTACGCCGAGTATCCAGGTTACGTGGGAATGACAGACGCTAGAGACAAGATGTGGTGGATCCACATTGGCCACTGCCTCGACATCGTGCTGCAAAATATCAAGTGTAATGCCAACACGGAGGTTCTGACCCTGGCCTGGGTAGAGGGTCGCCGAACCCCCTGGCCAGATTTCAGTATTAACCGCAAATGCCGCGACGTCAATACCTTGATTGACTACCAGCTGACCAACACAGTTGATCCGGACAAGTTCGATCGCATGGTTCGGCCAAAGGATGCGTATGTTCGGCCAGCGCCTTGGAAGAAGCAGGAGACGGAGTTGGGCGTGGTGCTGGGACAGCATCATTTACAGGAAGGCCACCCTAAAAATGGTGGCTAGATTTAGTATAAAATCTAGTGATCGCAAAAAGTGACTGGTGAAGGCTGCTTGTGACTCACGGGCACTGTCATAAGACTTCTCCTGAAGTATCTCTGCCGGTTGTCGTGGTGGCCTCTCCGCTCCACTACCGGTAGTCCTCCTCTCACAGTAAACGGATATGGTGTGGTGTGTTAAACATAAGAGAAACGATATAGTGGTCGAATATGTGAACTGGCTGGCTGAAGAAGAACGGAATGGCATGTCTTTTTCGGTCAATGTCAGCATCGAGATTCTGATAATGATCGATTCGACATTGACGGACAGAGGAGAGAATAGGTACTCGGTCAAGACGAAGCAAGCAAGAATCGCTTTATTGAGAATCTATCAAACATGAAGTGATTGTTTTAGGCGTGCTGGTCACATGTCAACAACCTCTGCTTCCTTCCCTCGCATCACGCTGAGCAGATTCCATCAGACACCAACAAAGGGGTTGGGCCTTTATCGACTGTGTGGGACTGGAGCTTCAGTATCAATAATCAACCCATCTAGCTGTGAAGAATTGGGCAAAGAATTGACGCTGGCGGCGGACGAGGAGCCCAATGCAAGTGTTACCTTGACTCCACATGCTTGAGCTGCATTGACCAGACAACATTGAAATCTAAGAAGCCAAGGACCTCTTAGCGGGCCTTGAATTAGGCCTAACGGTACGTTGGACGCTTTTTGGACTTGCTGCAAGGGATTGGCCGCGATGGGGCTGGCTTATAGAACCTATGTGGGTAGAGTGAAGATGCTGCAACTCCAGAAGGGAACCGCAACCATTCGAGGCTGAATGCTAAGTTATGAGCTCGCAGTCTTTAGCAGGGAATTACTCTCCGTCAGAGCGGTATCCGTCCACTCAGGCTTCGCCGGCTGGGTTCCATCTCTGGTTTTCATTGGAACAGGTTTACCGACTGTCCGAGAACCTTGGCCCGCCTCGGAATGGTAATTCCGTGCTTCCTCCATTGTCTCGGTGCGTCGAGCAAGCCCCCGGGCCCAAGTCCCGCGTTCAGCTTCTGATATATAAAATCTCACTGGGATTTACTCCACATTCAGAACTACAATCGGCTACCTGACCTGGTCATACTCAAGATATCGTCCAACCTTGTTTGATAAATGGGAATGTCTTTCATTCTTCTACATGCTTTCTATGCAGCGGTCAAGGTAAGTAATGGAACCTAAACATGATTAGTGACCTGCAGGCATGGTAGGCCCCATAGACGCCAATCTCTCTTCGATGACCTGTTTCCGCTCTTTGCGAAGATTTCTAGCGTAGTTCACACCAAATCCATGCTCGAATACTTCCTTGATTTCTTCCAAAACCAGACCAGACACTTCTGGATAGAAAAAATAAATCAAGAAATAGCCAACCCCGCAGATACCTGCGTAGAAGCCCCATGTGCCAGACATTGTCATACCGTCAACCATGGAGAGGAATGTACTTGAAATAATGACGTTGCTGCCCCAGGAAGAACAAGTCATCCACATGGTTCCCATTGCTCGGGTTTCGAGAGGAAAGAAGTCTGCGCTCATCCAAGCTGCATTCCCAACAGACACGCCATAACTGGCCACGAACAAGATTGTGAAGACCAACACGACAATTGCAGGGGCAGTCACAGCGCGGGGTTCCATCTCTGTTGCATGTACGTCCACATCGATATAGCGGAAGGCTATAGCAACAGCGATCAAGCTAGCAGACATACCCCACACTGTTGATAAGAGAAGGCGTCGGCGGCCAACACGATCCACAAGCATCATGTTGATGATTGTCATGACAAAGTTAGTTCCTGCGACTGCAAGGCCGACTGCAGTTGGGCTGTTGAACCCCACCAATGAGAAGACAGTACTCGAATAGTACATTAGAGTGTTGAAGCCAGAGATTTGCGAGATCACCATCAAGCCACATGCGCAGAGCAAGGCTCGGAAGTTGCTGGGAACGGTGTGCATTCGGACAATCTTCTGCCAGCCGCTCTCTCCTCCACTAATAACTCGTGCTTCCTCACAGCCTGCCTGGATTGAAGCAAGTACAGCATCGATCTGCGTCTCGGAAGCACCGCTGTAGATCCTGGCTATTACAGAGCGTGCCTCATCCATTCGGCCATTGTAAGCGAGATGGCGAGGTGATTCAGGGCAGAAAGGCATTAGACAAGCCATGATAATTGGCGGCAGACCACCCAGGCCGACCATATACCTCCAGCCATGGGGCACGCTGGCAAAAGCGGCACCAATGGCATAGGAAATGACTTGGCCTCCGGTTATTGACACATTGTTCAAACCAATGAGCCGTCCACGGGCCTTGGAAGGAGCAATCTCTGCGGCGTAAAGCGGGACAATCATTGCAGCAGAGCCCACACCAAAGCCAACAATGATACGTCCAACGCACATCTGGGCAATGGTGTACGCAGCACTTTGCAAGATGGCACCAACTAAGAAGAGTGCACAGCCCATGTAAATTGCAGGTTTACGGCCAAACTCGTCCGCTGGTCAGTATGAAATAGATCAATCCGGCTTGGAGTTAGACGTACCCTATCCGCAGTGTTTCCTGCAAAAATGGCACCGAAGAATGCACCTCCCGAGCAGAGCGACGTGATAAGCTCTTTCTCAGAGTTCGAAAGCGGGCGACTATCAAGGCCGTCTTTGATATAGACCAAAACGGCCGAAATTATTCCAGTATCATACCCAAAGAGCATGCCCGCTATTGAGGCGGTTAGAGCAACCATCCACACAAACATGCTGATAGGGATGTCATCGACATTGGCTGCCACGGTAGCATCGACGGCGGCGGCCTTGTCTACGGTCTCGATATGATCACCGGCCTTTGCCAGATCGTCGAAACTCGGCCTCTTTTCATAGTCGGTCGACATGATTGCAATTGCGATTTAAAAAGGACGAATGTTCGTGAAGAGAGTATGAGAGCTGCAGTCTCGAAGCAGGGGATAGGATGAAGATGAAATGTTGGAATTGAGTGTAATGTCAAATTTGACTGCTGTTAAAGATGAGCACACCTCAACGGGAGCTTCTGACCTTGTCGTTCGACGGGGCCGGTATATATACTCAGCCTCGACGCTCACGGCCTTGAAATGTCCATTACTTCTTGTCTTCTCGTCCTACCTAAACGGGTAAGGTACGGAAGTTGTTCGAATCAATAGCCGAAAGTGCGGAGAGTCCGACTTGAAATCCGGGGAATGTTTCCTTTCCGTCTCCAACTCATCTTTCCTCCTATTCCTTTCTGAGGAAAGCCTATCCCTCCAGCCAATCTGAGCTTCACATCATGCTGCAGACTGTCGTCATTGCTCCTGGAACTCAGCCAGGCTGCCGATCCTTCTCCTCCCCCAGACTGGGGTTGGGGAAACTCTGCTGGATGTTCATCGGGGGAGATTTACTCCGCGGCAGGTTCTCGGCGCCTGATGACGTCCACGATTATGATTTCAAGTAGCAGATCATCAAACCTGGCGAGATCAATCAGTACACACGTACTGGCATTGGAACCTCTCTGCAAAAGAAAGAAACACAAGATGGACTTATTGAAAGATGCCGAGCAACACATTGGAAAAAAGGCGGAATAGATTACCCTCTGGGTCGTGAAAACCGCCTCAGCGATTAAGAAGAGAGTAAGCATTACATCGAAGGATCCTATAGGTGCATGCGCATCCGCCAAGAGTGCTATGAATCGATCCTTCAATTTCTTCCTCCGAGTCCTTCATTTTTACTTACCAAACCGACGGCCGTCTCCACCGTGTGCTCGGCCAATGCATCTATGTACTATCATAGTATGTACCTCTGCGGGTACAAGGATCAGGCAAGCTGTTGGCTGAACTACAACACCATGCCGACCTCACTACATCCCCGAAAAAATCTGGTTTCATATAGCAGAGTGGACCGATAACTCCAGGTATTAAGCCATTCAGTCATTGCGCTCTCGGTATTGGTATCATGATATCATGATCCTGCATCAGATCACATCTCCGATTTGTCGACGGAATAGTCCAGTCTTCCTGTCTGAGCATTAGTGCTTCGCTAGATGACAATCCCCTTTTCGGACATGGCGAAGATCACGACTTGGACGAGCTACTATGCTACTACGGAGTATCTAGTGCATTTAGGCCTTTTGCACTGTACACACAGCCGATCTTTTCTTGCGCAGCCTCCCCTCCTGTGCTCGGTCTATCCTCGGACATACATCACGATCTGCGCGGCGAGCCGACACGAAACGGGACCATGAGCAGATGCCGACGCTGATGTGTACTCCGTGGTCTTCTCATTAACGACAAGTTTCATTGATCCGGTGCGGAAATTTCTTGCGGAATACCTTTGATCGGTCTTTGCTTTTCTCTTCCAGTTTTTCTCCAGGGGCTATTGATTCTAAGTCAACACTTACCCTCTGATATCCGATTCGTTGATTGAGTGGATATCAAGTGCCTAATACCCGGACTGGAGAATCATATTGAAGGTTAGTGGTTGCGTTGGGTCGGCAACGTGCCGTGCCGCAAAACAGCCATCTTCGTGGACAGCCAGAGGGTATCATGCCATCACAGCCGTGATCTACCTCTTTGTCGTGTGTGTGTCACTGCTAGAACGAGAATCCTGCTACGTTTCGACCTGACGACCAGAGTGGGCGAAATAGGGAAGATGAAACGAGGTCGGGAACACAAAGACCGCATATAGGCATCAGTCCCTACAGGACGGCTTTTGGAATCAAATTCTACAGATCGGTTTCCGAGGTCCGGTAACTGTTGGCTTCTCTCTCAGGTTTCAGAACTCTAGATGCGCGATTTTTACTCAGATGCTTCTGACATGAGCAAATTGAATCCGGGTCTGAAGAAGAAACTATTACGGTGGTGTGTTTTCTGTAATGTATGCTTCTGCTTTGCATAACTCTTGGATTATCTCAGATTGTTCAGCTGAGCCCATGGAGACTTCGGCCTGAACCCTCTCGATACCCTGTTTGCACTGCAGTACTTGTAGGGATAACCTAACACAGCAGTTTCAACGGTCTTTAGACCACCTTGAAGTCACACGGTAGGTATGTGTCGAGAGCGAAACTTCTGCCTGAATCTATATCTTAGTGTACGGGCCGCTTGGGCCTGACTCCAAGCTTTACCCCCAAGAACCAACATTCATGAGTACACATGTGCCAATGTGGAGAGCTTGTGTCTGTTCTGCTATACTGGCTTATCGATGCATATAAGCTAACGTACATACTCTCACAGATACTCCAAATTATCTTTTCCATCAATACAATACCATGCAGTCGGGGCGGGGGGGATTATGGGAACAACATCGGCCCAGCCGCGACCGGCTTCAAGATACCCTGTGCCTCCAACTCTCGCACCATGGATGCCACCATCAAGTCACAGCCACGAGCGGCGACCAAGCTCATGGTGACAGGGAGGTACTCCGTTCGACCAGATTTGGTGCTGTTATAAGGGACTTCGCCGACTGTTTTATGGAGTATGGTTACTTCAAGTCGTGGAAAGGCGGGAGATCAGAAGGAACTTACTTGGAACAACCAGGTCCGGAAGACCCGCAAAGACGGCGATGTTGCTGTCGGACATTCCCCAATAAGGAGGAGTGGGAGGGCTGTACCATGGCAGTCAGTCTCTCATCTGCTGACCTTTGACCCAGAACTTCTTACCCAAAATACTCGTCCCGATAGTTCGGCGTTCCAACGCTATTGGGATAGATGTATATGCCCTCTGAGCAGGACTCGTTGTTGTGCGCCCCGAAGCCGGATGCCCCGCTCCACCAATGCTTGAAAGTTGTCTTGTTCGCCCAGGCTTCATCCCAGCCAGCCTGTCCGCGTCCCTGTCCAAGGTTCCACCGGAGAAGAGGGCCTGGATTTATGTAGGGGGTGCGATCTTCGTGCTTGGCTGCATAGTCACGAAAGAATGGCACACCGAGGTGCAGCCATTGATAAACAGAGATAAGGGTTCCATATGTCTGTGCAAGAATCAGGACTGAAGAGGCTTTAGAAAGTTTAGAGGGAGAACGCACATAATGCAACATATCCTGCAACGTCGCCGGTGCACCAATCGGCTTGGTCGAGTTCCAAACAGCATCAACATCCACGCTCGTCCGATTGGCACCAAGGAAGCCTTCGAACCTTCCAACAAATTCCTCGATCAACCCAGCAGCCTCATCGCTCCCAACAGCATCCTCAGCAAAAGACGCACTAGGGTAGAAAATCTTCCTCGGGAGCGACGGATATCCAGCCTCGAAACCCTGATACCACACATTCACAACTCTAGACCAGGTCTGTGCGCTTCTCGCAAAGACACCGGCTGTATCAAGTCCCGAACAAAGCGGAATTACCTCGTCGAGCTCAACAGCTCCGGTACTAGGCCTGTTCCCAAATATTCCTTGCGCACCAGCAGGACCACGCATCGACCCGCCGGTATCACTGCCTATGGCAATATCAAGCCACTCATAAGCGCCTATCCCAGCACCAGGGCCCGATGACGAACCGCTCGGATCTTGGTAGCCGTCGCCCTTCACCTAGTCAGTCACCAAGTCGGGGAAAAAAAGCAAGCTAAAACATACCCTAGGGTTAAACGGGCAATGAAAATCCACCCAGTCACCAGTCGGCCGATCGCCGTTTGCAAATTGGACAGTGCCCATCTTACCGACAAAGACTGCACCCAGATCAATGAGACGCTGGATTGCTGGTCCTGTGGAGTTCCGCGGCTCATAGAGGGAGTAGTAGGCGCGATTTCCGCCACTGGTACGAAGGCCCTTGACGTGGAAGATATCTTTGACTCCCATGCGGAGCTGGTCTCGTCGATGTCTGGTTAGACTGTTGACTCAAACATGAAGAGAGGGATACTGAACGGTACGAGTACTCACACCAGCTAGCGGCTTCTCTGATGTTGCGCTGTAGTACAGTCTGGAAGGAACTGCAATGCTTCGTCCGAGAATACTCTGCCTCGATATTAGCCAATCTTCTCTCTCCGCTGAATATGACGATTACGGATTTTTACCTCTGAAGTCACAGAAAGAGCACGATAACCCCCCTCTTCATCACTGACAGCAGGCTCCAAGAAAGCATATTGGGTATCCTCGTACAGCCTATGAGCCTTGAAGACGTCACCTGTCTTCGTCGAAGCAAAGTAGGGCCCGTTCGGTAACTCATCGGTCAGACAGGTCTTGACCACATTCTGGTCTTCCTGGATAGAGTACTTGGGCGAAACCAGAAACAACGATGTGTCCTTCTTGCTCAGCTCGGTGTTAACGGCCTCTGACTCGAGTGTCGGAGATCCACTGCCGCTGTGGGAGAGATAGACCGCTTGTTGCTCCAGTCAGTCGGCAAAGTTGATATCTTCAAGGGACCAAGACTCACCATCCAGAAATGCATCATTGAATACATCGTCACTTTCTAAGTACTCTGCAACAGTCATCTCTAGCTCCTCACCAGTGAATATACTCGAGTTACTCGAGATAACAGTCAAAGGAAACACGTCAATATCGGGAAGCGGATTCAGAGAAGAAAGTGGCACATCCGGGAGATGAGCTACAGCGATATCGCCGACGTAGTAGGGAATGCCATTAAGGACTGTCACTCTACCATGGGCGATGTTATCTGCGCTGGCGGTATGGTAGAGTTCGAGCGCTTGCAGGGCCCCGAGGAGTACTGCTGCCTTGTTGAAGTTGACCATCTCGGATACAAAGAGGGCAGTCGCAGGGATTGAACAGTACTACTCTACCTATGACAGATTGATTGACATTGCACTACTTATAGAACATTATTTCTGTAGATTCGAGAGTTGGAGTAGTTGCCTCAATCTAAACAGCTATCTCTCTTGGACCTGCATATTTGGAGTACGCTTATCGCCGTCTCCATATTCACTATATCCGTACCGGCGTACCCTGTCATGGAATCTTCTTATCTTTCTAGCGCACTCACTAAAAGCTAGATGAAGCTTAGTTGTCCTTGGGAACGGCAGAAGAATTCATATCTTGCGGCTCCATAAGAGTATATTGAGATCCACCCTCATGCAAACTGCTTACGGTCCCACCTTTTTTTTGGAGAAGCTTTGCCTGAGATACACCGAGCATGAAGAAATCGTGATAAGAGTCTGGGACCTATATTTTCGCTTATAAATGGTCATTATTAACAATGTGAGAATTTCACAGGCCCTTGGTGTGTCTAAGGAGTGAGTTTAAGGTTCATGGTTTGTGAGAATATATCAGCGCTAATTAACCGATCGAACCTCTGAGGAGTCCGCTGTTATCCAAGGTGTTATGTTTATTATCAGAAACCTGAACCATATAACGGCGTTGAAAGCATGAGGAACAACTTGAAAGATGGAGATAGAGGAGCGTATATCATATCCGATTCCAACAAAAAAGTAAGTTTCGATAACGATAAACCGGACAATAGGACGCAGGTCTCTGTATTACCCCCAGATTTAGGATTTAAAGGTTTCAATGATATCAGGGCGCACTAAAATCAAACTATATCCGTGGGGAGATTTTAAATCTAGACTTATCCTCGTTACTTGGCAAGGGCCTATGCACGATGAGGGACGATGAGAGGGCATGAGTCGAAGGGAGGAGGAGGCTGGTGTCAGGGTCGATCCCCACTTTTCTGCTCTCAATCGTGAGCTTTATTTGATTTTTAACCAATCAGTCTGCTTTTCTTAGAAGAATAGCCCACTTTAAGTGCTATGATTGGTGATGATTCTTCATGAGTGAACATGACTCATGCTTGGCATACTCCACCTTACCGCATCGGGAACTACGAGAAATGTTTGTACAGAGATTCATCAAAGAGATATAAGGACTGAGAAATCCTGTCAGTTCCATTAGTATCTCAGCATCAACCATCTCAGGTCATTACAAGAGACTTGTATGCACCATGGCAGATACACTGCTCACCAGCAAAACCAGCGACATGCTTCCCGACGCCCCTCGATCAGAGCAAAGCGAAGAGCCCACCGAGAAGTCCCCTGCGCAAGAGGAGCCGCAGTACCCCGGCACTTTGAAGCTCATCTGCATCCTCATTGGATTGAATCTCTCCATGTTCCTCGTCGGACTCGACAACACAATCTTATCCAGCGCCATCCCGAAAATCACTGATCGCTTCCATGCCCTCGGAGACGTGGGTTGGTACGCCAGTGCCTATCTCCTTACAAACTGCGCCTTCCAGCTCATGTGGGGAAAGCTGTTTACATTCTACACCGTGAAATGGGTCTATCTCGTCGCCTTGTTCTTCTTCGAACTCGGCTCTCTCATCTGCGCCGTTGCCCCATCATCAACTACCCTCATCGTTGGTCGTGCCATTGCTGGTGTCGGCGCCGGTGGTGTCGGAAACGGCTCATTCCTACTGATCGCCCACTCTGTTCCAGCACCCAAGCGTCCGACTCTGGTAGGACTGCTAGGAGCTATGTACGGCTTGGCTGCAATTGCCGGGCCTCTCATGGGCGGCGCTTTTACTGATAATGCCTCTCTTACTTGGAGGTGGTGCTTCTATATCAACCTTCCACTCGGAATAATTCCAACTGTTGTCATCATCTTTATGATCCCCGCGTTTACTGGTGGTGGCAAAGGTGAATCTGGTGTTCTCAACAAGATCAGGCTGATGGACGTTCCTGGAACTCTGTGTCTACTCCCCGGTGTCATCTGCCTCCTCCTCGCTCTGCAGTGGGGTGGTACGAAGTACGCCTGGGCTAACGCTCGCATCATTGCGCTTCTTGTGCTCGCCGGTGTCCTTCTGATCGCTTTCATCGTCATCCAATACTTCAGCGGTGACCGCGCAACAGTCCCGCCCCGAGTCTTCGGCAACCGCAACGTCTGGGGCGCTGCTCTCTTCGGATCCGGTGTCACAGCCACCTTCTTCCTCATGATGTACTACGTACGCTTCCCGTTACCCTTCTCACACCAAATAATAACTGATAAATTACATAGATCCCCATCTGGTTCCAGGCCATCAAAGGCGCCTCCGCGATCCGCTCCGGCGTCATGAATCTCCCAATGGTTCTCTCTTACGTCTTCTTCTCCATCTCCGGCGGCATCCTAACCTCAAAAATCGGCTACTACATGCCCTTTGCCTACCTCACGGTGATCTTCCTCTCTATCGGTGCGGGTCTCCTCTCCACGCTGTCAGTCTCCTCAGGCCAGCCGCACTGGATCGGATACCAATTCATCTTCGGAGCCGGTGTTGGCCTCGGTCTCCAAACTGCGTTTGCCGCCCCTCAATGTGCGCTCCCAATTGAGGATATCGCCTTTGGAACAGCGATTGTCATGTTTCTTGAGAACCTGAGTGCCGCTGTCTTTGTATCTGTTGGCCAGAACGTGTTTACGAATCAGTTGACGAGGAATGTTCAGCACTACGCGCCTGCTGTTGATACAACAAGATTGATCGAGGGCGGTGCTACGGAGGTGAAGAATACGGTTCCGGCAATGTTCTATGATGCTGTGCTTTATGCTTATAATAAGGCGCTTACAGAGACGTTCTATGTTGGCGTTGCTCTCTCCGTTGTAGGGATTTTCGGTGTGGTTTTCATGGAGTGGGTTAATGTCAAGGGTGGTGCGAGAAAGCCTGCAGAGGAGGAGAAGGGGGATGAGCAGGCTTGAGTTCAGGGTTTGTAAAAAAAAAATCTGATTTTTCTCTTGTTTCGACTAGCGACTAGCGATTCTGGCTAATCTAGCATTTTCATGGATAGACTCACTACCAGGAATGGTTTTATAATACATGGTCTTAAGATACCACAACCATAACCAGCAAGATTCAATCTTTCAGCTCGCGTATCTCCGTCACTGTATTGCAGACATTTGGCTTTGTGTATGAGACGCTGATATTGTTATCTTCTTTGCTACACATACGAGTATGAGGGATTCAGATAGTAGATCTAGATTCAAGACGTGTATAATCTTTCATAGCTGAGGGTAGTGGGGTTGCTTGACTACATGCCGCTAAGGCTAGCTATCTCCGTAGGAAAGGAACAAGAGAAAAATTAGGTAAGTATCAACTGGCGTGACCTATTTCAGAGTCGAGATCCTATCAGGCCTTCCTATGTGGTTACTCAGTATCAATTTGTCCGTGTATCTCTCACACACCATCTTTGCTTGGCTTGGAAGTGTAGCACAATAGGATCAAGTATGAGTGGGGTATTCATTATGACTATCAAATCTTATCATTTGACATCTGCCCATCAGAACTCATCTTTCGCCAAAGATGGATGAAAGCGCAGGAACCAAAGACAAGACTCAGAGGATATCACTTTGGCTTCAATTCATTTCAGGACCAGGGAAAACAAAAAAAAAACAAAAAAGAAAGGTATCAGGTTTCGAACAGGATTAACGGGCTTCAGTGTGCTCAGCAACACCTCCAGCGCGCTTTTCCTCATCAACGTCAAATCCGGTCTGCTCCAAAGCTGTGGCACGTCCGTGCTCGGCCCGTGTCTTCCAGGCGGGAGTGCCGATGTAACGGATACCGTTGGGGTTGGTGAAGATCGCCTCAACGTCCTCAAGAGTTTTACCAGCGGTTTCTGGGAACATGAAGAACACGTGGATAAACATGGCCGTGCAGAAGACACCGAAGATGATGTACACGCGCCACTGGATATTTTCAAATGCAGGGGGCACAAAGTATCCAAGAGCAAAATTGAAAGCCCAGTTTGAGGATGTGCAGAGGGCGTTGGCCTTTCCACGGACACGTAGAGGGAAAAGCTCTGGAGGGTACACCCAGGAAACAGGGCCCCAGGAAATGGCGTAGGAAGCAACAAAGAGGTACGTGAATGCAATGACTGCCTTGCTAGGAGGACCACGAATGATCCATGATTGTGCTTCAATGTTGTCCAATCCACCTTCAGGAGCGGGATCGCCGTGTGTAGCCATCAAGCCGGCGTTGATGTACATACAGCAAAGCATACCAATAGCACCAAGGAGGAGAGTTGGGCGACGTCCCCAACGATCAACCCAGATAAGTGCCGGGACAGTCATAACCACGTTAATAACGTATTGAATGCTTGACGAGACAAGTAGATTGTCGCCCTCTAGACCCGCCATCGCGAAGAGGTAGGTTATGTAATACATCATGACGTTCATGCCGGTAAGCTGCGACCAGATCTGTGTAAAGATACCGACATGGGTTCGGTTGATCATGTTGGGCTTGAGGAGTTCGAGGTAGGACACATCAGCATTCTGACGTTCAAACTCGCACATGCTCTTTATTTCTTCGTATTCGCGAACGACAAAGGGAGCGGTGGGGTCACCCTTGCCGTGAACAAGAGTTAGGACGGCATGGCAGTCTTCCCAGCGGTCCTTTTGAGCCAACCAGCGGGGGGACTCGGGAAGGATCATCATGCCGAAGAAGAGAAGAATAGCGGGAATCATCTGCAGACCCCAGGGGATGCGGAAGGCGGCCGTGCCCTTGACATAGCTAGTGCCGTAAGAGATGTAAAACATGATCATGATACCCCAGGTGATAGCCCACTGTTGAAGACCGACAAGACGACCACGCTTGGTTGGGGGTGCCTAGTATGGTTAGAAAGCAAGCCATGAACACGAACAGCAGGATACATACGATCTCAGAGATGTAAACAGGGACTTGAGCGGAACAGATACCCACGCTAAAACCGTTGATGACACGGCCGACGATGAGCATAGGGATATTTTGGGCGGCGCATACGAGGATGCAACCAACACACCTAGTTCGGTTAATCAAGCATCGTATAGGAAAATGGCATGGTACCCACCAGATGACAGCGCCAATCTGAATTGAAGTCTTACGGCCAAATTTGTCGGAGAAGTAGCCAGAAACGAGAGCACCAAGCCAGGAGCCTCCAGCCATGGAAGCAGTAATGCCACCTTGGGTATTAGAATTGGGACCACCACAGACCTGCTCGCCATTTTCGTCAAGCTCAAAAGGGAGTTGGTTGAAGTAGCAAAGATAAGCCCTTGTGTTGATGATGGCGGACATGGAAGAGATGTCAAACCCGAAAAGAGCACCACCAATCACGGCAATGGCCGCGATGGCGTAGATGTTACCGATGGCCATGATGGCAAAGGGGTTTGAAAGTCAAAATGAAAAATGGATGACCAGACCCGGGGGGATGAGAAAGGAGATGGGGAGGGGAAAAAAGCAAAAGGTGGGAAAGCTGGGGAAGGAGGAGTTTAAATAACTGCCGGAAAGCAGCGCTGAACACGAAGCGAAGGGAAAATCTGGAACAGTAGTGAAAACAAAATGAGTGAATAACGAACTGTCATGTCCAGGAGAAGAAAAAACAGCAGAATCATTTCATGCAGCGCTGCACAGTGAGTGGCCGAAAGCATCGCAAACGGCCCACTGAAAACAGGTAAGCCACCTGCATTCTGATGATTGTGAAGGCAGGCCAAGACTCGGGAGTTCGACAAATACAATGACCCAGGATGCTTCTCGGGCCAGCTGGAAGCGAATTCTTCTCAGTCTCTCGCGTGGTGCGGTGGTGGTCTCCAGACAATTCAGGAGAGCGCGCAAAGTGCGGGACTCCGTGGGGAGGAAGTGGATTCTGTCAATGTGACCCTACTCGGGAGGAGGCCAGATATTCTATTGGATGCTGTCAGGTAAAATGAAGTTCTGAACTCTCCGAACCCTGGTAAACACTTTGGCCCTTGGGTGATGATGCAGGCCGAGACTCTAGTCAACGCCGGTGCTTCCACTGGTCGCAAAGCAACTTGGTGTGATCGCCGCTACCCATGCCACTTTCATCCCGCAGGATTCTGTCCTTGCTCGCAGCAGAATCTGCGCAGAAGATTCTGTCAGACTGTCTCCTATCTACAAAGTAAGGATCTACTCAGAAAGAGTTGCTGCAGGGTAGTATATGATGTGATGTGTAGTCCGCATACTCGAGGACAGTGTAACCCAACTCCAGATTCTCCTGCTGCTACGAAATTGACGGTTGACCAGACCACTCTGACCACCACCTGAGCTTTGCTAGCGTAGCCTTCCATTTAACCGATGCCTGCCGTTAGCGCAGCCACCAAGGCTTCTTCTACTCTTGTCCTGCGTAAGAGGCGCCATCAAGGCTTCGGCATCCCGGGTCCTGCCTTGCTTTCCGTCGAACAATTATATCATCTCTCATTAACATTATTATAATACTGTATAGTGCAGAATGGAGTGATAGGAAACAGGGTATGAACGGAAAAAGGGGTATAACAAAAAAAGAGAGCGAGAAAAACCTGGAGAACCCGCCGAAACGTGGGCAACAGGCGGAAAACTCCGACTCCAGGTGGGTAACAATAAGACCTTTCGGCCAACGAGTCTGTGGTCGGCTCAGACCACGAGCTCCCATTCCGCAATGTACGCCCATGCCATCCCCACCCGCCCAACTTGTCGCTGGTACTCCTCCACCGTCACCCCGCGCGCGTCTTCTCGCTCCCCCAGTTTAGTGAGCACCGCAAGTTGCACCTTCTGACCTGGCGCTCCCAGACTCCGAGCATTGGGAACGTCAACATACCATACGTCGCCGCCTCCGCTAGGCCCTGATCCCTGCCAGTGTGTCAAGGGAAGCCGGTCATCCTTACGCCCATCCACACCATGGATCATGAGCAAGAACAATCCGGGTTTCATCCGACTGTGCCACGCCAGCGACCAGTGTTCGCAGATCAGATTGAATTGGAACCGAACTGGACCAGCTTGGCGAATCGAGATTTGCTCGCCGGCTGGTCGGAACGACTGCTCGCCAATGCTGTGCTTCTTCGCATCGCCGAAGATTCTCGGCTGCGCGACGCCAAGCGGCGAATGTGGGTTGCCTAGGATGTATTCCTCCCAACTGATTTCGGGCCGTCCATCGTCTCGGTAAAAGTGACTTCGGTCGCCAGGGTAGTGTTTTAACCCGAATTCATCATTAGTGTTGGTGAACATCGCTGGCGTGAAGCTGCGAACGTAGGGCATCCCCTGTCCTTGGACGTGCCCTGCACCCCAGCAGGCATCAATCAGTTTCCAATAACCATTATCGATTCGCACTGCGTTCCATGCGTGTCCGGCTGCGTACGGCGGAAGAGGTGTGCCGGGAGCCGGAGCGTCGTAGCCATAGCCTTTGCCGTGGCCTGAGACGACTTTGGCCTCCAAACCCGCTTGAGTGGCAAGTGCAGCAAACAAACCAGCATATCCCTCGCATACGGCAAGTCCCGACGCAAGGGTGCTGGCTGGGGTTGATGGTTTGACACAATTGTTGTAGAACGACACCGTATCGTAATCAATATTATGGTGCAACCACGTAAAGATCGCTCGTGCCTTATCAGTCGACGAAATAAACGGCGCGGTAAGTTCCCGAGCCAACCACCCCATATCCTGAGAAGGAAGCGACTGTATCGGGTACCGGGCAGCATGTGCGTCTGGAGCGGAGAAGTCGCGACATTTCAGACACCCTGCGACAGGAGGCGTTGCACCATTGGTGGTAGGTACCCGAGGCTTGCTCGCTTGGATCGCAGATAGGTCTGGACGTGATAACACTGGCACCGGTGGTGGTGCAGACGATACATCCGCTGGTGCGGGCTCTGAAGCGGGCACTTGGCTGGCGTTGCTCGCCCCATTTTCAGGTACTGATTTCTTCAATCCTCCAAATCCCGACCGCTGAATCTTGTCCAGCACAGTGTTGGACGGAGGAGGTGGCGGAAATCGTTTCGGCTGTGATGGTCGAGTTGTTTCCTCCTCTGGACTTGGAGACTTGTCGCGACTATCTCTACGCGGGACCTCTGGTGGAGGCCGCGACTGAGAGCGGCTTTTGTCGCTTGAGACTGTCGCGACACTCTGGTTCGACGATCGACGAGGAGGGAGACTCGGTCGCGGTGGGGGTAAACGTCCGTTGCTTGTCAAAGTCTTCGGTTTTGGTCGCACCGGCGAGACGGTCGGCTGCGAAGGCTGTCGCTTCGGAGGCAACGGAGGAAGCTCTGCCTCACCCCATGCTGGCGCTCTCACCACTGATCCAGGGGTTGTAGGTCTCCGACCTGGCGACTTTCCCCTGCTTAGAGTACTTGTAGTCGTAGCAGACGTGGACCGGGACGCATCTGACGCGACCGAGTCAACCGAAGGTCTTCGTGGAGGAAGCGATGGGGCGAGTTGGCTCGAGCTTTTGCGGGCTGGCAACGGTGGGGGCACCTTTTGCTGTTGCCTGGTGCCTGGCGTGATGTCACTCGAGACCGATCGAGGGGTCGCAACACCAGAAACCGGAGAATTTCTCGCGACTGGTGATGGTGTATAGGGCGGTGGTAAATTGCTGACAACAGTAGGCTGCGAAGGCGCTGGCCGGAGCGCAAAGGTGGTTGGTTGTGTTCCCAGGAACGGCGATCCCGCCCCCTCAGCACCTTGTCCTGATTGTGCCTGTTTTAAGGCACGAATGCGGTCCTGAATTGAGAGAACCTGTGTCTCGTCTGACATTCTGTCTCAGACTCAGAAGTGATTGCTCAATCTGTCCAAGAATTGAGATAACGGAATTGGAAGGCCAACGACGACTACGTCTTGATAAGATGGCGTCAAATATCTTGGTGAGGCTCAAGTCGGAATGGGGCGCTTGGCGGGAGAGAGACGCTATCAGCGTAAGGCAAGTTGAAGAAAGAAATAAGCCATTAGAGATAGTTTAAACGAGGGATTGTAGATGAGGGCGAGATTAAAAGAAGAAGAGAAGATTTGGCCCCCGAGTGAAACGAAAGACTACCCCTCCAGGGATGGAAACAAGGCTGTGACAGGATCGGCCCTGCTGCCTCTGAGTCTGTGCCGCACCACGTTAACTTTTCTTAAAACCTGAGGCATTCAGACCGTGAATGGTCTGGACCGGAAGGCGGTGTGCAGGATACAACACACAGCGTTAAAAGGGAGTACAGATCTAGAGCGACTCAATTATACAGATGGGCTCTGGGGATTTGCTTTATCGGAAACTCTGACTAGCCTACAGGATAATCAAGCTTTTCTTTAGGTCTGTGCCCGAAGAGTCATGTGGTTGATGCCAAATATGAGTTAGTCTTGACCGTGATACACTTCGGAGCGCATATATATTCGCAGGGCGGAGTATACAAGAAAAAGAGAATGGTATTGGGAAAGTGGTATTCGAAGTGTTGATCAATGGAGGGCGAGTAAGTGACAGTTGAGTTATAAAGGTTTTCTATTTATGAGCAATATCTTTGATTCGCTATATGAAGGCTGGAATAGCGCTCAAAGCACTATGAGACAGGAATAGGAGCATAATTTACCAGCCGCCAAACATTAGAATACCTGAAATTAATTGCAAGACTCAAATTATATAGCTTCAGACCCTAGTGTCACCGTTTGGTGTTTTCTCGGCTGAACTCCCAGGTAGGTATAGAAGGTCAAATCACCCATGTCATCACACCTAGAAGTATCCTACCTACTTAGGGAGGTAATGGATCCCGCTCGTTGGCTCCCGACTGGGTTAATTTTTGACCCTGGGATCCATTTCCTCATTCACGGCTACCATCTACATCATCATTCTATCTTTGACACAAGTATAATGCCATTAACACGCAGAGCTAAGCTTACCGAGCAATGGACAACCCAAACGTCCCTCTGGCAGAGCAGCCTACGACTTCACCACGTCCATGACAGCAAAGCAGTGCACGAATCATCCACGAATCCTCCCCCAAGACCAATGACGCCGTAAGAAGGTCAACCGCTTTTCAGTCATTCAGAGAAATACAAAAGAAATGATCTCCGAAACTGAAAATACGACCGATGGCGTTAAGACAAAGGTCGCCCAGCAGCAGAACTTCGTGGGGGGATACAATGCGCTGAAGTCCTACAAGGGATATTACTACTCTAGGATGGCTATTGGCGGCTCACACAATTGGAACCACGACCAAAGAATCTGAAAAGAAACGAAAGAGGAGCCGGATCTATGGAAGATTAACTATAGGACTAAATAGAGGCGGGCGAGAAATGCCCCCAAGGGAAAGTGGAGCGCCTGTAGGGACGGAATACCACTGCATTATTGTTGCGTATCAAGTATGATTCCTCTTGAGGTGTTTGGGCCGATCGTATCTCATGATGAGACTAGCATGTGAAGAAGGTTGATTCCAACACTTATGAGACGGTCCTCGAGGGAACGAAGTATAAGTTGGCGTAAAAGTCGACTGAGTCAAGTTTGTGGCTGTGCTTGCCATGAGAGAACAGCGAGAATGGGAGGTTGGGCTGCTTGAGGACGCCAGTATGCGTGATCTCCAATGTCGCGCCGGTCTCGGAGGAGGCTCAGGTTGACAAGGAAGACAAGGGGTGGAAGAAGCTCGACGCGGTGTTTGGCCAGGATAATACGGCAGGGAAGAAGAGACAAGTGGGAGAATGAATTGCTCGGGCATCACAGAATGACGGTTTCTCTCTCGGCCTTCTCGACCATCTTCACCAAGGCATCTGCAATTCCATATGAGAAGGCGTATCCACCGCCACCAAATCCGTATGCCGACAAGACGAAACGCTCTCCGACCTTTTCAGTGTTTAAGCGGAATCCTCCTTCTCGTGACGGACGAAAGGCGACAATATAACTGAGGTCATCTTCGGTAGGGTTGGCAGGGACGATTTCCGGGGCAAGACGATGCGCACGGGCAATTTCATCTCGAGCAATGTCCATATCTACCTCTTGGGATCTGCCATGGTAAGTATCTCTGTGGTTGTTGCGCGGTTCGAGCTTACAGGTTGTCTCTTTGCTTCACTCCTCCTAAGACCACACCCTGTGATAACGGACGAGGAATTATGTACGTGTACTCTTTCCCGTTTCGAAAGTATAACGTGTTGCAATTTGGCGTACGGTAGAACACATTTTGACCGCGCTCGTGGAAGCATTTATCATCACGGACGTCGCTAAGTGTCTGGCTGCCGATGCCGCTAGCATTGATGAAGATACTTGATTCGGGGAATAATGTATATAGCTCTTCCAAAGAAACGACTCGTTTTCGAATAAACTGACCGCCGAGAGATATAACTTTTTCGCGAAGATATGGCATGTGTCGTGTAGGGTCCGTGACCACGGTTTCGTACGCCCACCCGCAATTGAAATTTGAAGGGAACTCTCCCGGTTTCAGGTCACGAAACTGCAATCACGATCAGCAAGGTAGGGAAAAACCTGGGACAGATATACCTTGGGCAGTATGGTTCGCCCCCAGGCTGAGGAGTTCTCGGACGGAGACTGTTCGACATATTCTCTAGAATCCACAATGCAGACACCAGAACCTGGTTCTTCTCGTGCCATCTTCAGCAGGTGACGGTAGCATACGGCCTGAAGATAACGTTGCTCAGCACTGATTCCGCCAGCGGCATGCCATGCTGCTCCGGCCCAAGCTGAAGCGTAGTGTGGATTCTGGTCACCCGGAAGGTATTCTGCTACTAGAATGACAGAGAAGCCACCAAGGAGAAGCTGTCTAGCCGCCGAACATCCAATGATCCCTGCTCCCAGGATGATGATCGGACGTTGCTGGAAAGGGACATTGCTGGAAGGATGGCCACAGTCCCCCATCCTGTTTTTACTTATTGCTATCTCTTGTGTGACGACTGCCGCGCTCTTCTTGTTGCATTCAGAATAAAGAGAAGCTATGATGCAAATGGTTTTATATCAGAGACTTTGGACGGATATAAGGGAAGCCGGATAAAAGGCTCTGCAGATGTTGAGTCTCAACTTCGAGAGGGGGAGCAACAGCAGAAGCCCGGCGGGCAGAGGCACAGTGCCCATTTTTCTTACCACTTGCCTGTTCAGCGATGGTGCCGTGGGGTCTTGTTGACATGGATGGAGACCGGTCGGCTGTAGCCGCTGGGTCAATGTGCGGCCGCCATCGCTGGCTGCCCTCATTCGTAGGATTTGCTGGATTTCTGACCCGGTATCAGTCCACTTTGCTTGGAAGAACTTGAGAAGCCACGGGCTGGTGGATGACTGGCTGAAGGTGGTTCAATTTGCTGATAGTGTGGATGAATCTTGTCAGTTTCACTCGAAGGAGGAGATTGAGAGCGGATCATGCCGCCAGCGATTGCGATCTCACCTGCAGGGTCATGCACTATTGGACTGCTAAAGTAGTGGCGGTATTTGTGAAACCAGTTATGAATAATATACACTCTAGATACTCGTACTGTCGATACTCGAAGACAAGAGACTCTCTTAGCTAGCAATCAGAGGAGAAGGATGTGCTGTTAAAGCAAAAGCAAAAACACGGATAAAATGTAGGCCTGAGGCATGAAGTCGCCGCATCTTTTCTCCGCTTCTCCTGAACTGAACTGAACTGAACTCTACGACAACACCACACTGCAACCCTCCACTTCGATGTTACTATCGCTCGCTTAACAGGAACAGAATTACTCGGTTGATCTTCGAGATCGATGATCAACCCCGAGGAGGTCAGCTCCACCTGTATCTTGTTATCGAACAACAAACGCCTAGGCCTAGCGTCTCGCTTCCGCCCCTCTCTTGATCTTGGTGGCTTCGATCTCGTATTTTACGGATGATGGCGGAAAGTGGGCCAGGGAAATGCCCTCCCAGCGGAGACTCAATCAAGGTATGAAACGTATGATGCATTTGATCTTTGGAGTATTAGAGAATTACTGCATCGAGTAATGTCTCATCGGCCCGCCTGCTGCAGGCCAAATGCTAATCCACCTCGCTTGCTAGGAATCACCATCAAAGAACCTGGAAAATAACGAGACTGGCATTCTCGACGATGGCGACGCCGAGAAGATTCTCCCATACGATGCGGATGACTCGCCCTTTCCGGAGGTGCGGGCTGTTGTCCGTCCCGTAGACGATGTTGAGCTTCCCATCAATACCGTTCGGATGTGGACTATCGGCATCATTTTCACGATTGTATGTACAGCTCAATACTTTCTGGTGCAACACTGCTTGGTTGAGTCCCAGTCCAGTGCTATTCAAAGTACTGACCCAACTCACTAGATTGGAAGTGGACTGAATCAGTTCTTCAGCCTGCGGCAGCCCAGCGTCCGGATCAGTGCGCTGGTCGCCCAGCTTGTAGCGTACCCTGTCGGCTGTGCATGGGCGCGATGGATGCCGCTGGGTTGGCTCAATCCGGATCGCCGTTTCAACATCAAAGAGCATGGCTTGGTGACGATTATGGCCAACGTCTCGTTTGGGTCGGCTGCTGCTACCCAGATCATAGAGGCAATGGTCAAGTTCTATGAAATGCCTTCGGAAGGCGGCTTTCAAGTACTCTTATGCATCACCACCCAACTTTTTGGCTTCGGCGTAGCTGGGATGGTTTCACGCTGGCTCGTGGAACCCGCCACTATGATCTGGCCACAGGTTTTGTCGAATGCCGCTCTTCTCTCCACCTTGCATTCTAAATCGAACCAGATCGCTGATGGCTGGGCTATTACACGATTGAGGTTTTTCATGTTGGTTTTCATTGGTGGCGCGGTCTGGTACTTTGTCCCCGGATATCTCTTCATCGGCCTCAGCTTTTTCAGTTTTGTTTGCTGGGCGGTTCCGACCAATGTTGTGGTCAATCAACTGTTTGGCCAGAAAAGCGGACTCGGCATGTCACTTTTGACATTCGACTGGTCTCAAGTCGTTTTTGCAAATGACAGTCCTCTTCTGGTTCCGTTTTGGGCTGGGCTGAATGTCATGGGGTCATTTGCACTATTCTATTGGGTCCTTGTTCCCATAATCTATTACACGAACACGTGGTATTCTGCTCATCTGCCGCTCCTCGATCCCAATACCTTTGACAATACTGGCCGCATGTACGACACCCGTCGAGTTATGAATCGCGACGGTACCGTCAACGTGGAGGCATATCGGAACTACTCTCCAATGTTTATTGCTGCAGGCTTCGCTGTTACTTACGGCGTTGCATTTGCGAACCTAACTGGGATATTCGTTCACACAGCATTATACCATGGAAAGGACCTGGTCGAGCAATGGAGCGGGCGTAACAAGAAGGATATACACTCTCGTCTCATGGAGTCCTATGCCCCGGTTCCTTGGTGGTGGTTTGCCGCAGTGACACTTTTAATGTTTGTATTGAGCATTGTCACAAGTGAAGTATGGCATACACAACTCCCAGCATGGGCAGTCTTGCTGGCGTTTGTGTTGCCCATCATCTATTTTATTCCAGTGGGAATCATCAAAGCTCTCACAAATATCACGAGTAACCAACTCAACCTGATCACCGAGTTCATCGGTGGCTACGCATTCCTTGGTAAACCGGTTGCCAACATGACTTTCAAATTCTACGGATACGTAACGGTTGCGCAAGGACTAGAGTAAGTATCAAGTGCAACCATGTTGATGATTCACCCAACTGACTATCTAGATTCGTCGCCGACATGAAACTGGCACACTATCTCCACATCGCACCGCGCACTCTCTTTTTCGCACAAGGCCTAGCAACTCTCATTGGCGCGATTGTGCAATGTGGTGTTACTGTCTTTATGATCACCCGCTTTGACAACATCTGCACCCCACACGCTGACGGCGGCTTTACCTGTCCTCACGGCCTAGTCACATACTCTTCATCCTTAATCTGGGGTAAGACTTATGTCAAGGACAGATTATTCTCACTTCTAGTGGCTAATTCTGGTTGCAATGTATAGGTGCTCTCGGTCCGGGCCGCAACTTTACACCCGGTCAGATCTACGGAAACCTGCTCTGGTTTTTCCTCGCCGGCCCCGTGGTCATCGTTGCAACATATCTCCTCGGTCGCCGCTGGAAGAGTGTGAACTACATCTCCTGGCCTGTGGCATTCGGTGCCATGAGCATGGTCCCGCCTGCCACCGGGATAAATTTCTCTTCATGGTGGGTTGTCAATGTCATATTCAATGGACTTATCAAGCGAAGGAGGCCTGCTTGGTGGTCCAAGTACAGTGAGTCCTGCACCCCTTCTATTTCCCTGCTTTTTGAGAAAAAAAAAAAAACATGGCTGATTCAAAGGTAAGATTTTGTTCTTAGCGCAGCACTAGACTCCGGCGTCGCGGTGTCTACAGTGATCATCTTCTTCTGCATCATGCTCCCGGCCGGTCCGTTGAGATGGTGGGGGAACGATGTGTTCATGAAAACGGCCGATGGTCGGGGCACACCCTGGAAGAGCCTTCCTCCGCAGGGATGGTTTGGGCCGGATACTTGGGAATAATGGGATACAATCTATATACAGGTTCAGCTATATGCATCTTGGATAGATGTTCTTAGACTCGACTACATCACACTACATACATAATACCTAATCACATATTTCGGGCAATATTGAATTAATGAGTCTATTCCCCACCATTCCCATCGATTTCATAGGATTTAAGGAAGGAAAAGAAAATACATTTCGGAAATCTATAAGGTATAATACGTCGCCATCTCCTCCTGAAACCAATCGTAAGAGTAGAACAACTGCTCTGCCATCTGCGGATCCAACACAGGCATATTCCCACTCGAATCAATCAGCAGCACATCATCCAACACCGGCGCAAGGGGCACCGGCGGCGCCATGAAAATCGAATTTTGACCACCTGGCGCAGGGGGGAGGATGGGAGGGAGCATATTTGGTTGGTGTTGTTGCTGATGCTGTTGTCTCTGCTGCTGCTGATACGCTAAGTGGCTGAAGATCGTGGTACTTTGCGTCCTGAACGTCTCCGCCAGCCGGTCAACACCAGCCCTTCTCTTCCCGAACTCCTCCAAGATGACAACAACCGCCTGAATCGCACGCCGCATTGTTTGCTCGACCGGCTCCCAGACCGCGTCAAGCCCTTCATTCACGGCGTGTATATTTCGATTCAAACACCAGAGGATCGTTATTCCCGCAGAATACAGTTGTGACAGAGTAAGCCAAATCCATTTCAGTTTCCCAACGGAGTAAGAGTCCCAATAGGACCGGATGACCGCTATACTTGCGTTTCCGCAGCTGATTATGCTAGTTTGATCGGGTGTTGGGTTTCGTGGAGAGGGACGGTAGAGGAGGAGGAGGGTTGTTGCGTGGAGATAGTCGTAGTAGCTTGTCGAGTAGAGGAGGGCTGGGGGGTATATGGGGCTGCTGGTGCGCCAGTCGTCGAGTTCGTGGCGGAAGTGGCGGAGGGTGAGGGAAAGTTCGGTGGGGGGTGGAGGTTGTTGGTTGGTACTGTACACTGGACAGGACAATTATTAACTGGACATCAGAAGTCATAGGAACAGAGGCTTACAGTAGCGATAGATATGGGAAAAGATAAGACGGAGGCGAATAACTTGTATGGGAATAGTCATGGAGCTGGCACCTGGTGCTTCGGTCCAGTCATCGTTTAGTTCGAGGGGAAGAGCGACGGTGATGTCTTCGTCTGCTATACCGAGCGGTCTGCCTAGGGTGCTGGCAATGAGCCGGTCCAGGTTATACAGACTCCAAAAAGCGCGCTTCGCCATCTCGTCGTCGACTAAGTTGGTCGGTTGTCGGGCCTTGTGTAGACCTAAACTTGTAGCAAGCCGCAGTGCCGTACCCAGTACGTGCCAGACGCTAGGACCGGTTGTCGCGAACATGGTATAAAGAGCCAGGCTCAGCAATGCGCGGAGTGAAGCGAGGTCCTCATTGTGCAGTGCTATTTGGAGCGTCTCGTTACTCGCGCGATAAAACTCCATCGCTCTTGTTTCGGCATCGTCCGTTGATCGAATCAGCAAGGCTATGCCGATGGTAATGTGATAGCTGCAGTGCACTTCCGGGGTCGGCACTTCACCAGCATAGATCCTCCGTAGATTATCAATGAATTCGGTACGATTCAGAAAGGGATACTGGTATCCCATGCTCTCAAAGTATTGACCGACTACGCGCTCGGCCTCCTCCAATGAACCAAGTCGGAGGACGCGCGGCGCGGACACAGGTACAACCGGTCGAGCGACTGATGGCCGTCGATGCTCGAGCTTGTCGCGGAAGATTTCGCCAACATTTGGCAATTCGGTGCCTACAGCCGATGGACTCGCTGAAGCTGGACTTGCGACGGACTCGACACCCGCTGCAGAACCTCCCAGCGTAGAATTAGCCTGGGGACTGCTCGGGTCGACCTTGATCAGAATGGCGGGCAGCTGGTGCCACAAATTCGGGTCGCCATCCTCGCTCAATGTACTCCCGGTCTGCTTATCTGCGACCGCAATTCCCGTTTTGGTGCGTATGATTTCTTCTAGCCATTGTACTCGATCTTGTAGTTTTTCGAGCTGGTCGCGGGGAACGGAGGCGTTGGTGATCTGCGAGCCAGGCGGAGCGATGGTGCAGCGGACACCAGCTCGTGTGCAAGCCGAGCAATTGGGGTATCGAAAATCACATTTTTTCTTCCGCTTGCGACAGAAGTCGCAGGCTGTTGAGACACGTTTGGGGCGGGAGGAGGGACGGTGTTGAAGCGGAGGGGGCGTCGACGCCGAGGGGGCCGATGTAGGAGACGGAGAGGTTACGGAAGCCAAGGAGGAGGGAGGAGGGAGAGGAAGCTGTGAAGATTGCGATGGAGTAGGATCAAGACGAAATCTGCCCAGCTGATGTCGGAAATCAGGGTCGCGGTTGGTCATCGTGCAGAGAAAGTGACCTCTCAAGGCGGCTTGAACCGCTGGCCATCCTGGAGAGTTGTTGTTGTTGGCCGCGAGAGATTTTGTCCACAAGTCATCATCATCCACCACCTGGAGCCGATCATCGGTTGCCTAAAGAAGAGCAACACATTTATCATTAATCATTATTCTTCTTATCATCATCATTATCATCATCTAGTTACTCTAATATATCATGCCAGCCCCAACCCAAGAAGTCTCGTTCCAAACTCAATCAAGTAGTAATCCGCGTACACGAGCCCATGATCGCGGATCTGCTGCACTCCTTCAGCGTTATTCGAGACCGTGGCATTCCGCAAGATAGCCTCGAATTTACTCGTCGACTGCGACCCAACTCCAGTTATTTTACCATCAGAACCCCAGGAAATCTTCGCTTTCTCCTTTGACAGTGAATACGCAAGCGTTTCTTCAACAATCCTCAACGCAGCCTCCCGGTACCTCGCGCTAAGCACATCCTCTCTCTGAGCAAGAAGTGCCTGCGACAGCAGCAATAGACCATTCGCTGCAGCGACCCCGGCAGAGGTGTCTCTTAGCGGAGGAGAGTACTCTTCAACCGGTGCCGCAAAATCCCATATAGGGACATATCTTCCCACTTTTCTTAACCCCTCAGCGCTCTCCACCTCAAACTCCACACAATCTGGGGCCGTCTCCAGTTTGTAAAGGAAGTATTCTGCCAGCCCACAAGCTGCGTCAAGGAACTCGGCCTTGCCGGTCCAGTTGTACGTTTGCGCGTATCCCAAAATTCCCCACGCCTGACCGCGAGACCACGTCGACGTCGAACTGTACCCCTGCGCCGTGAGCCGTTCATCAATCGCGCCGGTAGCAGGATTGAAGTTAACGACGTGGTAAGTGCTATACATCGTCTCCGAAAAACCCTCTTGGGATTTTGAAGGTTCTGGTCGCAGATGGGAAGTGAGAAGTGTCTGGGCATGGGTTACAGCGATATCAGCGAGCCAAGTTTCTCCCGTCTGTGCCGCTGCATAGAACAGCAAATCCAGATTGCACATTGAGTCAATGATAACAATGTAATTCCCCGGCTTGCCACGGCCTGAGGTGACAAGGGCATAAATATCCTCGTCCCAGGATCGGATGGCTCGTACTGCGGGGTTAAAGCGAGTCGTCAGGTTGCGCGCCGAGGTGACGATACTCTGTAAAGCAGCTTCGTCATGGTATAGCTCCCACCGCGGCCGCATATGGGGCATCATGATGAAACCCATGTCGTGTGTGTTTGTGAGGCATGACTGGCTGTGGATTGGGTCTGACCATGATTTTCCTAGTTCTTCTAGACGGGTGCGTATGGCAGCCAAGGTCTTGCCTTTCTCTGCGCTGAATTTCACGCTACTTGGATGTTTGACCAGGCGTTCGAGGAGAGAGTAGATGCATCCTGGGAAGAACCCGCATGTCCAAAAGCTGATATCGCGAGATCGATACAATCCAGCACTAGGGCCATCTTGAGGAACAACTTCTGGGAATCTTGAAGGGGGGTTCTGTTTTCTTTTAGTATGGCGACATCTTCAATTCAAGAGAACTCACATTCTCCACAAGACGCTCAGTAGCAGTTCTGAGGATTTTCGCTATTATGTTCTCTGCAAAGAGCTCAGGGAGTCCCTCCTTCGGTCGACGAAAGACCGGTAGTTCTCCAATGCTGCCCATGATTTTTGATCTTCAGTGATTGATGGTGTGATGGCATTTCTCTAGGTCGAAGCGTTGGTATAGATGGGAGTCCGGAGTGGGGAGGCCGAGCTTTCTCCCGACTCCCGATCCCCCGCTACTCCATACATTTCTCCTCACCAGCTCCGGCCTGATTCAATAATATTATTGGATTTGCGCGTCGCATGAACAAGGTAAGCGTGGAGAACCCCCAGAGTTATCCTGCAGTTTACTGATCTTTCGTAAAGCTCTGATCCCACTCTTGCAGGTGGCAGCCCTGAAAACCCCTCTCTTGACCATGTTCTCACCAAAAACACCTTGAGACCAAGCCCTTCAAAAGCACAGTTCCACTGCAAATATGCCTCCCCTCGCAGGATTCAGCGACAACCCCTTCAAGTCACGCACCGACGTGATAGTCGCAGCAAAAGCCCTTATAGCACCACTTTTCCCTTACCGCTCACCAGGCTGCGCACGGCTGAAACTCCCACACGCAATAGGAACACATTTTGATGAAACAGCTGCACAGCTCGAAGGGTTCGCCCGACCACTCTGGGTGATTGCGTCACTTATCTGTGACGACCAGGCCGGGGAGTTTCCTGAGCTCATTGAGCATGTCCTGTCTGGACTTGAATCCGGTACTGACCCCGAGAACGAGGAATATTGGGGTCCTATTAAGGATTTTGATCAACGAATGGTAGAGGCGGAAGTTATTGCCTTTACACTGTTGGTGACGCCATGTGAGGCCTTATGGGAGCGGTTGAATGGCAAGGCACAGAAGAACCTGGTGGTGTGGTTGCAGGGCATCAATGGGAAAGAGATGCCGCGGGCGAACTGGCTGTGGTTTCGAGTTTTTGTAAATCTGGCTCTGGTGAAGGTCTGTGGAGTTAAGTATTCCTCTGTCAAAGACTTACTGCAGGCGGATCTAAGTGTTCTGGATGCATTCTACATCGCCGATGGTTGGTCAAGTGATGGGGTTTGGAGGTCCGATGAGATCGACGAGGAAGAGTTTGAAGTTTTCCAAAGAACAGGGAGAGCGAACATGTTACGACCAAGTCGAAATGCGGATTACTACTCTGGTAGCTTCGCGATTCAGTTCAGCCAGTTGCTGTATCTTAAGTTTGCAGGCGACTTGAATCCTGAAAGAACAGAGAGATATCAGCAGCAGGCGAGGGACTTTGGTCGTGGGTTTTGTCGGTTCTTCGATAGTGCAGGTGTGAGATGTGTTCATTGCTCAAGTCCAGTAGGCCTTTTGCTAACGATGACTATAAAAAGGTGCTGCAATTCCATTTGGCCGGTCACTGACGTATCGCTTTGCTTGTGCTGGATACTTCGCAGCGCTTGCTTGGGCACAGGTCCCTGATATGCCTGAGCCACTTGAAACTCCTGGCGCGGTCAAGGGATTCCTGCTCCGGCACATGCGGTGGTGGGCAGGTCACTCAAACGACATTTTCTCCAGCGATGGGGTTCTCAACCTCGGGTGGACATATCCGTAAGTGGTGTAGCCTACATAACTATTGATGATTGAACTAACGATACAGGCAAATGTATCTAACAGAAGACTACAACTCCCCACAGTCCATCTACTGGGCTCTCAAGACTCTGATAGTCATCGGTCTACCGGCCTCAGATCACTTCTGGCAAGATACGGAGTTCATTCCAAGCCCTAGGACTGCCCTGCAAGTCCTTGAAGCACCCCGCCAAATAATCTCCAATCACCCTGATAGCAATCATCACTTCCTCCTCTCCTTCGCACAGTTCCTGACCGTGCCATTCAAGGGTATCGTTGCCAAATACAGCAAATTTGCCTATTCTTCTACCTTCGGATTTTCTGTCCCAGCTGGCTCGGGGCAAGGGCTGGCGCAATTAGCCCCGGATAGTGCTCTTGCTTTGAGCCGAGACGGCACGCAGACCTGGGCTATGAAGTATCGATGCACCGATGTCACGTTGAGGGATGCAACTATGTATTCCTACAATGCTGTTAAAGGCTGCCAAGTTCGGCAAGTCGTCCCAGCGGGAATTGTCACCTGGTATCCCTGGGCAGACCGAAGTGTGGTGATTGATACGATAGTTATCCCACCGACAGATCGATGGCCAGATTGGCACGTTCGACTACATCGCATTAGAGCTTCTCAGGGTAGCGCAAGACTGTTCACTGCTGAAGGTGGATTTGCCATCAACGGTCGGCGACAAAAAGACACGCTGGAGTTGGGCAAACTATCCTTCAACGAGTTGACAGACGCTTGCGACATTGGAGTATCCGAAGGGGTATTCGAGTCAAGTCATGGCGACAGCAGTTCGATTCTTATTCTCAGTGAGCAGGGTGCCTCAGGGATTGTGACCAACATCCTCCCGCATACAACGGTTTCGGCACTGAAACCTGAGCCAAACACCAACCTGATGAGGAAACGGACCCTCATTCCTCTAGTGGAAACTATGATCAACGGAATTGGGCAGGAGGAAGAGATTGTTCTCGTGACCAAAGTATTCGCAATCTCCCAAGAAGCAAATGGCGGTTGGAAAAGACACGGTAAGAGTTTAAGAGAACGCTGGGTTGATCAGCCAGAGCTCTCGCTGCGAAAAGACGGAGGACCTTCACACGAGTATTTGTCTGTCTCCTGGTAGCCAATCAATTGTGATGGCAATGCCACTGTCGAATCATGACTTCCATAGTCACATATATTATAATAGATCGCCCGGTAAGTCGTCCATAGAGGGTAGGTCACCGAACCTGAAAATACGGTCCATCTCAAGAAAGTCCTTGTTCATCAGAACCTGGGAGATAGAGATGAGTTCATCCTCACTAGCTTGGTCCTGAGGAACACGGTTATTTATGGGGTGCCAGTTCCCTACGGTATTTCTCTCATCAACAAGGTGATTGGACGAATGCTGCGATTGCTCTGCAAAGCCCAGAGACCCCGTTTGATAAACCGCCGATTGCGGGATATCTTGAGTATACACGGTACGATGATCAGCTCTATCCTGTGCATGTTCCCTGGCGAGGGCCATTATGGGCGGGGGCTCTCCTTCGAAAGTATGGCCAAGAGAGTTGGGTGGAACATCATGTAGGAAGGTGTTTCCTCCGGATGAGGCATGCATACTCCGTAGCTGTAAACAAAGCTGAGAAAAAAAGTTCAGTCCTTTGGACCGGTTTGTGTCCCATCGCCGAGACATTTCCTCTAGGCTATCTTCAAAAGATCGAAATTCAGCTGCTAGATCTGACTTGTAGTACTCTGAATGCACTACCACATACAGTGAGTCACAGTTTCACCTAAGTTCGAGGGCAATGGTCTTACTCAGCAAAGTCTTTGCGCTCACAAAAGCACATATGCCCAATTGCGGTGAAACCGGGAAAAACGGGGTCGTTTTCAAGTACTTATTGATAATGTTCGCCGTCTCGACGGCTGCTGTGTAACACGTCTCGGCACTGCAGAGACTCGGAAGTTGGATGCCTGACAGCTCTGGCCCAGGATAGGCAATCCTTTGGTGTAAAAGGATCATCGAGATATTGTGTGTAGCATTTGCTACTGTCATGTTCGGGTCCATGACACCGGGCATCGCCTCGCGGGACACACCCGAGTCTTTCCACTGCTGTGGTAAAAACATTCTCCAACTGTTCGTAAATCTATTAGTGAGGCTAAATCGTATTTTGTTCTGAGGCACTTACTGGACCAGACGTAGATCGAGCTCTTTGAATCGTGTCAACCAATTCGAAACTTCTTGGCGGTTGCTGAAATCGACATTGGGGTGCAGAAAATATGTCGTGATTTGGCTTAAAGACTCAATCGCTTCCACGAAATGGGCAAATGCGCCGACAGTCAACATATCGGCTACCCGAGACGAACCTCTCGCACTTCGCGAAGACGAAGTTTCGCCATTGGATATTCGTGAAAGACCAGGGCGGTGGTTCGGTGACATCCTGAGCATGGCAGCCATGCTGGCTCGCGACTGATCCCAGATCCCTAGGTATGGAGTTACTGCAGGTTCATTGGTATACCATTTACCCCCGCATATTGGAAGTCTTCGACAGACATCTGCAGCGGTCAGACTTGTATTCCAGCTATTCATGTTAGTTCGGATTTTCGATAAGGGAATTGGACAGGTAATTTACCCCATGACGACACTAGAAAACCTGTGGGTATTTAGCAATTTTCGCGGCGAGTTGAACCGAGGCTACTAACCTATCGAGAATGAAAATGTTCCAGAATACTCTTCTCCTCTCTTCTTCCTCCACCCATTCGATCGACGCATGCTGTGGCTTGGGTGGCGTTAGGATGGAAAATTGCAGGTGGCGTTCTTCCTCTTCGACAGATAACCCCATGTACTCAACTGTCCTGCTGAGAGAGGCTATGACTGGCCACGCTCTGTCAAGGTTTCCATCCCCTATCTATTGAATACTTTAGTACAGCCGAAGTAGATCGGAATGTATTCCGAACCCACATCTGTGAAAGCGATTATTATAAGCGCCTGTAGGTTCTCAATAGAAAGATCATCCAGCGCAGCAAGCAGAACTGTGCGTCTGAGTCGAGCAGTCTCGATCTCCACGTACTGAGCAGATAGATACTCTCCATCCTGTTTAACATAGCGAAGAGCTGCAACGGCCATGGCCTGAAGGATAAGTGTGAGTCGCCGCCGTTCTTCTTCTCTTCGGACTTTCATTCGGAACCCAGGATCCCGAATCATTGGAATCCAAGGCTGGACATGAGTGAAGTATGCATCGAGCAGCTCCTCCAGAATGGACTCTATCACTCCATTCGCCGCTGTTTCAGGAATAACATCCAATCTCTCATGAGGTCTGGATCCTTGGGTGAAGTTTGCCCCATCATGCGTTGGAAGATCATCTCGTTTCCTGCGCTTCCGGGGCCTCACATCGAGTATGTCTTCATTTTGGGGTTGAGGCCTCAATGTGGTAGACAGGTTGCGATTAAGTTGTCTCAACTCTGCGGCGAGGGATCCAAAGGCAGTTTCGTAAGGAAATGCAGGTGCTCGAGGAGGAGCCAACTCAGTTTCGAATGCATGATGGTCTTCTTGCTCCCCAGAATGCGTATTCCCAAACAAGGCTCTTTCTACCTTTTCTATATGTACTGTGAGCCGAGGCCAATTGCATCGCCTTGCTGGAGCTCATACCAAGCCGCTGGTTCAGACTTTCTACCGCGCCACTCTTTAGCCCGGGCTTGTTCCGCCGCGTCTCATATGTGCATGGAATGTCTGCATATGGTCAACATGCGCCCCGCGAAAGAAGCTTTCCAAGATCGTTCTTACGAAGACGTTCACAAGTGGCGCAAGAGGGCTTCTGTCTCGAACACTTGAGTTTGCGCTTTCTGCAGCCAGTACACGAAGGAAGTTCGGATTCAGAGCGCAAATCATCAAGTGGCTCCATCATTCCGACAAGAATTAGACATTGGGGAGACGTGCAGCAGCTCCAGGTTGGATGGAACTGGAGACTCCCAGCAGCGCTCCCGCCAAGACCTGATCACATGACTCGCTGCACAGTTCCAATAACCGTTGCCAAACAGCGATAATTGAACGTTCTATCATTTCATACGACTATCTCAACTCGGCAACCGACAACCTACTAGTTTTCAGTAACCGACCGAGGAACCACGGCTGAATTATAACCAAGAGTGTCTTTCCGGCTCGGAGCTTCTGACGGGTACTCCAGTACAACGGTACAACCACCTCGGATCGGACGGGCTATCGTCCCCGACACTTCACCCGAGATCCGCCCCACAGGTGCCCTTGGAGTTCTGGAAGATGGAGCATCACTTGCCGGTGGTTTGCGAGAGTTATGGAACTCTCAGCCGACAATGGAGACCGAGCTTCGTGAGGAAGAGGCTTCGTGGGGTCATCAACCTCCTCTGAGCCCCTCAGTTAAAAATCCTCGTCTGAAATAGGTACACCTAACCTTTCAACACCTTACGGCCCCGGATCCAGCGCCTAGAATTCATACACCAAAGCCATATACCGGATTTCAGCTTGTTTTACGAGTACTGAAGTCATAATGCTAAAACCTCAATCAAACGCTGTTCGAGAACTGGTTTCTCTAGATGGAATTTGGAACTTCGCATTAGCCCAATCCACAGACATTGAAGCAGAATCCCCGTGGGAACGACAGATACCCGCGCGCTTACAGGTCCCTGTTCCTGCGAGCTACAATGACATTTTCGTGGACCGAAAGATTCGCGACCATGTTGGGTGGGTGTTCTATCAGAGGCAAGTGACCGTTCCGCGCTTGTGGTCTGGACAACGATACTTTCTTCGCTTCGACGCTGCCACCCATCAAGGACGCGTTTACATCGATGACAAATTCCTTGTTGAGCACATTGGAGGATACACCCCGTTTGAGGCGGATATTACAGACTTGGTGAATCCGGGACAACAATTTCGCCTTACGGTGGCCGTGAACAATGAGCTCACATGGCACACAATCCCTCCAGGAAGGGTCGAGGTTCTGGAGAATGGCGACCGAAAGCAACATTACCAACACGACTTCTTCAATTATGCAGGGTTGGCCCGGTCCGTCTGGCTATATACTGTGCCCAAGACATTCATCAGCCGCATATCAGTGAACACTCGTGAAGCCGAAGAAGGACAGACTGGCATCCTGGATTACGAGGTAGAGACGAGTCAGGTTATAGACGGCCTCGGGTTTAGGGTTTCGGTTTTGGACGAAGACGAGACTCTTGTCGCGCAGTCTTGCTCCCAAAGAGGCAGTCTGGAAATTACTTCCGTTCACCTCTGGCAACCAGGAGCTGCATACTTATACCAGTTCCGTGCCGAGATCACATCCAAAGACAGTGGCGAGGCTTTGGATATATGTGATGTCTTAGTCGGTGTTCGAACAGTCAAAGTCACTGGGAATCAATTCCTTATCAACGACAAGCCTTTCTACTTCACCGGATTCGGAAAACACGAAGATACTCCAGTTCGAGGAAAAGGACATGATCCCGCCTACATGGTTCATGACTTTCAATTGATGAAGTGGATGGGTGCCAATTCCTTCAGGACATCTCACTATCCCTATGCGGAAGAGGTTTTGGAGTATGCGGACAGGCATGGTATTGTTGTCATTGACGAGACGGCTGCCGTCGGCCTCAACCTGGCTATAGTTGCTGGTGTTCTTGGACTGAAAGCGGTTCCCACTTTCTCTCCGGACACAATGAATGACAAGACTCAGGAAGCCCATGCTCAGGGTATCCGGGAGCTTGTCGCACGAGACAAGAACCATCCATCAGTGGTTATGTGGGCAATTGCCAACGAGCCTTCATCGAGCGAAGAGGGCGTACGCGAATATATGGAGCCCTTGGTAGCTCTCACTCGTGAATTGGATCCTACCCGCCCTCTGTGTTTT
This sequence comes from Aspergillus karnatakaensis, assembly GCF_047715665.1. Classification (NCBI taxonomy): domain Eukaryota; kingdom Fungi; phylum Ascomycota; class Eurotiomycetes; order Eurotiales; family Aspergillaceae; genus Aspergillus; species Aspergillus karnatakaensis. The sequence continues at coordinate 129,389 of NW_027395730.1, read as the reverse complement.
GCAAATGAAAACCAGGCAAATGCAGCAGCTGATTTTATCTCTGATCTGTTCGATGTTCTGTGCCTGAATCGCTACTACGGCTGGTACATCAACACTGGAAACCTGGAGGCTGCAGAGCCTGGACTGGAAAAGGACCTACGAAGCTGGCAGAGCAAATACGACAAACCTATTATCATGTCTGAGTATGGCGCAGACACCATGGCTGGTCTCCATGCGGTTGGTGATGTGCCTTGGAGTGAGGAATACCAAACTAGAATCTTGGAAATGTCTCACAGGGTGTTTGACCGTATTGACAATGTGGTGGGTGAACATGTCTGGAACTTTGCAGATTTTCAAACACCCGCGACTTTCATTTTCCGAGTTGATGGCAACAAAAAGGGTGTTTTCACTCGAGACAGAAGGCCAAAGAGCGCAGTGCAGTCTCTGAGAAAGCGATGGACAGAGCCGAAAGGCTTGAAGAATGGACGTTACCAGAATGTATTCAGCAGCTAGGCTTTCAGATCTCTGTATATCCTACGTCCAATGTCAACATGATGTGCCCTATGCTACTTGTATCGAAAACATATACTGGATCTAGGTAGGCACTAGATTTTTGATATCTCTAGATCATGAGCTACGGCATTTCTGTCTAGTACTGTAGCTCCTTCTCAAAAGCAAGACATGACCAGCAGCCTGTGGCCGGGTCATTATTGTCGGCTATTGCTTCTACCTGACGCAGACTTGGAGTACCATACAGTCCCACCCTAGGTACGCACACATGATGCCACAATCCTCGATCATGACTCTTCAACACGAAAACAACCGAAGTTTACCCGGGGGAATCTGATTGTCATGGGGTGGATTTTGTATGGTCCAGACGGTGGCCCGGGGATGGGTCTATGCTTCGGCTTGCTGAACAAGGACCGGCCGATGGCTCCCCCGGATTCCCGCTCATACCGAAAAGCTGGTTTTTCCACACTCCAACTTCCCAAACCACCTCTCGCGTGGCTGATCTAGGTACTGTGGGGTGGCCAATTAGATGGAGAAATTGCATTTTCGCTAACCTGGGGGCAAAGATTCCCCGCGATCCATTCTCCCCGACAAGGAAGGATGGGATGATACCCGTGGTGCTTGGGTTCGACTTAAATACCCCTGAGCCCAGCGCGACTTCTTTGCGGAATACCAGAAATCTTCTGTGTATAAGTCATTCTGGCATCTGTTCCTGTAAGCGGCTCTTGGAACGACACAGTGGACGTGGACAGTGGCAATATGGCACAGCAACAGACCAAGGAGGATGTCCTCCACATCGAAGAAGATGCCAAATCTCCAGACCAACAGACTACAAAGCCAACGTCGGCATTTGCTTCCCTCACACGAGCTCAGTGTGTTCGCAAGTTTTGGAGGCTCTATATTACTGGGCTTGGTGTTTCTGGGGCTGGAATGTGAGTGATTCTTGCTACCTTAGCCCTCTATACAAGATGAACACTTTCTCACGCCTTCCTGTGAATAGGTACGCCGGTTACGCAAACTCTGTCATCGGCAGCATCGTCGCCAACGAAGGCTTTATCCAGTACTTCGGTTCATCCACGGACCCCGAGACTGGGAAGCTTGCCATCGAACCGCAGCATATTTCCCTTTGGTCAGCTTGCTACTTCATCACTGCTATCCTAATCCAGACGATTGCACCTATAACAGCAGATAGGTTTGGGCGGAAGTTCAATATGTGGGGAGTGACTCTCTTTTTAACCTTAGTAAGTTGCCTTTTGTGTGCAAATGCCGGCCGCAAAACATTAACGGTACTGCAGTCAATTGTTATCCAAGTCGTGGCGCCCAACTGGTGGGTGCTTCTTATTGCCAGACTTGTTGCTGGTTGTGCGGGTGGCATGATGGGTACATCGGCGATGGTTTACATGTCAGAGATGGCCATGCCTCAATTCCGAGGTGCTCTCTTGGGCAGCTTTTCGCTCGCCTTCTCTCTTGGCCAGGTGTTCCTGGCCCTTGCGCTCAAAATCCTCGAAGAGACTAGTCCTATGGCTTTTCGCAACATTTTTTACTCCGAGTTCGTTTTTACTGGCCTTTGGCTGTTCCCGATGCTCTACCTACCCGACACACCATGTTCGTAATACCGTCCCCACTGTACAGCTGCCAACTAATAATCTGCAGCGTGGTATGCATCTAAAGGCCGCCACGACGAAGGAAAGAAGGCACTACGAAAACTTGTTGGAAACGTTGAAGGATACGACCTCGAACACGAATACTCGATCATCAAGTTTGAGATGGAAGAGTCACAGGCAATCCAGCAAAAGGCTGATAGCAAATCGGAGTGGAAAGCATTGTTCACCAGCAGAGTCAACATCAAGCGCGCCGTGATCTCTACTCTCCCATTTACGTTCCAGAATATCGTCGGTGTCCCTCTGATGTTTGGATACACCACGTACTTCTTCCAGCTAGCTGGCGTGGACGATCCTTTCCTTGGTAACATCATCAAACAGGTTGTTCTGGTCGTTGGAATCATCCTTGCATTTTATACTGTGGATAAGGTCGGGCGAAGGACTCTTGTCCTCGGAGGCGGCGCGTTAATGGCGGCTATCTGCTTGATCGTCGGAGGCCTTGGGTTTATGAAGCAGACCAGCGCTTCTGGGCAAGCTCTTGTTGCTCTTTGCTCCATTTGGGCGTTCGTGTATGCGAACTCGCTCGCGCCAATTGGTGAGATATCATGACCTGCTGTCATATTCTATTACTGACATTGTTAAAAGGCTGGATTAGTCTCGTCGAAGTATCTAGTCCGGCTCTGCGTGCCAAAACAACCTCGTTGGCTGTCACTATTCAGTATCTTACGGGCATCTTATTTGTGAGTTAGACAACCCGCTATTGTAGTCGCCACTAACATATGTAGAACTACTGTGTCCCGCTCATGCTCACGAACCAATACGCCGGCTGGGGCCAAAAGACAGGATTGTTCTTCGGTGGTATCACGATTGTATATCTGATTCCTTGCATCCTGTGGTTCCCTGAGACGAAGGGGCGCACGTATAACGAACTCGATGAGCTGTTCGAGCGTCGTATCCCTGCCTGGAAGTTCGCAACCACGAAAACATCATACCAGGAGGAGAGGGAGAATGCGCAGCAAAGGGGAGAAGCTTGAAGAAGGCATTAGTACTCAAAAAACTTCTAGAGTCATAGTACGTGCTACTGCAGGCTGTGTAGAACTACATATCTACCCGCAATCTAGACCACGAGATAGTTCTCCTAGATGAAATGGAAATGACTTCTGCATGGTCAATCAATGATCAATTTCAGACAGTATTCCAGAGTTCAATTCTGTTGTTCACATTCAAACCACAGGAATTCTGGGATCCCCCGCATCTACACTGAACGAGAGGACTACTAGCTGAGGGCACCAATCAAAGCCCACGAACTGCTGCTGAATCAGCATCCCGGGGATTGCGGGGAGAGGTGAGGTCTCCGTCTCCGTCCTCGTCATCCTGTCCAGTGTCACTTGTCCGAATCCCCTCCAAGTCTTTCTCATTCTGCTGTCTTATCTCTTATTCTGTTCTCTTTATAGCTTTCGCTTCTGTCTTCTGAGAGCTCCCGATGGATACCTCTAACCCACCGATGTAGACCCCTCAACTCGACTTCCTTTCACATTTTTGGCGCCAGCTCCTGCTTGCAATGCGAATCGGCAGGGGATGTGAGCGTTGTCGTCTTCGCCATATAAAATGCACCATTGCTGGAGGAGCCGCATCCTGTAATGAATGTTCTCGCCTGTCGCGGGCGTGTCGCCTTGACCCGCCTTTTCGCTTCAAAGCTGTCCGTCATGTTTACCAGAAAAGTCAGGGGACAGCATCCAAGTTCGAGTTGGTTTGGGACAAGAGACAGCCTTGGGTAGAAGTCCCTCACTCTCGTAAGCTCAGTAAACCCCAATTACGGACAGAAGCTAATAATTGCAGTGATGTTTGTCGAGGAGTCAGCAGAGGAGCCTGATTCGGATGCCGCACCCGACGTCAGAGAAACCAATCACTCCTCCAATTATCTTCCACCGCCGCCGCCGCCGCTTCTACCTAGCACACCCAGTCCTCACATGGGAGTCTCGCATGCTAGTATTCCTAGACATGTAATAGCCTCTCTACCCGGCTCCAGCCCAGACGACCGACGAACAGCCTCTTCGATCAGTATCTCCCCAAAGCCGGTCAGCGGTCCATCTCCATTACCCTCCGTCAGCACATGGGCAGGTCTTTCGCCCTCCCTGAGCTCTCTCAGTCCTCGCCATGGCTCTGCCGCATCTATGACTACGCGCGAGGCCTCTCTTTTGCGATCCTTCATCCAAAACCTCGCTCCCAGGGTACGTCGGCCCTCATCTAAGTAGACCGCATTACTGATAGAATAGTTCGATGTCTGCGATCAGCACTCACATTTTTCGACTGAAGTGCCCCGAAGAGCACTTCAGTATACTATGGTTCTCAAAGCAATTTTGGCCTTGTCTGCACGACACGCAGCAATTATATCCGGTTCTAATGACTGGGAAGCCTCGGAGTATCACAGCCAGTGCGTCGAGCTACTCATTCAGGCGCTTGCTGCAGCTGAAGGGTCTTACGATGGCAATCTCTTGATTACTGTAGTCATCCTGCGCATGTACGAGGAGCTTGAACGAACCACAGACGAAAAGTGCCATTGGCTAGGCTCTACGCGGCTCATGAACACAATGGCAAAGTCATCAGCATCTGGAGGCTTGGTTGAAGCCGTCAGCTGGCAATTTTTGCGACAGGCTATCTACGCCTGCCTCGTCGAGTATCAGCCTATGCAGCTCAATCTGGAGAATTATGAACATTCTTCCGTTTTTCGGCGGCGGGATGATGCAGCCTACGCCAACAGAATCATCTTTCTCTGTGCCAGAATTATTCAGCTACGATCAGGGCCTAATGCGCATAGCTTTGACGAAAGCGACTGGCAGTATCTGTCTGACTGTGTCGAGCAGTGGTACCGTGAACGACCGATTAGCTGGCAGCCATTAAAATACAAGGAAGCGAATGCTACAGAGAACAGACCTTTTCCAGAGCTTTGGCTAGTATCTCCACCAGCAGGTAATTCACCCAGACCCTCAAAAAACGATCCTGCTAATTAATGTCTAGTTGTTGGCCTACAATACTACCATGCCTCTCGCATTATTCTCGCCACTTCGCATAAGCATCAAGGAATTGTGAGCGACTACGAGCTGGCACGGTTGAGACGTCTCGCGGAGGTACAAGATCCCACTCGTCTTTGCGATCTAAACTAATTGAGAACAGCAAACCATCGCACATCATCTCATTAACGTTATCGGATTATCGCGATCGAACGAAACAGTTGACAACGCCTACTTCATGGGTTGCCACCTGTTGCATAGATGTACATTCCGATAAATGCCTATTTGGAACTTCGAGACTAACGACCCCTAGATGGATTCTGCCTCCGCCACCCAGTCGAGCATAACGGTTCCTTCGAATTTCTGCACTTTGTCGAGAAGAAAATCGGCTGGCCGACTTCATGGATTGTCCGCCAGTTAGAGACTGAGTGGAACGAACTTCGCAGCCTTGATGTCTGGAGTCCACGTTCCTGATTGACGGCTACTTGAGGGCTTTGTAAAACAATCGGCATACACGTATAGAGTTTGTTCAAGAGCCAAGATAGAATATACCCCCTAGCTATGATTTATCTACGTCACTGATGATACATGCTTAGTGATGAGACTATTATTATGTTGGAGAAAAGAACCCTGGCAGCGATAAGTTATTCCCGGGTGTAGATTAGAAATCATCTAGTTCCACCGTGCTACTTTGGAACGGGAGAACGAGAGGTTGAAGATTGAAGACCTACTCCAGCCACTGCTACCCTGCGGAGTAGCTAGTTACGGGCTAGAAAGGAGCAGATAAGTGCGACAACCCCAGTGAGAACCTGCTGAATACAAGGCTGAAAGTTCCCATTGGCCAAGAAGCCCAGAAGCCAGCAGGTAACAAGATAAATAATCAAGACAGCTCCAAGTCACGACTCAGTCACAGGTTTGAAAACATCGATGCCTGGAGTTCAGCCACCAGGGTCTGATAAAAATAGCAGAATCAGGAAATGGCCAGCTCAGATCGCAACTAGCCTGAGGCTAGTGGGGAGAACCCTGGATCGGGAGTGGTCCCTGGAGTGGGCTTTGAGGCAGTGTTTTGTCTTGCATTTTTCTCTCATCTTTTCATTTTGAACCTTCAACTTCCTGAGAAAAGGGATGTGTGGATGAGATCATGAGACTGCAACTGCCACTGAGCGGCTGGGATGGGTCCAGACGGCAGACAAGACTTTTCCCATACCCCATGCACAGAACCGTATCTCCGAATGTGTCGAGAACGTGGGCAAAGGCGACAAGCAAGCCAAGCGAACTAAACCCTTAGTTTGCTCCATCATTCGGCTTCATCTTAAAACCTCGGGGTCCCTCGGTTTGAAGAGTTTCCAGCCATCGCCATCCGATTGACTCTTTCTTGCTTGTGTTCATCGATGATGCTGTCGCCATCTTGTTGATTTTGATACCCGGTGCTACTCCGATGACCGACGTATACTAGTTTTCTATCTATAACTTACCTTTACCGCAATGATACCCTTTCTATTGCTCACCCTTGCCCTTGAGGGCATTCGGCCCGTCGCGGCCCAATGTACGACTGTCCCGATCCACCTCACCTGTCCCAGTCTCAATCCAAATACTAACACCTCCAGGCTCCGACGTAACGATAACCACCCAATCCGATGCGGACAGCGCATTCAACAACTGCAACGACGTCCAGGGTAGTGTGACAATTTCCTCCTCCGCATCCGGCTCTCTGGACCTCGATGGGCTCAAGAACATCAGCGGCGACCTTATCGTGCAAGACACAGGCCTTGTTGGCTTTAACCTCCCGGAAATTGAGAATATCCGCGGTTCCGTGACGGTAAGCGGCAATGAGCAGCTTACAAGAATGGGGTTGGGAAAGGTGGCGAACATCGGCGGAGATCTGAATGTGCAAGGGAACAATGCGCTTGTTGACATAAACATGGATGATTTGGAGAGGGTAAATGGGGGGATGCATCTTGATGGCGGTTTCAACACGTATGCTTACAGGTTTCCCTTCCTTAGCCAACCAGATGGCTAATGTTTTGTATGCAGGCTCTCCTTCGAACAGCTCGAGCGCGTGGGCGAGCAATCTGAGATCATAGCGACTGGGTCCGCAGGCTGTGCCGGTATTGACGCCCTTCACGAAGCGGGAAGCGAAGAAGAAGATGGGCCGGTGTTCCAAAATTCGTATACATGCCAGACGACAAGTGCGGCGCCCTCCTCAACCTCGACCTCAACAACATCTACTACATCAACAACCTCACCAACAACAACCGAAACACCCGCAGACTCTACCTCCACCCCCAACCCAGATGGCGACTCTGGTGACTCGGGCCTTAGCGGTGGCGCAATCGCCGGTATCGTCGTCGGCGTCGTCGTTGGTGTACTTATCATCATCGCGCTAGCGTGGCTGTTCCTCCGCGAGAGGAAGAAGAACCGTCTTGTAAACGCTGCTGCTGCGGGAGCCGCTGGTGCAGCTAGCGGCGCGCTAGCGGGGAGCAACAGGGACGAGGAGAAACAGCCCTCGAATATATCCGAGGCGACGAGTCCAACGACCTCTTCTGCTGCGCCCGTCGCTGCTGCCGCGGCTCCTACCGCAGCAGCAGGAGGAATCCCGCGCCGCCCGGTCTCGACTTCAACGGCTACCGCATCTTCACCAACAACCACTGACATTTCTTCTGGCCTGCCGTCATCGTTGACGGCGGGCTCAACGAACCCTTCTTCAATGCCAGTTCCCACATCCCTGATATCAGGATTAAATGGTCCGGCCGTCCCACCTGGCGGGGGTGGAGGGGATGCTCCCCGCGGTCCAGGAGGCGACAACCTATTCTTTACCACAAATCCGGTAGTCGGGCGGCCGCCGCCTCGCAGAAGACCTTCAGAGTCTGATGTGCCGATGCTGGATAGCGAGAATGTGCACGAGGTTTCCGGGGTGGAAAGGCCGAGGGAGGAGCGGATTGGTGAACGGGTTGTTGGGGAGGGGACCGTGTTTGAGTTGGATGGGGGCTTTGAGGGCGCAAGGCACCAGAGGGCGATTCGGGGGGAGGGGGATGGCAATGAGAACGGCGCGAGTGGGACTGCTTAATTGATGATACCTAAATGTTTTTCTGTTATGAGCTATATCCATGTGTTAGTTTTCTTTTCTTGTACATGATGAATGACAGGACATACCTTGAGTGATCAACCTGTTATATTATAGAAAGGTTATCGAGAGATTACAGTCAAAGGCCGTCGTCAAAATGAGAGCACTCAATTTAGCTATTAGGCAGGGCCAAGTATAAACTATCTAACTGTAAAAAAAAGCATGGGTATACCAACAACCGCTATCCAAGTCAAATCATTCTCACATTCCTCATGCATCTGAATTGCATCAACCTAATCCACCGACACCAACACCGTGTCATGCAATGGTCGTGATATTATAAAACATACCAAGTCAAGCTAATCCAACCACGCAATCAAAGCTTTAAAGATGTGAACGTGGGTATGGAAAGAAGAAGAAGAATAAGAAAAGTCAAAGTCAAGGTAAAAATAAAGAAATTGCGTCAATCGTCTATATTACGTAGGGGTAGTTGCATGTATTTTATGCGGCGGCGGCGCGCACTGCCTGCAGTGTCTCGCCGGTCCCTGCTAGTGGTCCGCACCATCCGTATACGTCGCAACGGCATTGTTCGTATCGGGGGCAGCTGTAGACACTCGTTAGTCACACAGTAGCATGCAAGAAATGAGACAAAGGGCATACTATATCTCCTCCATCCCAAAAATGATATGCCAGATCTTTTCATATACCCAGCCAACCCCAAAGCTGTCGGTGCGCTCTGTTTCCGCCGCCCATTTCAGCATGCGCTCGTAGTCCTTCCGCGGCCGCTGCAGGATGCGCTCGCGACTTACGGCGAACTGGCCGCAGCAGACATTGCCAATGTGTTCTGGGACTTGATCGGCGCCAACGTCAAAGATGTCTTGATAGACCTCCGGAAAGAATGCGCGAATGTCCTTCTTCTCGATATCGATATCTGTTGGATTCCACGGGTGCACGCTGGTGGGGCAGCCGGGGTTATGCTCGCAGCGAAGATTAACATAGCCCATCGCATCGACCGCATCAAGACGGAGGTTGCGCAGAGCCGGGCTCGTAAAGGGGCCGAAAAGGTCGTTGTGCCATTGGTTTATATTCGAGTGGATGAAGATCGAGTACGGCGGAAGCTTGTCGTAATGATCAACTATATAAGAGAGGTAAGCCGCGGCTTCGCGGCCTCGATTCGTGCGCGGGAGGAGCAGGCGGGGATCTGGTTTGTCGTCGGTGCTGTAGATGAAGGGGATCGTGCCGGGGCCACTGTCGCACAAGACAAATTAGCCAACAAAGCAGCGCGTACGCTAAGACTGACGGGACAACGCACGCCTCTTTGCAGTACTCCAGAAGCCACTGCAGATCTTCTGTCTGTGTAGCGGCTAATACCAGTCCGATTTGGCTGGCATTGCTATAGGAGGATGTGATTTCCGAAAGCTGGCGGATGACTTGGTCGTGGAGCGATTCTCTTGCTGCGATCGACGTCAGCGTTACCCACCGCTATGGATGGCTACCACGCAAACAAACCTCGACGACCCGGTGTAGGAAACGAGCCCCCGCCATATACAAACAGCATCAGACAGCTCAACAGCAGAGCCAGAAACGTTAAGCCTGTGGTTCGGGGAGCAGGCCACCGAAAGAGTCGCCGCTTGGGCATTAGGGCGGACTTCTCCAGGGTGGAGGCAGCTGCAGACGGCGCGGGAGATTGAACGATATATATAGATGTATATATATATATATGAGTGAGACAAGCAGAAAGGGGCGAGAATCGAGGAGGTCCCAAGAATAAGAGTAATTGATACATGAACGAAAGATGAAGTGAAATTGGCGAAGACAAATGGTGGTCGTCACTAACCCAGTCCGGGAGGGTGAACACATCGACGGACGTACGTAAGCAGCAAGCTTGGAATGCAAAACTTTGGGATCTCGGCAGGGTTGCTGCAATTTAAGGGGCAGAGGGATCCAATGAGATTGCTACCTTTTCCATCTCTAATCCACTTATGGTTATTGCGAGCTTGCTGGTTGGCAGCCACAGATGCTAGCACTCTGCACACATCTGCCGCCATCCTTCTTCCGCCCTAGCTGCTGCTCGGCATTCTAGGCGTGGGCCTTTATCTAGCAAGCTTTTGGAATTCAATCCGAACTATCAAGTCCTTAGAGTAACTGCTTTTTAGGCGATCTGTCGTGAATAGCTCACACGGACTCTGGGGGAAAAAAAAAAAAACAGCACCCTAGGAGCAGGATCAGTATCCTGGTGTGGTTCCCGCCAGCAGGTAGCTCGTCCGCATGCGCCAAGGATCAAGCCATCCAGGATCAGCCTTGTCGGGGCCAAAATCCTTGCAGAAATCAAGGATGATGCCAGCCATTTCTCAACTTCGAGCACACCACAACAAATTGTCAGGGAGAGTATGGGCTGGCTTAAAGGAGATAGGTAACCCCCAATGCTTCAAGTGTTCAATTTGCTCCTAACCGTCCAGGTTGACTCAGTTTTCTCTGTTATTGCTTGCACGTGCTCACTTTCCTAAAAGGCGTGCTATCTATTTGTGACAGACTAGCACTTCACCTCCACCACTCTCAATCTTATTGAAAACGACAGTAGAACTCACAATTAAACATTATACCATACAGCTATTGGTATATTATTGTTCATACCTGGGATTCGGAGTAGAGTTTGTTGACGTCACAGCTGGGTCTACCCCAGAGTACGGGGTATATCATCTGGGGTCAACCCAGTGGAGTACTAAACTATCTTCTTAAACACCAGAGACGTCTAGCAAGCTATCACACCATCAGCAGGAGCTTCTTTCGGGGGTCACGCTCATGGGGGCCCTCAAGTACTTGGAGGCTATGTTACTGCTATATCCAATAAATGCCAACTGCTCTTGCATGTCGAAGACCTGGCATAGAGAAATAGGATTGGTGAAGACCAAGACTTGGAGTCCAACAGAAACATTGCTCAAACATAGACATCAGATTACACCTTGCGCTTTACCAGCCTTGAGGCAAGGCAATGACACCTTGAGTAGAACACCTACAAGATGACGAGTCGATCGATGTCATTGAAGAGCAATACCCCTGGTTCGTGCATAGGATGCTGAGTTAGGCATATTGGCTAGCGCGAATGATGCTTTACGCCCCCTGCATGATGTCGAGAGCTTTGCAGACAGGCGGCACATGGCTCTATTTTCTCATACTCAAGAGAAAAATATGCTCAATAGATCAATGATTAAAGCTGTTGAGGAGCCCGACCAATCATAAGTTCTAATCGGTTTGATCCAAGTCCAAAATACCCTCCTGGACTTACTACTAGCAGCGCTTGCAAGGGGCCTGGCTGCAGTGCTAGCAAGAACCGGCCCGGCATTTCATTCGGCACCTTCCCGATACCGAGAAATGAAAGAACTTCTGGGATGCTGTAGCCTGTAAGGCATAAGTAAGACGCAAAAGCACGCTTTTTATACCTAGCAGATCGCTTCCGCAGCAGGGCCCTGGTCCAGGGGTTCTAACTTCTTGATTCAGTTCACAGGTTCCAGAACAGCTGGTTTCGCTCGTCGAACTGCCTCCAACCTCTTCATTTGCTTCTCCTGTCTCCAGAAGAGTCGCGTCAAGTTACCCAAGGTTGCGTGGGGTTGCGTGGGATGAGGAGGGGCATGGAAGTTGACCGAAGGACAGGGGACAGGATCAGAAGGTCTAGCCGCGCAGAGAACCTTGCAGGCCGAAAGGGACGAAATTAACCGCTTGCAAAGAATCGGGCATAGTCCGAGAATAAAACCGAAGGGTTGATTGGACATGGTAATTATCCGTGCGGGAAAATCCAGTGTCCACGAATCCACGATGCGGGAGGATTTCCCCATTGAGACAGCCCGACGCCTTTTCCCCACGGAGGAGAGTCAACCGAATCAACCGACTGACATCACCAACACCATAAATGGCAATTATTGCATACAGAACCTCTTAACATACCCCGCCGAGGGGTAGCTGGCCTTGGTAACTAGTAGCAATCTGGACGACACGTGTTGCTCTCGTTTGTTGTTGATCGGAACATCAATACCACGAGCACGAGCACGAGCGCGATGCTCTTGATTACCCCACCGGAGTAGCTCACGCTTCGCCCTTTTATTCCCCCTCCTCCCCTCCCCCAAGCTTCTTCTCTCTTCTCATTTCTCCTGTTCATTGACTTCCATCTGTCTCATCTTTCATCCATCATCTCGCACAATGTCTCTCGGCAAGAAGGTTACCCTCAACTCCGGTGCCCAGATCCCGTATGAACCCCCCAGACTCTTCATTTGCTGACACTAGCTGACCATCCCCAGCCAGCTGGGATTCGGTACCTGGCAGTCCGCCCCCGGTCAGGTCGGCGAGGCCGTCTACCAGGCCCTGAAGGTCGGATACCGCCACCTAGATCTGGCCACCATCTACGAGAACCAGCGCGAGGTTGCCGAGGGCATCAAGCGCGCTTACAAGGACATCCCTGGCCTCAAGCGCGAGGACATCTTTATCGTACGCCTGCCGGACCTTCTGTCCAATTGTCTGCTTTTGACTAATGAAAACAGACATCCAAGCTCTGGAACACTCAGCACGACCCCGCTGTCGTTGAGAAGGCTCTGGACGAGTGTCTCGCTGAGCTCGAGCTCGAGTACCTCGACCTGTACCTTGTCCACTGGCCCGTTGCTTTCAAGACTGGCGAGAACTACTTCCCTCTCGATGAGTCAAGCAACCACCCTGACAAGGACGTCCTTATCGAGGACAACATCTCCATCGTCGACACCTGGAAGGCCGTGACCAAGCTCCCCAAGGAGAAGGCCCGCACCGTCGGTGTCTCCAACCACACTGTCGAGCACCTCGAGGCCATCATCAACGCCACCGGTGTTGTGCCTGCTGTCAACCAGATCGAGCGCCACCCTGTCCTCCAGAGCCCCGAGCTCATCAAGTACGCTGCTGAGAAGAACATCCACATTACCGCTTACTCTGTACGTCTCCTTTTTCTCTTCATTTATGTGAAGATTTGCTGACAACAAATCAGGCCTTTGGCAACAACGCCTTCGACGTTCCCCTCCTCGTCGCCCACCCCGACGTCAAGGCCGTCGCTGAGCAGGTCGGCCAGCGCCTCGGCAAGACCGTCTCCCCCGCCCAGGTTATCCTCGCCTGGTCTCAGGTCGGCGGCCACTCCGTCATCCCCAAGTCCGTCACCGCTTCGCGTATCGCCGAGAACTTCCAGGAGATCGAGCTCACCGAGGACGAGATTGCCAAGGTCAACAAGCTTGGTGACAACCGCCGCCGCTACAACACTCCTTTCGTTGCCAACAAGCCCCGCTGGCCCATCAACATCTTCGGCGAGGAGGAGGAGAAGCCTGCTGCCCACAAGGTTATTGTTTAGATTGATGGTGCTGGCCACTGATATGTATATATGACGATCTAAGATATGGATAAAATGAGATGAACACGATGATCAAACAAGCATGCCTGCTGTATGCATATGTATTAGCATAATAGTTTGCAGATCCTACTTGTAGAAACGATCCAAGCTGTATACAGCATGATCTTCTAAATGGTACAAATGATTTTCCCCTTCGTCTGGTTGCTCTCCATCAACTTGTGCGCTTCCACCACATCCTCCCAAGAGAATACTTTCTCAACGAAGACCTTAAACTCCCCAGTCTTCAGCTTCTCCAGCGCATTCTCCACAACCGTATCCCTCAACTTCCTCTGATACCCCTCATCCCGAGATCGCAGCGTACTTCCCTCAAACCGCACCCTCTTCCTAAGGAAGTACGAAATATCAACGGGTCCTTCAACCTTCACACCACCCAAGAACGCAAGATTCACAATCCGACCGTCCAGCGCCGCACTCTTTAGATTATCCTGGAAATACCCAGCGCCGATATAGTCGACGATAACATCGACGCCCTTCCCACCCGTGGCTTTACTCAATTCTTCAGCCCAGTTCTGGGTGCGGTAGTTGAACCCCGCTGTCGCGCCGAGCTGCTTCACGCAGAAGTCAATTTTCTCGTCGGACCCCGCGGTCACGTAAATTGCGGAAGCGCCGGCGGCCTTTGCGAGTTGGATTCCGGCGATGGAGACGGAGGAGGCGCCGGCGTGCCAGAGGACGGAGTTGCCTTTTTGGAATGCGCCGACGAGGTGAAGGGCTTGCGTTGCTGTTATCCAGGTCTAGAAGAGTGAAAAATTGTTGGCACCGGTATTAAAGAAGTGTAGAAGAGGGGCGATGGACTTACCTCGGGAATTCCCGCAGCCTCCTCCCAGCCGATCTCCTTGGGCTTGTGGATCAGCATCCCCGTTGAGACGGCAATATACTCTGCGTAGGCGCCTCCATACGCTAACCCGAAGACCTCATCGCCGACCTTGAAGTCGTCTTTGCATCCTTCCCCGAGTTCGGAGATCGTTCCGGAGAATTCGACGCCGAGTGTTGAGGGGGCTTGGGGTGGAACAGGGTATTGACCTTCGCGCTGGAGAAGGTCCATGCGGTTGAGACCGAAGGCTTTGACTTTTACCAATGCTTGCGAGGGTTGGACTTCGGGGAGGGGGATTGTGTCGATGTAGAGGGCATCGGCGGGGCCCGAGTTGTTTTTGATTGCTTGATTCTGTTAATATTATTGGAGTGCGGGGGACAAAAGGGGCGGCATACCGACTGCGCGCATGGTCTTCTGGGAGGGCATCTTTGCTATTATGACTGAGTGCTTCAATTGAGTATGAGGAGGAGAGAAGTTGGAATAAAATGAGGAGAGAAAAGAAGACGAGGCGGGGGTATGATGTCGTTGATCGATAAGGATGATTGATAAGCAGGTGGAGGTGGGGTTGGATCTTCTGAGGTCCTCTTCCAATCCTTGTGGCTTGCTTCGTCTTCAGGAACTTGTTCGTATATTATCTAGAGTCGAATCAATCTTGTACAGGCCAAGAGATTTAGTTCCGAGTTTCCGAGTAATCATCTTCGAGGGTCAACCCTACACTTTCAACAACAGACCGCTCAATTTGGGCGTCCCTGGCTCGTCCTTACAACCACGAGTCTTACCACCCATCATGCGAGCAAGGGATAAAAAAAGGTCAAACAAATGGCCAACGAACCTGCACTGGAGGATCGCCATGTGCTCTTTCGTGGAGGGAGATACGATATACCTGAAGTACGGTTACGGTTCTTTGGTGTTTCTTCTGGTTTTTGATTCCCGTGTCAAGAGGGGGGTTGTTCAATACTCAGGGAGATTCACGGATGGGGTGTAGAAGCGCATGATTTATTTCAGAGAACCAATACGTCTCGTTTGAGAGGATACAGGGAGGGAGATTGTACTTGTAACTCAGCCAACCCAGTTGATATACTATGATGTAGGAAAGGCGATAGATAAAGTTGGACCCACCCTGGCTTACTTTCTGCACAGAATCCTTGTCAGCACTAACTGTTTAACTCGCATAAACTATGCGCTAGATGTCTACCTATCTCTTTGGATGGTCATTCTTTCTTCAAGACACAAGACCTGAACCATCTGAACCATCTACTCGCCTCATCGAAGCAATCGAAACATGAGAAGTGGATCAGACTTACAAATCTCGGACACTTTCAACAAAGTAGTGGAGCTCTCGGAGGTTGATGTCACCGACTCTTCATCTAGCAATATAATGGCGGCCATCCGTACAACTCCGAACAGCCATATCCAAGCCAATATACCCCTTGAATTGTTCAATCACCACCAGAACAACCGCCAGAATGCCTTCCTCCAACCAATGGATTCTCAACTCCAAGCCCACAGACCTCCCAACTCTTGAAGGTCCCTCCCCGACCTTCAAGCTGACCTCCACCGACATTCCGTCCCCGTCCTCCTCGCAAGCCCTCCTCAAGACCATCATGCTCTCCAACGATCCCGCCCAACGAACCTGGATCGTCCCCAATGCCGACCCCGAGCGCCTCTACGCACCCCCCGTTGCCGAAGGCGCCCCCATGTCCGCTTTTGGCCTTGCCGAAGTCGTCGAGACCGGGTCTCCCGACCAACTCCCCAAGGGCAGTATCGTGCTCGCGTCAACAAACTGGACCGAGTACTCAGTTCACGAGATCAAGGGGCTGCAGGTCATTAAGCCCATTGAAGGCCTCGATCTGGGTCACTTCCTTGGTGCATTTGGTTTCACCGGGCTGACGGCATACTACGGAATCAAGGTGGTTGCTGGAGCCACGAAGGAGGATACAGTTGTTGTTAGCGGTGCTGCGGGCGCAACGGGGAGCATGGTCGTGCAGATCGCGAAGAAGATTCTTGGGTGTAAGCGGGTATGTATGGTCCTAACCATCAAAGAAGTTAGTGGCTGATTGGAGCAGGTGATCGGTATTGCAGGCACAGATGAGAAGTGCCGCTGGGTTGAGAAGCTCGGTGCCGATGTTTGCATCAACTACAAGAAGGACTCTTTTGAGCAGGATCTCATCAAGCAGACTGAAGGTTTCGTCGAGGTTTACTTCGGTATGTCGACTACCTGCTTCTATCATGGGAATTGTGACTGACTAGAGCTTCTAGACAACGTCGGTGGCAGCATTCTCGATCTCATGCTTACCCGCATGAAGCGCAACGGACGCATTGCTGCTTGGTATGTTTCTCGTCTCTTCTATTTCTCTGTATTCATGAGGTACTAACGGTCTCCAGTGGAACGATCTCAAACTATAACCGCCCCGACCCCATCGATCTCAAGAACTTCTTCGTACGCCCTTCCCCCTCACGCTACTAACCTGACAATACAACAACCCACTAACCCTGCAGCAGGAAGTCATCTCCATGCGCCTACACATCAACGGTTTCATCGTCCTCGACTACATCCACAAATTCTCCGACGTCGTTGCGGAACTCACTCAGGCCTGGAAGGAGGGCAAGATCATCGTCGATGAGTCTATGCAGACGGTGGTCGAGGCAAAGTTCGAGGACGTCCCGAATGTGTGGATGAAGCTGTTTGAGGGCGGGAACACCGGCAAGCTCTGCACGAAAATTGTGTCTTGATTTACTGGGCTATAGTAACGATATGCTTTGTGTACGATAACTATAAGATAGATATGAAACCGAATAGATTTTGTTATAATTTTATCCCCGAGGCTCTAATACTCCGTCGTGGAGTCGGGTAGCAAGATGGCGCTGGCCAATGCACATGCCGGATCCATGCTGCCAGGATGTTGGCCTCCGAACCGTGGGAATCACCGTATAATCTCGGCGTATGTCCCTGTGGTTTCCACCTTACTTGGACCTCGAAGACTCCCCAAAGTGCGCAAGAGCAAATTTCAAAGCCGCATGTCCCGCTATTGCGCCCGTCGCATGCAGCGCAAGCGCATCCCAGATGTGCTGGTTATGAGCTTCCTCGATCTTAGTTCTACCATCCAGTGCAGCGCGGATGACTTCCCTTGCCATACTAACGCCGTCAATCTGGACGCGCTTGTTTCGAAACAGATTTGGTTTGATATTTTGTGGATGAGAATTGGATGAGTGGGATGAGTGCGGCAAGAAGGGGGAAAGAAGGGGGAAAGAAGGCGGGGTTTATACTCTTGGGTCGACTATATTAGAGAGGTACGACCAGCTTCCATCGAGGTTCTGAGGTTCACAGGCTTTCTTATTCTGTCTTTTACAACTGTACCTAGGTATGGAGTAGACATGGGTGAGATGAAATTACTTAAGTAAGGCTCGCTATGTCTACCCTTCATGGCTGATGCATCTACGGACCGATCGATTGACTTTCTCCAATATGGAGTCCACGGGAACTTTGTCCCCATAACCGTAGGATGGACGGAGAAGAGAAGAAGAGAAGAGCTGCACTAGTTCGTGCTGCTTACAGAGGGGATGTCGCGAAAGCCGAGATGCAACTCGAGGAGGATTCTTTGTCCAAGAAATGATCATAACGACCGCCGGATCTCGGCGAGACCAAAAGGGTTGCATCTACCGCTCCTTGCTGGTCGGGCCAATCTAGAACCTCCACAGGCGCCGAGGGCTGCGTGTCAGCAAACTGACCAACAACTTATTAAACTGATGATTCCGGTTAAGCAGACACAACGGGGAGCAGAGTTTAAATACGAAGGCCCCTTTAGCTTGCTGACATGTTACGTGATGGATGTTCAAGCATGACTAAGGGCTTTAAATACATCTCCACCAAACCCTCAAATACCACATAGTTTCCCTATTCAGTGAGGCGCTTCAAGCCGGAGCTTACGGTCTTTGGAGTGCTTTCAGCCATGAAAAACATGTCGCCCGTCCTTCCCATCTCCTCCAGCTTCTGGCGTCCAGGCCAGAGCAAGCTCGCCGGGTCCAACGGCGTCGTCCCCTTTGCTGGTCGTATCGGTGCCAACCAAGAGTTCTCAATCCATGAGGATAGTTCTTCGCAGAGAGAGCTGCTTGAGAAGGTCCCTGATGCGGCGCCATGGATTCCGTTGAAGGATGCGTTGTCGATGCGGCCTATTCTGCAGCCCGAGCTGTGGAAGGGAGCCGTTGTTGAAGCCATCGGTTCGGTCATCATCTCTTTGGAATGCACTGTGCTAACAATCTTATACAGGCAGTTGTCTCTTCACATTCTTAAGCATCTTTGTGTCCGTCGGGTTAAACAATATGGTCGGGTAGGCATACGATTGCTCCAATCACCAGTTAAACTGACCTGACTCTTGTCTAGCGCATTCGACTCCGGCCCTCTCGTACCAGGCCTCGTGGGCGCTGGCACAGTAGTCGTGGCTCTCCCCCTGTTCGTCTACTCGATGGGTCCTGTTTCCGGTGCCCACATCAACCCCATGATCACCATCGCGACCTTCTTTGGCCGACTGGCCACCCTACCGCGTGCCATCCTCTACCTCTCATTTCAAACCTTTGGTGCCGCGGTCAGCGGCTGGATATTAAGAGAAAGCTTCGGTACCCGATCGGTAAGCATGTCCATTCAGTTGCCCCTGAGCCTGTTGTAGAGAATCTCTAGCTAACATACTACATGGGTACAGTTCCAAGTCCCGGGCTGCTTCCTCGACACAAACACCATGACCCTGCGTAGGGCATTCACAATCGAATTTGTGACGGACTTTGCGCTCATCTTCTTCTCCTTTGCCGTGGGTCTGGATCCGCGCCAGAGAGACGTCTACGGGCCTGCTCTAGGGCCGATTCTCATCGGTTTCGCCGTTGCAATGTGCGCTTTCTTCACGGGAATCACCATTCCGGGATACGGTGGATTCTGTACGTCTACCTCTTTTGATCTCTCTGGCATAATACTTGTGTGCTGACAGTTACTACAGCAGGAAATCCCGGTCGTTGCTTCGCAGCCATGGTCGGATCGCATTTCGAGAGTTATCACTGGATCCATTGGGTCGGGCCGCTGGCGGCGTCGATGGCGCACGGGGTGCTGTATTACCTCCTGCCTCCTTCAACAAACACGAGACCTGGCGTGACCCCGGATTGCAATTCCTAGATTGGTCTTGGGTCTCGGTCTGCGGTGGAAACTTCTACCGGGGGAAAAGTGTGTAAGCTATGGTTTAGCAATTTTGGAGTTATTGAGGATCGTGATGGGTAATTTGTCCACGGCTATAGTTTTCTGGGATTAGCGTTGGGTTATAATATAGGACAATATAATAGATATTTTAGCCATTGCATTATCTTGACGGAACCATTCACGCGCTCTCTCTTCGTAACGCCCCCTATCGCACGGTGAGCCCAACAGGGGCTGTCCCAGAATAACATCATCTTACAGTAGCATCTGACTATATTCAGATTCCGCCCCTCAAGCAGCTCCTTCCTAAGGTCAATGGAAACGGCAGATCAGAATCTAGGATCCTAGCTCATTGATATGAGCATAACCAGCATCTACTAGATGTTCTTCTGAGCTAAGTTTAGGGTACAACAGCGAGCTTTCGGACACAGGAATTGCGCACCGAACCTTCCAGCTCTGCATCAACTGTTCAACTTGCCCTTGTTAGGAGAAGCAGGAAAAAGGCCAGAGGACTCGAGCCGCTCTAAACTACCAGCTTATATAACGTTCCGCAGAGATATACTGATTACTGATCTGCTTGTTAGGGCGCCGGAAGGAAAAGCTTCTTCTGATATGTCAGCCAACGGTATTTTCTGATTAGTTGATTTAAACAATCTAGGGCTGATGCTGCAGAACCTTCTTCAAACCTAATCTTTACTTCGCTTTGTGGACGCTAATAAAGCAGATAAAGATATGGGGATCCAAGTCTGAGCGCGCTCAACGAATCGATATTCATATCCGAGAGTTGCAAGAAGGAATGCCATCTTTTTAATTGGAACAACGCAGCCAGAATCTCTTCCATTCAGCCCTGAGTATAGCTCTAGAAAGGATCTTCATAATACCTCCTACACTAGTTTACGAATCCTCCTGAACTCGAGCTGTATAAAAGCCAAGACTATCTACTTGAGCATTGTATCCAAGATAAAGAAGTGTATTCCCAACTTTAAACTATTTGCTAGCTAGCTAAGTACTTCCTGTCTGCGACATTTTCCTATCTCTATCATCAACACCTTTTTGGAACCCTCCACCCCAAGTCATTAACCATTACTGTATCCATGTGTCAATCTATATTTCAAAATCAAAACTTCTTCAAGAGGCTCTCCGCTCTCAGCTCCGAGAATTGGCAAGGCCAATCTAGACAGCAGGGATAAGCACCTTCTCAACGTCCGCAAGGGTACCGTTGACAATGGCAGCAGCGTGGTGGCGGGCAACAAGGCCGTAAGCGAACTGGTAACTATTCGGATTGTTAGTGACTTATTTCCAGATATTCTGGGGAGGGAAAAAACTAACCGGTCAATGAAGGGAAGGAGCTCGTTGAGGCCAGGAACACGGCGCCAGTCGCGCATGAGATCGCAGACGATGGCGAAGAAGCCCATGAGAGTGACACCGGCCTTCTCCATGCGGCGGTTGGCGTCCTCGGCGAGGCGGATGTCGAAGGTTCCGCTGGCTTCGGTGTTGGCATAGACTTCGTAGCCTTCATCGACGAGGGAAAGGGCAAGGAAAGCGGTGCCTGTTTTCATTAGTATCCATCCCGTTTGAACTATAAAACGCTGACCAGGGAGATGCAGGTACTCACAAACTTCAGTGACAATGCCACCGACGATGAGCTGCTTGCGGCCGGTAGCCTTGACAGCGTTGCGGAACTCCTCGTTGTCCCAGGCGTTGACCTCACCCTGGCGGCGGACAACGGTGACATTGGGGTACATGTCGAGGATCTCCTTGAGCATCTGGCCGTTGGGGCCCTCGTCGGAGGAGGTGGTCATGACAACGGGAATGTCAAAGGCCTTGCCGATGGCGGCGTGGCCGAGCATGTTGTTGCGGAAGTCGTTGGTGTTGTAGTCACGAACGACCTGAGCGAGGCCGACCTGGTGGTCGATGATGAGGAGGGCCTGCACTTTGTTAGAGAGAATGCTTTCGGAGGGTTGACATGGTTACATACAGCATTGTCCTTCTCGATCCTGTTCCAGGCGTTGACGGAGGTGGACACGGCGAGGACGAGGCCGGCCTGGAGAGCTTGAATGAAGCGCATCTTGCTGGTTGTTTCTGACGAAGTGGTTGAACTTGTTAAAAAACGGAGAAGATTGTCGGGTTGAGAAGGCTGTTGCTTTCCTTTGCTCTGCTTTGCTGCTTGCTGCTGAAGAACCTCTCAACCTCGCCGTCCTCGCCTGGTATTTATACCTCTCCCATCTTGCCGTCGTCTCTCATTATCTCCATCTATCTCCATCTTCAGCGTGCCTTTGTCCGTTTACTCAAGCATGAATCATCCAGCTTTGGCCATGCAGATGCTACACTGTACATATCCCGTCTGACAAAGCCATGTCAAAGCCAGATCGCGTAGATTAAACGGCCAATAGTGGCGGGCGGTTCGGGGCGCTGAAGTTGTCATAGTCCACATGGACCCGCCAGGCGCGTTTTAAGCCAGCCTTAGGGTGAATTCGGAGCCTTGGCGGATGCGGATCGGAGATTTCATCGAGCAGGATTGTGAAGAATTGTGGTGGCTGTCTTGTGTGTAGTTGGGAGACATTGTTGGTGGTGGTGAATGTGGTGAATGTGGTGGAATAGTGAGTATAGATGCTGTCGAGTCAGCCCGAGCTGTCATGTCAAAGTCTATAGACATTAAACTTTGGAGGGGCCAGATAAAAATCTCTGAAAGTTAAGGTGCAGACTGAGACACCGAAATCCGCAGCCAATCATGGCGCGCAAAGATAGTCCTCAAAACGGCTTAACTCGAATCCATCTGCAGGGCTTCACGTTAACACTGGAGCTGTCTCCGGCTCCCGAATGAGTTTTCATCTGCAAACTATGCAGGGATAACCTGGATTGCTGGAAATTGGTCTTCCATTTCTCGGAGTATCCAAGAATCCCCCTCAGAACTCAAGAACGGACATTGGAGTCCGGGCCCCGGAGGTACCTAGAGCAATGAAGCAATAACTCTCGTCTGAGTAGAATTATCCAATGCTCAGACTGGTCATAGTATTTGTCCCGTCCGAGTTCAAAAAGTGAGGAGGTTCATACATTAGAGAGCGTGGTGTGTTTATCTTGGAGAGTTTGATGCAGGGTAGGAACTGCAGCAGATATATATAATTGATGCGGGTGAGATGAGACAGACCGACCATCGTCTTTATTCGACAACCACCTGATCTTGCTGACAATGCCGACACTGTTCTTAGATTCTTTAGTTGGTTAAGGTGTGAGGGAAGGAAGGAGAATCCTTTGCTTAACCCTAGCAATAGATGTAGTCTTTTGTACTTGCTGCGGTGACATCTGACCATACTCTCGGGCTGTACTTCTTTGCGCAGCTACGGCGGGGGTTGATTTCTGGAAGAGGAGTTCTATACCTACTATAGAAGTTCGTTGTGGCTGCTATCTACATTCTGCAATCTTTATGTGCATACCTACCATACCAAAAGCCCTTTGATCCCAAGCCGCTGTCTGATAATTATATAGCTTTCTTTTAGAAAGGTATTCAATTCGTCAGATAGCCGATAACTCTGGCCGCAACGTAGGTAAGTATACCATCGCTTCCATACCTCACCCCCAGCTGGTAATTAATTTAGTCACAATAAAAAAAGTAGTCACCATTATTCCCTAACTATCCATTCCCAATCCCACAGCGGAAAATCCAGTCCCCTCGATCCAAAAGTCGAGTGTAGCGCCTCATCACATGCGCCCAACGGTGCAGAAATCTAGAACAAGCGTCCTGCACGCCCTGTTGTAGTGCGTGGATGCCCACTACAACCAATCAAAACCGCCGGTGAGGGATTGAAGTAAATCCACAAATCGCGCGGTCTGTTCCGCATTATTCTCACCGTTTTGTAGAGACTAGAGACCAGAGTAACCCCTCCATAAGCCCAAGGCTAAGTTGGGTCTGTTTACCTGTCACTTGGGTCGCAGCACGCCAGTCCAACTCAGGTCTAGTCCCCACTATGTCAGCGTTATCAATCTGCTTAGTTATATGGAGTTAGATACGAACAGCTCATCTGAGTGAGGCCAAGTGGGCACTAGCGGCTGGGTCCTGTACCTAGATCCTGGGGGCTGATGATGGAAGGTTATTGTTGGGTCGGCCGAGTTGCAGATGCCTGACACTTCGTCCTACCGACTAACTAGCAACTACTACGGGCAGGACAAGCTCAGGGATCCGACCGGGCGGGATTTCGTCGGTGGGACTGGGTGGGAGTGCGATGCGGTGCGATTGGATTCAAGACCGCAATGGGGCCGAAAAGGGCCCTGGATCGAGCTTGGACGGTTGGAGAGCCGGAGGCTGAAAATGTCGATGACTGATCGCGAATTCGGTGACTGGGTGAGTCGGCGGAGAAGGAAGAGGAGTATAGATCCTGGTGCCTCTAGGAGCGGCCTCCAGGCTCCAGAATAGATGGATGTTGCGCTGACCCCTGGGTTCAGCTCGGCGGTATACCGATGGATGGTGCAGGATGGACGCAACATACTGTTATTGGAACTGGGTAAGGAGGGGATTGATAATCATTAATCTCGAGTAATCGTAAAAGTGTATAGTAGTGAAGTGTAAACCGAATCCATACACGCCCAATCCCAGGTCCGGAGCCTTATCCCAGAGAGAAGAAAGAATGGAGAAAATTAACAGAATAAGAAAAAAACAAAAAACCAAAACGCCTGACTGTCTAAGTACATCGATCTTTTTTCTCATTGGTATCATTATGGTCGCCCGCGCAAACCTCCATCGAGGATTCCCCATCGCCCCCCCTCTGGCTCGAGGCTGGCCTCAGCCCTGCTGTCTGAGGGCCCTGCCCCTCCCCATCGTCACCGAAAATCCCAAGCAAAGTTTGCATGACAATGACTGTCCTCGAGTATTCCATCCCCCGCCTCCAACAATCAGGCGAACAGCTCGTCGCAACCTTCATAAGCAAATCATCCTCCGCACCATCCGGCTTAACAATATTCTCCATGACGCCAAGGATCTTCTCTCGCCACTTGCGCAACGTCTCGACCTCTTTTTCTAACCGCCTCTTATTTGATTCCAGGGATGTATTGCTCTGGCGCATAGTCTCGAGCACTTCGGCCATTTTATTGTGCTTTGATTGGAGGGCTTCCAGTTGAGCGAGGAGAGAGGCCTTTTGCTGTTCTTTGCGCTCGCGGAAGCGCCGCTGGGCTTGGCGGTTCTGGGAGCGGCGGAGTGTGTTCTTCGTGCAATAGTGAGTTTTTTTGTAAGATAATTGGTAAAGCATCATCTTTGCTTGGCTAAGCGGTAAGATGCGATTTGGAATGGAGGCAACGTACCTTCTGTTGCGTGCTTTCGCCGTTGGGAGAGTCGGGGCTGTCATGCATGGCGAGGTGGGACATGTGCGGGGAGGACTCGGAGCTGGTGCTGCGAAATGAAAAGACGTTGTCGCCGACTGGGCTGGGGAGGGTGGAGGAGAGGTTTGGGGGCATTTGCATATTGTCGCCGATGTATTGGGGAGAGGCGCAATCGAGAGCTGTTGTCATCCATTGAGCTCCTGCTAGCCGGGACTCATCTCCGAGATCAATCGCGGGGTGGTGAGAGTGCGAAGGATGAGAGGGGAGAGCGTCAATGCCCCCTAGGAAGTAGGAGGACGACGTCGTGCTATTTGGTGTGGCGTGGAACATTGAGTTGGCTGTTTAAGACTGGAGCTGGGGGTAGGCAAAGAGCTGGAGAAGGTAGATAGATAACTAGTGCAGGTAAACAGCGGGCTCACTGAAAGAATTCTTCCCCGCGGCAGCGGGCATGGCGAGGTTTTAATAGATCAGTGCAGGTGGATTCGACGCCTTGCCAGGATAAGAAGATATGGGCTAGAGTTCTGCATTTCCGACGACTCTCTCAGCTAATCCCCATTCGGGGGACGGTTGGCATCGCCTCATCGACTATTGACCAAAGCAGTCGGGCCAGCAGACTCCAATTTAACCAACTTGTGATCTCCGGCTGTGAGGACGAGTGGAGCAGCAATCGGCAGGAGACCGAGACCGAGCAGACTTAGCTTCACCTGCACAATCCACAACGATCTCTATTTGGGGTCTTTATTTATCGTTTGAGCATCGTCCAATCAGCTGCCAGTAGCTTGTCTCCAAAACCAGTTTAGCGGGCGGGAGCGCAGACCAACAGTCCCGAGCTTAGTTTGGCCCTAAATTTCTATCAACAAATTATCAACCCCAGCGCCCTGCTTCGAGTCTTCGACTCATCACCGCGGTGAAACATCTGCCTGCAACTGGTCTAGTGAAGCACAAGTTCAAGCCACAGGGTGACACGATCGGGGTTTCTTCAGCTCCTGCAGCGCCTCGCTCTGCCCACCCCCGTCTCCATCCCTTTCCCTTTCTATCCGCCAACCACCCCCTCGGACCCGATGAATGCGAACGCATCGGACTCCAGGCACCGTACGTTGCCAATGTGGAGCCTGTCAAGCCGTATCTGTGACTGATGTTTTTGGAGAGAAAAACCATCTCGTCCACATCTCTTTCCAATCATCCCGCACGGAAGAATCCACCCAAGCGAATCGTTGGAGCACCCCTATAAGCATTTCCATCGTGCCCACCCCTGCATCCTCTAGCAAGTGGGCCATGTACGAGATTAGTGACTTCGGAGAGCTCTCTCCGGCCATACTAATGCCAATGGCTATGCACCAGAGCACTACCGGCCCGGATGCATTTAACGCGCTTAGCCGGTCATATCGAGACCCAAGAGCGGTTAGAACCATTTCTCTGAATTGTTGAGTTCTCGGAAATGGGAATGTGACATGCGCTGCAAACAGAACCGCACTCAGATGGCAAGTTAGGTAGATCTCCCGGGATAGGTCATTTCTAGCGTTGTTCTGTTCGGTATACTGCAAATAGCTCTCGGCCGGGTCGGCTTCATTTGGGAGGGAGAGCAGGCGGTGATGGACAAGATTCCTGCAGTCGCCGAGTAAATCACTAACCTCAGGGCTACATTCCATTATTGAGTAGTGCTGCACCACCCGAGAATATTGCCCTAGGTGGGTCAGCACCTGAACGACTTCCGGTCTCACGGGCGGCCACATGGCAAAAAGCTCGTGGAACCCAGAGCCCGCTCGATCGAGAGGATCACGATAGCCGTGTGGCTGAAATAACAAGCTTGGAGGCTGCAGGTTCAACGGCATCCCCGCAACCCCCACGATTGGGTATATTGGCTTCGTCAGCGTCTGGGCTGACCTCATGAGGGCGGCAAGGGTGAGCAGCCAAGGCAGAGCGAACGCCTGCAGGGTCTCGATTCCGCCAAAACGCCGCACAATGTCTTGCACCATGTCCCAATGCAGGGGGTGGTACTCGCGACTCCCATAGAAGTCTAACATCTGCAAGCTGACAAATGGAGGCGAGAACGGACTGGGGTCTCGAAGGATCCTTGTTTTGTGTTGGTCATTGACAGCCAGATATAGGATGCACATGACCAAAGCATCTGGACGATTCGTCTGCGACACCTTGGAAACCTCCCGTTGTAGGGCCCGCACCGTTAGCAGCTTGAGCTCCAGCTGTTCCTTGGAATCTAGCCGGAACTCCGGGACACCGCAAGTGATGCGCAGAATATCGCGATGGTACGAGGCAGCCCAAAGAGTGGCATACAGCTGCAAATTACTCTCGAACGGCAAGACCCATTCCCGATAGCATGTGCCAGCATAGTCCAGCCTGCGAAAGCGAGCCCAAATGGTGCTGGTCGCGAAATCGAGCAGCTCGTGGATCTTCAGGCGAGCAGCGGGCGCATTTACAGGCAGGAGCGGGTCACGTCGTCCTGTCACTAACCGCTGGGGGTCTGGCAGGTATAACATCTGTACCTGTTGGCCGGCCACAAGCTTCCCACAAGTCGGACAGCGTTCAGCCTGCTTGTTCTTCCCTTTATCCTTGCGCTTGTTCGACGAATGCCCCGAAGCCGGAAGTATCGCGCCTTGCCCCGTATTTGAGTCACACGTGCATATCGCTGTCAGCGGATCCCGTGCCTGTGCCTGTGCCTGTGCCTGCGCTTGTTCCTGCTTATTTAAATTTAACATCGAGTCTAGCCTGTCCGCCGCATCCTGTCGTCTCTTTGCTCGTTTTTCATTGAGCACCCGTCGGAGAAGTACCGATCGCACATGGCTGGACTGCTCAGTAAGCGAGGGTCCTCCAACAAACACAAACTCCTGAGGGACGGTCTTTGGTGGCAGCATCTTCAATGGTGGACTGCAACACTCGATCACATCGACATCAGACGAAAGACACGGGGGGACATTAAAGCAAGAATGGCAAATGGCTCGATGCAGATGGGCCAGGGGGATATGGTCCGCTAGTCGTATTGTCAATATCAGCTGGCAGCGAAGGAGCCGCCGGTAGGCTGTCACGCTTGGAGTCGCTTCTTGGTGTTTCATTAAAGTTGGCCTGCATAACTAATATGTATGTGCATTGATTACATAACGGTTTTTGTGCTAAAGGCCTCAGGCTGCACATGCACTGGTCGGGACGGACTTTTCAGAACTTTTCAGAATAATTCAAATCTGATTCTCTGGGCTCAGTGAACTCCAGCTGACTCTCTCTTCTTTCCTGATAAAGTCACGCATTCTACTCCGTTTCCAGAATCTATCCAACTCCCGCAGCCCTACAATGATCTTCTCGTATCTGCATCAGCGTCAATGTACCTCAGCACTAGAATTCTCCGCTGGCCAATCGTATGGCACATACGAGACAATCATATGCACCTCGAGACGAATGGTAGTCAACAACAGAATTCTAGCCAGCTAAACCTTGAAGCAGTGCCCCTGGATTTGCCATGAAACGGCCCTATGCTTCACCCCAGGTTCCACGTCCCAAGAATAGCGCAGCAAAAGGGGCAAAAGGCGAAATTCGAAATCGAAATCCAAATGAAAATCTCAACCGCCGAGCCAAACCACCCGCAACGTTGGGGAGATTTGCTCCCGATTATTCGGCTTATCTGTCAACGCCATGCAAAGATTTCCACTCTCAACCATCGAAACCGTTGACCAGCACCTATCATAGCTTCTGTTTAACCAACGGGGTCTCCACAGATGAACCCTTTGGACTATGCTCTAGTCTCAGCCGGGTAAGGGGGCTCGGGTTTATTGGTAGGCTAGCATGCTCTTAGTTAGCCAGGCACCGAGGGAGCTTAGGGCTTGTAGATTTTCCGCTGTCGGAGAGGAGGCGCGGGCTCTGGTTGAATTTTTCTTTTTAGGTTTTGTTTGGTAGACTATATATAGGGGGTGAGTCCGTTTGCTGGGCTTTCCTTTCGGTTTTTCAGTGCTCATACTCGTGGCGTGCAATTGTCCTGTCAATTGCTCTTATCTCTACCATGGCCGAGACAATGACCATCTCTTCTGCGGATGCAGTTGACAACAAGGTACTACAAATTTCACCATACCTTCTTCAATAACCAAAACTAATGAACCCAGCAAAAGGACGAGCTCACCCTCCAAACAATCCGCAACTCAATCCCCGCCCACTGCTTCGACCGCTCCCTGCTCATCTCCTGCGCCTACGTTGTCCGCGATCTCTCCTACGCTGCAGCCCTCTTCTACCTCTCCTTGTACATCGACCTCCTCCCCTCTCTTCCCCTCCGCATTGCCGCATGGATTGCCTACGGCTTTGTGCAGGGCTGCGTTGGAACCGGAATCTGGATCCTCGCACACGAGTGCGGACACGGCGCATTCTCGCCCTACCAAACCGTGAACAACATCTTTGGATGGGCTCTCCACTCTCTGCTGCTTGTTCCGTACTTTAGCTGGAAAATCACACACGCAAGGCACCACCGGTATACCGGACACATGGAGAAGGATACGGCGTTTGTGCCCTGGACCGAAAAGGATCATGCTTCCAAGCCGAACTATCTTCCTGGCTGGTTGGAGATGTTCGAGGACACCCCCATCTACTCATTCCTTTCACTGCTGGCCCATCAATTGGCAGGGTGGCAGATGTATTTGATCTTCAATGTCACTGCCGGAACGAAGAGCAAGCCCGTTGTTGCAAAGACCGAGGGGTGGAGGTCTTCGAGCCATTTCGACCCGACCGCGAACCTCTGGACGGAGGGCCAGAGGATTCTTATTCTGATCAGTGATATTGGGCTGCTGCTTGTCGCAGGCGCGGTTTGGTATCTTGCTCAGCACGTTGGGTGGACAAAGACTTTCTTGATCTATTTCGTCCCGTATCTCTGGGTGCATCATTGGCTGGGTATGTTTTTCTACCCCCGTCTCTGTTTAGAGTTGTACTAATACTGAATAGTGGCTATTACATATCTCCACCACACCCACACCGAAATCCCCCACTACACGCCCGAAACCTGGACTTTCACCAAGGGTGCCCTTGCCACTGTGGATCGCGACTTTGGATTCATCGGCCGCCACTTTTTCCACCATATTATCGACCACCACGTCGTGCACCATCTGTTCTCTCGCATCCCCTTCTACCATGCTGAGGAGGCGACTGATGCCATGATCCCGGTGTTGGGCAAGGAGTATCATCGTGAGACCAAGGGTTTCATGAGGAGCTTGTTGGAGACTTGGAAGGCTTGTCAATTTGTCGGAGAGACGGAGAAGGGAAGTGGAGTTTTGCATTGGGTTGAGGGCAAGAAGGCCCAGTAGGTAAAGCTCTTAGACGACGAGCGGTGGGTGGATGGTGGCGATGCAGATGCTTTTGGCTGGACGAATCATATCCAGAATTCTGACTGGGTGGCTTGATTGTTTTTTGTTGATAGAGATAGACGGCCTATGCCTGTTTCGATTGGATGTCTAAAACTTGATAGAGAAAGACTGTTGCCTCTAATAAGATCTCTGCTACCTCAAGGACATTAGTTACTTCCAAGAAAAATATGTATTGTCATCAATCATTGAACTGTATACCGGTCTATGGTCGTTCGCGACAATGGTATAGATGCAAGGGCCGCAAACATAGACGTCAATACAAACATGTCATTAATCGAGCCATTACTTTTCTAAACGCTAATTGTTTTGAAGACACTGCGCTTATTGTTAGCATGACTCGTAAAGATATAATGGAAGAGACGTACCCAAATCCACCGCCGCCGGTGGCCATCAGTGTGCCCGGCATTTGAGCCTGCCAATGCACTTCCTTGACAGACTCCATGTAGTGGACGAACAGCAATTGCGGCGGAACATCATGTAGGCCAGCCTCACGGCTCTCTTCTTCGTCGAGTTCCACAGCGAGATCCCACAGGGTGACAGTGTTATCGGCGGATCCGACGGCAACGACACTGTCGTCTGTCGGATGCCACTCGATGCTTGTGACGGGCTCCTTGTGAAAGTCGAATGATGCTACGGGGGACGCGGTGGTTGTGGCGTTCGGCTTCCAATGGCGCAAATCCCAGACACCCCATTGTCCGTCGTCGGCACCAGTTGCGAGGAGGTGCGCGGTCTGGTTCGACCAGCTCATCACGTTCACGTCGGTATTGGAGACCTTGACGTCCACCGCGGGCTTGCGAGACTTCGATCGAACATCCCATACCTTGACTGTTCCGTCGCTGCTGGCTGAGGCGAATACGTTCTTCTCGTTAGGTGACCACTGGATCTCCTCGACTGAAGAGCTATGTCCGGTGAAGGCGCGAGTGTCTGTGACCCAACCTCCACCTTCGGTGCGAGTGGTGACGTAGATTAGACCATCGTTGTCGCCTGTCAACAGCTTTCCAAGAGGATGGAGTTTGGACCAATCAAGAGCGTATCCCTCGGTCTTATGCATGCGCAGCGTGGACAGAGGCTTGGATGCGGAAGGAGGAAGCATAGTACCAGGAACGTCGAAGCTGGTGAGATGCGGGGTGACATCGTGGATGACGACTTGTGAGTTCTCAAGCATTGTCGCAGTGATTGTCTGGGGAGGTCTTGTGTAGTCGGCCTGGGGGGTTTGGTGGGCGCGAATTCGGTTGGTCGTAGAGCCAAGAGGAATGCTCTTGTGCTCGAGGATCGCTTCACCACCTTCGTCGTCGTCCGAATCACTTTCCGAGTCTGTCTCGTTCTCTCGCTCCATCTTGCTCAGTCCGCTCAACTTTAAAACCATCAATTCGTTCTCTTTTGAGCGCCGCCCCTCCGCCTGGGTTCCAGCCACAGCATATACAGTCGCAGGATATGTCTTGCGGTTGTCGCCCAACGTATCACGAACGATGTCGAATGACAGACACGGCCACGGTGTGCTGAGGGTGTGTAGCATATCGTATGTTGAAGGATCGGGGGAGAGGACTTCTCCAGGCGCCAATTTCGTCCGACCAGGGATGAACGTCTGCTGATCTACTTCCATCGCATCGGCTGCAACAGTTAGAACGGCCTGACATATTGGGGTGAACAAGGCATACCCTTTTCTTCTTCCTCACGCTCCGCATCCGGGCGTCCGTCGACACCGGCTTCCAGGATCTCATCTTCGCTTTCAAATTCGTCCTCGAACTCATCCTCAAACTCCCCCATGTCGTCGGGAGGGGCATCGGCAATGGGACGTCCACCGGCCTTAAGGGCGGCGGACTGCTCGTCGGAGGCGTCAGCGGCTCTTTTAGACATTTTAGTATATTTTCTGCGGCTGTCGTATGAATCTGCGACGAACCAGTCGTACAGCAGGAGACAATGTGGTGGTTGATAAATTTATTTTGCGGTTCAGGAACTTTTTTTCGGTCGAAATTCGAGGCCCGCACTAAGCCTATCGCGGACTAGCGGCGATCGTCCAGCTGGAGCTGGCTGGCTGTGTTGCTGTTATTGACCTCAGGCACAAACACTCCTCCTCTCTTTTCGTCCAACTCGAGTCTCTCCTGTGCTGTTCTTCATTGTTTGATCTATTGTTCTCTCTTTCAAGAGCTGTGCTCTGATATCCCTCGTTCCTATCCGGCATGGAGCCCGCTCAGCCCCCGGTCGCAGAGTCAGCTGCCCCCGAAGTCCCCAAACCACAACACCAGGACCAGCAGCAAGAGCAGCCGCAAGAACCCCAAGACCATCAGATTCAATCAGATCCCCAGCCACAGGATCTATCCCAGACTTCCGAAACCGAGACGACCACCATAATCTCCACGCCTTTGCCCGAAGAATCTACCCTTTCCCCTACGAGCTACCACAATGGCTACAGCAGCGACCCCCGCGCCCATTATGAATACCACACTCCTGCCCAGGATCCTCAATCACAGTTACCCATGGCATCGAGGCCAAGTTCCGGACTGTCTGTTACGCAGAAACAACCCTCTCAGCCAACCAAGAACAGTGTCGTGATCAAGGTTGGCATGGTTGGAGATGCTCAGATTGGAAAAACCAGTCTGATGGTCAAATACGTCGAGGGGAGTTGGGATGAGGATTATATACAAACGCTGGGTACGTTGGCCTGTCTCTTTTCATTGATTATCCGCTCATAATTTCAGGTGTCAATTTCATGGAGAAAACAATCTCGATCCGGAATACCGAGATCACTTTTTCGATTTGGGATTTGGGAGGTCAGCGCGAATTTGTCAACATGCTACCGCTCGTGTGTAACGATGCGGTCGCTATTCTCTTCATGTTCGATCTCACCCGCAAGAGCACACTCAATTCGATCAAAGAATGGTATCGACAAGGCCGTGGGTTTAACAAGACTGCCATTCCATTTTTGGTCGGTACCAAGTACGACCATTTTGTCAACTTTCCTCGTGAAGACCAGGAAGAGATTTCAATCCAGGTGAGTTGCTGTCATGAAGTGTAGCCCATTTCTAACTTTGCAGGCCAAACGATTTGCCAAGGCTATGAAAGCGAGCTTGATCTTCAGCAGCACGAGCCACAGTATCAATGTGCAAAAGGTACGATTTCGTTGTCTGAAGTCCTTAGTCTATGCTGACATGTGCTGCAGATCTTCAAAATCGTTCTTGCCAAGGCTTTCGACCTGAAGTGTACAATCCCGGAGATTGAAAACATCGGGGAGCCATTGCTGCTCTATAAGAACGTTTAAACCCTGCACGAGCGGACTCGTGTTTACGCATACGTCTGGACGAATGATGTTGACGAACGAACGTTCCCTCGATCTGAGTTGGCCATATTTGGCCTGGGTTTGAACACTGATCCTGATCTGTATCTCCTCTATTTTCTTCACCTTCTTTTCCACATGCATTGGGTTGCGCCTCGGACAATTCTTTCTCGTCTTTTCTTACCCTGTGTTAATTCCCCACTTGTTCCTTTCTTTTTCTTTTTTCTTTCCTTTCCGATTGTACCTACCTCTCACTTGTAGGCGTATGTCCTCTGTCTAGGTTGTCTGTATTTTCCTTTAACCAAGTTGCGTCAGCCTCTTTGTCAGAGTATTCAATATAATTCTCTGACTGAACGGAAATCATCATGTCCCCAATGCTTCAAAAGATCATCATCTCGGAGCGCAGGCTCCGCTCTTGCTTAGGGCTGGGTAGACGTAGCGCAGCTCGCGCCAGATCGTTGGCAACCTTGGCATGATTACAGCGTCTCATCGCTGTATGTCTGGGCTTTCTTCAAGGCTCATGAGGCCTCTCTTTTGATCAACAAATGGTGGCTTGAAGGATGTGGTCATGGTGCTCCTGACGTGGACCGCCCAAGGTTGCCTATTTGCCATTAGAGCATATCATGAGTTATATAAAGCTGGCTGCGTCTCCTCTGGCTAACATTTCATCCATTCTTAAGCCACTCGACTTGACTGATCTATCACCAGAATGTCTCAAACAATCAGAGCCGGGGAGCGTCCACCAACTTCCACCACAACCAAAAGTCTAGGCTGGATAGTCTACCTACCCTCCCCGTTGATTCCTTATGCTGAACTCGCACGTTTGCATATCATCTTCACCATCCCGCTCGCAACCTGGCAAAGTGTCTGCGGTGTCCTTTATGGAGTTGCAATCGTTCACCGCCAGATTGGACAGCCAGACACATCCCCTTCTTTAGCCGCAGCATCTGCTTCTTTCATTCTCGCAAGCTACTTGATACACGCCTTTGGTTGCGTCTGGAATGATGTCGTTGACCAGGATATCGACCGTCAAACAAAACGGTGCCGAAACCGTCCCGTTGCGCGAGGGGCTGTCTCAACCCTTTCGGCTGTGCTGTACGCCATGCTCATTGTATGGCTTACCTATCTGACACTTGCCCACTCCGGGGTAAAGTTTTCAACAGCGACTATTCTGTACATGGTCTCTATGGTGGCTGCTGCAACGGTATATCCACTTCTCAAACGAATCACCTACTACCCGCAGGTGTGGCTTGGGATGACTATGTCTCTGGAGTTCCTCTCCGCTGCGCAAGGAATACTAGATCTATACCAGCACCACACCCCCAAGGAATCTGAGCTTTCTGAAGGGATATTCTCGAGTCATTACGCTTTCACGACTCTGTCACTCACTGCTTCCGTCATCCTATTTCTCGTGTTTTTCGACAGTCTATACGCTCTATCAGACCTCGAGGATGACCTGAAATCCGGTGCAAAGGGGATGGCTGTTTTGTTCAAAGACAATATTCCCCAGCTGTTGGCGGTTACGATGATATTGGAGCTTTCGTCCTTGGTGGCTGCTGGGTGGGGCGCCTCATTTGGGCGGTTGTACTTTCTGCTCATTCTTGGTGGTGTTGGTGGCCCGTTTCTGATCAAAATTCTGTCGCCGAGGAAGGAGGATATGCTAAACGAGGTGCTTATGCCTATGACTCTCTCGTGTATAGTGGGCGCTTTGTATAGCCAGATTTAAATTGTGTTGAATTAAGGACAGGGGCTGTAGCGCTTGCACTGGTCTGGCTGATGAAGTCCGAATTCAGCTCAACTAGGAGCGCAAAATTATCCTCTTGATTATTATGTTGCAAAAGAATCGTGCCTGTGGCTTACGGTTGTCAGCCCACTACTCCGGATGTCAATGCGGAAGTATATAGTAGTTAAACGCCCCAGGGCCCCGCGGGGCTCCGGGGGGCCGAGCGTGGCGGCTTCCTATTTGGGATAAGCCGCGCGCTCACCTGCAGCTGCACCTGCACCTACACGTCCTGCATGGATGGATGGATGGATGGATTCAGGCTACAACTTCCACCTTTCAAATCCCTTCTATTATTTACAGCCAAACGGGGTCGGCCTGAGAGGGCAAACTATACTACCTCAGCTGTAACCCCCCAGCCACCGCCACCAGGACTGTTGACCTCCATTAGCTCCCCCTTGTCCAGCTTCAATTCTGCCTTCCCACCAACAGAGATCCTCTCGTGTTGCGTTTGATCGGCATTCCACCGGTGCACGTAATTTTCCCCAACATTTCCGTTTCCACCGCCATTCGAGCCATACGGGGCGAAGATCCTTCTGTCGCTGAGGATACTGCATCGCATCGGAATCCTGGCCTCGATCAAACGCGTCGCACCGTTTCCACCCTTGAATTTCCCGCTTCCTCCAGTTCCATGACGGACTGCATACTGGCGGACAATTACCGGAGTGCGCTTCTCTACAACCTCTGCGTCCGTGATCTTTGTGTTAGTTGAATGACACTGCACCGCACTTTCCCCGTCCCAGCTGGGACCGGCACCACAGCCTCCGCCTAATGTCTCGCCATAGTTCCAGCCTGGTTTGATCTCTCCTGTCGCGGGGTCTTTCCCACCAAGCCCCCAGCCGAAACTGTTTGCGCAACCGGCAAAGGCGGCACAAACACCGAACGCTCTGAGAATGGTGTCGATAATACGTTGACTGGCGAGGGTGCTTCCGCAGATGGCGACAGCCGCAGTGGGGTTTAAAGCCGATCCCTTGGGTACACGAATGTCAATAGGAGCCAAACAACCATCATTCAGCGGAATGTCCTGATCGATCAAACAACGGGTGGTGTATATGACGGCGGAATGGGTAACAGAGATTGGACAGTTGTAGTTGGTCCAGGTCTGCGGGCCAGTGCCTGTAAAATCGTACGAAGCGCTTCCGGTGTCCGGATCAATTGTGATAGACACTTGGATGCGGGTCCCATTGTCGAGATAATCGACTGCAGTTAAGGGTTCTGGATGCGAGGCGCTAATCTTCTTGAAGAAGGAACGGACAGCAAGTTCAGCATTGGACTGAATGCCGTACATATGACGGTGGACTGTCTGCAAGGTAAACTCCTCGCACAGATTCTGGAGCAAAAGAATGCCGCGCTGGTTGGATGAAATCTGAGCTTTGAGGTCCGAAATATTGTCGTTGAGACGACGAGTTGGGCTGCAGCCCGGGAACTCTCCCGCGGCCAGAAAAGCAGCCCGCACGTCAGACTCCAAAAACTCACCGTCCTCGACAATTTTCATCGATCGAACGTTGATTCCTTCTTCCCACAGCTCCTTGGAGTCTGGCATCATGGCAGAGATACCTTTACCGCCTATATCGGTGTGATGACCACGAGCGGCGACATAGAACGCGAGAGACGTGCCATCGTGGGTAAAGACGGGACTTATGACGGTAAGATCTGGAAGGTGAGTCCCGCCGCATTCTGGATGGTTGCTGAGTAGCACATCACCAGGGTGAAGCTTCCCCTCCCACAGTTGATGCTGATATTGGATAGCGTACTGCATACTTCCCAGATGGATGGGAATGTGCGGCGCGTTCGCGACCAATTTGCCATCAGGTGAGAAGATTGCGCACGAAAAGTCAAGCCGCTCTTTGATACTCGTCGAGATAGATGTGCGTTGCAGGGTGTTGCCCATTTGCTCAGCGATGGCCATGAACCGATGAGAGAAAATGGAGAGCTGAATGGGACTCAGAACTTCCAACTGGGATTGTAGCAAGGAGCTAGGCTTGTTATCGTCCTGTCTCTCGAGGACCATGTGGTTCGGCAATATATATGCCTGCCATTGGGGCTCCACGAAGATTGTCTGAGTGGTATCGATGATAAGCGCTGGTCCCTCAACTACGGCAGACTCTGAGATCGAGTCTAGGTTGTGCACCGGAATATCTCGCCACGAGGTCTCGACAAAGACCTTAGTGGTTGTCTGCGTCTGCGCAAGACTTGGGTTGGATTTGAGTTGCTCCAAGTCAGGGAATGGCGACGATGCGTCCCGAGTGTTGCTGCCGCCTGTTCCCCGGACCTGAATTGAATCCACAATCACTGGCCGCTCCAGTGTAAATGCGAACTCTCGTTTGTGAGTCTTACGGAATGCATCCCCATAGTCTTCGTCGCCAGGCTTAGAGATAACAAGGTTGGTATCGGTACCTTGGTATCGCAAGCTGAGCGACTCGTCGAAGCGGATTGACTCGGAAATCGCACCTTGAGCTATCAAATCATTTCTTACTTTTGTTTTGATAGCACTGAATCGTGCATTAATGTTCGGAAGTACAGACAAGTCGAATGCTCCGACGTAGGGCTCGACAGACTCAGACTGCAGCTCAGTCTTAGAGATGCCCACGGCCGACAGGATCGACGAGTACTTGTGAATTAGGATACGTTTTATTCCTAAGCGTTGGGCGATGGAGCATGCATGTTGGCCTCCGGCACCTCCGAAACTGACAAGGTTATGGCGTTCTGGATGGAAGCCGCGCGCTTCTGTGGCATTACGAATAGGACGGCTCATGGTTTCATTAGCGACGTTGAGGAACCCTAGGGCAACCTCCTCCGTTGACAGGTTCTGCCCTGTTTGTGAGTTGATTTCTTGTGTGATGACATCGAATTTCTCCGCGGTTGCCTCATAGTCGAGAGGCTCGTCTGCACCAGGCCCGAATATCGAAGGGAACGAGGAGAGAAGCAGCCTCCCGAGAAAGAGATTTGCGTCTGTGACAGTCAAAGGACCTCCTTTGCGATAACAGGCTGGTCCTGGGTGGGAGCCTGCGCTTTCTGGTCCGACGACAAATAAGCCATTCCTTGCAAACAGGATTGAACCACCTCCGGCGGCCACCGTGGCAATATTGAGCATGGGAATGGTGATGTTTCTTCCAGCAATTGTGGTATGGTTCAAATAGTCATACATTCCATCATATCGTGAAACGTCCGTACTAGTGCCGCCCATGTCGAATCCGATAACCGGCGTCCCCTCGTTAGAGTCGTAACAAGTCTTTGCAATTCCGACCACTCCGCCAGCCGGTCCACTGAGAAGCGCTTCGTTGCCTCTGAATCTCGAGGCCGACCTCAGCCCACCATCGGAGCACATGAAGTCAACTCTTTTCGGAAGCACAGAGAAGCCAGCTTCAAAGTCGGCAATATACTGCTTGACGATGGGATACAGAAAGGCTTCTGAGCAGACAGAGCTGCTGCGATCAAGATACTTGATCACCGGACAAATCTCGGATGATGTTGTGATGTAGCGAAAGCCGATTTCTTCAGCGATTGAGGCTGCTTGTTGTTCGTGATCTGGATAGAGGTAGGAATGTAGGAACGCAATTGCTACAGATGTATACCCATCTGCCTTGAGCTCAAGGAGTGCTTGCCGAACTGCCGCAGTGCTCAGCGGTTGAATCACTCGCACGACCTCTCCACTCGTGGTCCGGACGAGGGCGGGGTCTTGAAGCTCTGCTGTCTTATCCAATGGATGGGGGTTCAGGTCATAGTCTTCCACCGTCACTCTCTCATCGATCTCAAGGACCTTTGAGTGCAAGGGTTTCGCTTTTCGGACCTTTAGGTCAAAAAGCTTGGGTCTGGTCTGGTCGCCAATGACACAGACATCCTTAAAGCCTTTCGTGGTGAGGAAAGCAAACTTCTCGCCCTTGCCCTGCAGAAGCGCGTTAGTAGCGATAGTCGTCCCGATGCGACAAGACGCGATGCGCGAACCATCCAGCTTTTCGTTTTTCGGGATCGGGAAACCTTCAATAGCCTCCAGCGCTCGTCGAATGGCTTCCGTCGGAGCATCGCGATAATTGGCTGGATCTTCGGACAAGAGCTTGAAGACCCGATCTGGTTGACCGGCTACTTGAACAAGAACATCGCAAAACGTGCCACCACGGTCTTTTCTATGAGCGTCAGTAGTGGAACAACATCGTGGACGAGAGCTCGTACCAATGGATATGTTTATGTCAGGAGAGGACATGACAAATGATCGAGCTATGAGTCCTATCTTGCTGCTATGATGTGTGCTGCCGATATTATTTTATACCCAGGGATGTTTCCCATGCTAACCCTACTCTAAGATGGAGGAGTGGGCCGTTAGTCCCAATCCAGAGATAGCGAGAATGACACCATCGAATTGCGCGATTGCGGCACTCTCCAAGGGCGATAAAAACGCCAATAGACTGATAAGATCAACAGATCCACTTGCTTTTCCCTCCTTTGCATCGGTCGCACGCCGACAAAAATTTCCAAAATGGACGCCAGTTTCACCACTCATCGGTTTCGTGTGCAACGTGCCTTCCCAATCGAACCGCATGTCGGATCACCTATCTCGTCGAAACCGGGCTCTCGACCGGCCTGTGATCGCTGTCGACGGTTGAAGAAGAGATGTAGCAGGAACCTACCCGACTGTGCGGCTTGCGTCCATGCCGGTCGGAAGTGCTCTTATCAGGTACTGCAAGCACGAGTCCAGCAGTTGACCCAATACGTATCAGAGTTAGAGCAAGAGAGGGACGCACCAGTTGTTGACGGCTGGGAAGAAGCCCAGGAGCCGCCGAATACACCAGGTCGGCAGGTGGCCGAGAGTCCAACAAACATACTCATCTCACGGCTGGAGGTGCCGGATCAGACTGTGCTCGTGGAAGCTTTCTTCCACCATGTTTACAGAGCATATCCCTTTATTGACGAAGAGCGTGTGCGAGGGGCCTTGAACACCACGCCAGACTATGATGATACAGACTCCATTGTAAGTGAACATCACTGCGCTTAAGTGGCAACGTTGACTCTTCGAGATTCTGTATATGGTCATGGCCATCGGGTATACCAGTCTCAAACGCTCTGGTAAAGCACCACCAGGGATCACAGCAGGCTTTGACATCCCTTACGCAAACATCATGCAGCAATGCATCGTGGAAGAAAGCATCGACTCGATACAGATCCTCGTTTTGCTGGCATTATATTCCCTCTTTGACCCCCAAGGGCCTTCGACATGGTCTATCGTTGGAGTGATCACCCGACAGGCTATGGCCCAAGGCCTCACGCGCCCGACAATTGCAGAAGATCTCCCACCAAAGACGGCGGAGTTGCGCCGGCGGTTGTTCTGGAGCATCTTTGGCCTGGACAGAATGATGGCTGTATCTGTTGGTGCGACACCAGGGCTCGTTGTGGATGAACTGGATATCCCCTTCCCTGCCATTACTGTTGAAGAATTTGCGTCTTCAGAGCGAGCAGAACGAGCGTCTATGCTTCAAGTTAGTCGCCATGTCATTGAGCTGCGCCAGCTCGAAGCTAAGATTCTGGCAACGGTGCACCTTCAAAGGCGAATGGCGGTCAGTGCTTTGGGGCAAACAGATCGTAACGCAATAACGACACGATTGCGCTCGGAGATCGAGAACTGGTACAGCCATGGATGTCTCATCTCGCGACCGGAGCTGGATAATGTCCGTCTCCATGATACCATGGGGTGGCTGAACGCTCGCTATTACCATCTCCTGCTCCTCCTCTACTATCCGTGCCAGTTTAACTCCAGCACAATCACACAACGTAACGCGCGCGTCATTGCGCTACTGGAACTTGTCAAAAAATTCAGCCAGTACAATCGTGTCCTGCTCAGTCATCAACAGCTGCCGTTAAATAGAGTGACGCTGAGCCGCCTTGTCCCAGCTTGCCTGATATTAGTATACTGTTTGACACGCGGTGGTGCAAACAGTGGTTTCCATGGAAGAAATGAGATTCGCGCCCTTGTGGACATACTGGACAGCTTTCCTGACTCATGGTTGCACGCTCGGCGTCTGTCAAGGATCATGGTCGAATTGGATGAGCTCGTCACCGGCCGCGAGGAGTATCCTGGGGAGGTCAACCGGGAAGATTGGCTACGATCATTGAGACATGAAATGGTATCATTGCTGGGTGAGGCGCTGGGCAAGGCCAGCTGCTATCAAGACCTGATTGACGGTGAGGAGCAGGAAAGCCTGTCGTACGCTCGGGCGGCGGACGAATCTCCAAACATGTCTGCGCCACCGTTCCTTCCGTTCGAACAGGATTCGAGCACAATTGTGTTCTCGTTTCTCTAGGAGTCAAGTTGGGTCCAGAGCAGCGCATGGCCATTCCATACCGGCCCCACTGCCCAAAAGGGGAATTTCTGTCGGAGACCCTAGATTGCCACGATGTCGAGCCCACCCTCCCCGGATTGCGCAATCTACGGAATCCTGCTACATATAAAATTCAATCGGCCGTTATGGTATACAGCTACACTTGAGCTTATCTCGTCCGAGCAGTTGAGAGCAACCATGGCTTCGGCAGATTCGTTTCCGGCCAAGAACCCTGCCACTGCTATTGACAAACCTTCTTCTACAACTTCACCTTCAGAGCCGATCGAAACTCGTCGTCGCTTCTTTCAATGGCACGAAGCCGGTACGAGTAAGGCCGATAAATGGCTTATTTTCAAGCTTGACTGGTTCCTCCTCAGTTTCAGCTGCCTCGTCTTCTTCATCAAGCAGCTTGATGGAAACAATGTTACCAATGCCTACGCTACCGGTATGGCGGCTGAGCTGGGATTTGGACCCGGCAACGAACTGAGCTGGATGAACACTTATTTCAATGCGGGAGTGATTATCGGCGGACCGTTTTCGAACCTCATATTGACTGTCGTTCGACCTCGCTTCTGGCTGACCTTTTGCATGATGACTTGGTCGTTTTTCGTGCTGTTCCTGTACAAATGCAACAAAGCCGAACAATTCTATGCCCTACGCTTTTGCATTGGACTGTTTGAGTCGGCAGCCTGGCCAGGTGTTCAATATGTGCTTGGGTGCTGGTACAAAAAGAGTGAAATTGCGCGGCGCAGTGGGTTTTTCGTGGTCTCTGGCGTGCTGGGACAAATGTTCTCAGGGTATTTGCAATCTGCTTTACATTCGGGTATGGATGGCAAAGGTGGAATGTCCGCATGGCGTTGGCTGTTTATTTTCGACTTCATCCTTGCTGTTCCCGTGGCGGCCTACGGATTGATTTTCTATCCCGACACGCCAGAGACAACAACCGCGTTTTATTTGAATGAGTGGGAGAGGCATCGAGCCTTGGAGCGCATGGAGGAGGATGGTCGGGCTGCGAACAAGTCCTTGAAATTCGACTGGAATTTTGTTCGTCGGGTGGTCGGCTCGTGGCAGCTTTACACGTTTTCAATTGCGTACAGTCTGTGGACTTTGACCTGTGGGTCGTATGTCATGCAGTACTTCACTCTGTGGTTGAAGTCGACCGGTGATTACTCCATCCCGGAGATCAACAACATTCCGACATGTATCGGAGCGATCAACTTTGTCTTTATGATCGGGACTGGGTATGTTGTTGATCTGGTAGGAGCAAAGGGCAGGGGAGCTGTCTGCGCGGCGGTCGGCTGTCTCTGGACCTTCTGCTTTGCGGTTCTCACGGCATGGGATGTACCCGATAAGCTCAAGATGGCTGTTTTTATTATTTGCGGATGCTACGGATGCTTCACGCCTCTGCTAGCTGGATGGGTGAACTCGGTGTGCGGCGCAGATCAGCAGCTCAGGGCTTTTGTGCTAGGATTCATGGTCTCACTCGGACAGGCGGTTGTTATTCCCTTTCAGCAGCTGCAGTTTCCGAGTGGACAAGCGCCGGAATTCAAAGAGACTCACGGGTGGCCGAGTGGATTGGCATTCGTCGTCGCCTTAACTCTGTTTACGGGAGTAGGCATAGACCTGATCCAGAGGATTGTCGAGAGGAGGAAGTAGTTCAACGGTATCACGAATCCGATGTACAGTTCATAGAATGATTAAAATGGAAATTCTGATCGGACATGCTCCGCCACGTAAAATATAAGAAGACCTAGCTCCCTCCAGATTTCCCAGTTTAGTCTCAAGCCTCAACCTCCCGCCACTATGCCCGACTTCATCACAATCCACAATGCCCGCCTCGCCTACCGACTTCAAGGCCCCGGAGACGCTCCTCTGATCATAACCCTTCACGGTGGCCGCGGCTTTGGCGACCATACCTCTGACTTTTCCGCATACTCTTCCTTGTCGGAGCAAAACTACCGAGTATTGTCTTTCGACTATCGCGGCCACGGCGAAAGCTCCCACACAAAGCCATACACATTCCGACAAATTGTCGATGACATCGAGGGGCTACGAGTTCACTTCGCAGGCCAAGACACGAAAATAATTATAATCGGAGGCAGTTTCGGAGGATTCCTCGCGCTGCAGTACGCGATTGAGTTTCCAGATAATCTATCACATCTAGTCCTACGGGGGACAGCGGCGTCATGGCATCGTATGTTCTTTCCCATCCTGTCCAAAACAATATAACGTACTAATTATACCTAATGGTGCAGACGAAGCGCAAGCCATCGAAGTCCTAAAGACGCGGCTCCACCGATCACCGGGGATGAGCGTCTCGATG
This sequence comes from Aspergillus karnatakaensis, assembly GCF_047715665.1. NCBI lineage: Eukaryota > Fungi > Ascomycota > Eurotiomycetes > Eurotiales > Aspergillaceae > Aspergillus > Aspergillus karnatakaensis. Next base: position 85,475 of record NW_027395730.1, on the reverse strand, counting down.
CTCAAAGACAAGATCTTTGGGTCTTTTGCCTCAGATACGGAGTTTCGGCTTGTGATGCATGCTGCTGCGCCGTTGTATGCGGAGGAAGGGAACTTTGACGCGGATAAAGCGTTGAGGAAGAATCTGGAGACGGTGTTTAATCGCGAAGCACATGATAACCTTTACTCCGAGGAGGAGAAATATTTTGATTATCGGGAGAGACTAGGGCAGATCAAGGCGAAGACGTTGATTGTTGTGGGAGAGAAGGATTGGATTTGTCCGAAGGAGCAGTCGGAAGTTATTCAGAGGGGCATTGAGGGGTCGAAACTGGTTGTTGTGCCTGGGGCGAATCATAGTGTGCATTTGGAGAAGAGAGAGACTGTTTTGCAGGCTATCGCAGAGCATTTGGTTTAGTATAGAGATGACTATACGTTTTTATCTTTCCTTTCGGATTCTTTGTTGAATTTACAGTGCCATCTATTTATATAGACTGTCAACCTCTATACCCCGCACCCCACCATAAAAACACCAACAGCAACCCGTCAATAGAATCATCAATAAACACTCAAGATACTAATGACCATCTCTCTCCTTCAATAACTCTTCAATATGGCCATTCAACCAATATCCCCCCAGCACCTTTCTATCCAAATTCCTAGCTCCATCCACCCACCCAATGCACTTCCCCTCAGCCCCACAAGTACACTGAAACGCCTGATCCATCTCCCACTCCGAGCTCGGATAGAAGAATGTCAATGCATCTCCTTTGTTTAATGGCTTATCGTCCACGACTCGGACTTCCATTTTTCCCATGTCGAAGACTAAACTCGGGTCGCAGGAGTGGTTGCAGTAGACGAGGTCGGAGTTTAGTTCGATGTGGCTGTCCCGGGAGACCTGGACGGTTGTGTAGGCTTTTGGTGCGGGGGTGGAGGTTGTGATCTTGAGAAAGAGGGAGCCGGCTGGGAGAGAGGTTGCCGATATAGCGGCCGAGGAGAAGGCGATGGGGGAGTGGGAGATTTGGATCAAATCTGGGTGGGTGGGGGTGTGCTTCTTTGCTGTAGGAGAGGGTGAGAGAGGTTCTTGGGTTGCGATGGGAGACATTTTGGTGGTTAGTTGTAGAAGAGGAAGGGAGATGATGATCGGAATTAAGTTGCGGGCCAAAGTGACTGTATTTATACCTAGTGAAGAAGAATGGATGACGCTCTTGATGAACCTCGGTTCAAGATGCTATCCATGGACGCAAGCGGAAGGCTCGGTAGGTGGGCCTGAATAGCCTCACCTTATCTATATTTATACAGGGCTTTCCAAGTTTCCTTCCGTCCGAGTCCGAGGTATATGCCGACCTCACATGGCTAGATTATGCCTGGATAGCTATCCCTCGGCAAGTTTACTCTTCTACTGATCTATAGTAGAGTCTGTAGCTCCTTCCCATCTAACCACCTCTCCAAGTTCTCCGCAACAGCCTTATACCACCCATGGATCTGCTCATCGCCATACCCCATATGTGGCGTGAGCAGGACCTCACTGCGTCCATCCTTCCCCCACTCCGTCGTCCGCCAGGGACTATCTTTCGGCAACGGCTCAGACTCAAAAACATCCAATGCCGCACCCGCAATGCCACCCCTCGACAAAACATCCAACAGCGCCTTCTCATCAACTAGCGGTCCCCGCGAGGTATTCACGAGCAGCGCCTCCTTCTTCAGTGCCTTTAGTTCCTCCACCCCAACAATCCCGCGACTCCGATCCGACAGCACATAGTGTAAGCTGACAACATCGGCTTTCGCAAAGAACTCCAACTTATCGCGCACCACCTCAAAATCACCCTTCTGTAACCCAGCACCCGTCGCAGCTTCGTCCGCTTTCTCCTGAGTAAGATTTGTAGACCATGCAATGACATCCATTCCGAATCCCTGCTTTGCGATTCGTCCAACCTCAATTCCCAACTTGCCTAGTCCCACTAACCCGAGTGTTTTCCCTGCAATACTGACTGCTAGACTTCCTTGCCATTCGCCATTCTTAACAGCCGCATCGTCGCGAGCGACATGTCGAGCTAACCCGAGGATCAAGGTCCAGGTATGTTGCGCCGTTGAGGGAACACCACGGGCGGGTCTAGACTGTGTTCCTGCGACTGGAATGCCCTTCTCAGTGCAATATTTCACGTCGAGCGAGGCATTTCGCGTGCCTGTTGTAAGGAGGAGTTTCAGGTTTGGAAGCTGGGAGAGTGTTGAAGAGGATAGCGGGGTGCGTTCTCGCATTGTGAGGATTATGTCGAAGGGTTTGAGACGTTCGATTAGTTGCTCTCGTTGAGAGGAATCTCGCGGGTCGAGGGTCGTGGGAAAGTAGGAGATTGAGAGGCGGGGTTCAAGGTGGGAGAGGTGCTCGGAGGAGATGCCTTGGTAGTCGTCAAGGACGGCGAGACGGAGTTTGGTGTCGGTCATTTTGTGTGCTTTAGGCAATAATGGTCCTGAAGAGATGGGGTCTAGAGAAGAAGAGCAAGTTTAAAAGAACAATTGGAGAAGATGAGGAGGAGGATGATTTATGTCATTCCGGGGAAGCTTTTACCCCGCTGCCCCGCCGGCCGGTATCGCTTCAACTATACAATCACCCAATCTTCTACATTATGGCGTTTATCGCCACTAAGCATGCGAAGAAGTTACCCAGTCGATATTTACAAGTCTGTAAAGACCCTGGTTGCAAACTCTTCGAACCCTGTCAATCGCCCCTTCACCAGCTTCAGCGTCTCTCTAAGCTTCTCCTCCGTCCCAGGGCCAAAATACCCCGCCGAATCGAAGAACTTCATCATGGCCACCACCCTCCACCCCATTTCCTTTTCCATAAATCCCGCATACACCTCACTTGGAATCTGCTGATATTTGACTGTCTTCCCTGACGCCTTCGAGATGATCTCCGCCATCTCGGAGAATGAGCGTAGCTCCGAACCAGCATACATCACCCTCCCGTTCATACCAACGGGATCTTCTAGAAGGGGAACGATGTATTCGCCTGTGTCAGCAGGTGTCTCAATCATAGGAATCTTGGTGCTCGGATCGTTGACCCCGGCAATAAGGTAGGTGCCGTCGTCTTGCTTATGCGGTCGCATCATGGTGGCTAGGTTCTGCATGAACATTCCCGGCGCGAAGAATGAAGACTTGAGAGGGAGTGTCCGGATGTATGCCTCGATTTCGGCCTTGACGTCGAATTGGTCGACTGGACCACCGCTCCAGAGGGTGTTGCAGTGTACTGCTGTGCTGAAGATGATGTTCTCAACGCCAGCTGCGACACAAGCGTCGGCAACGGTTTTCCCCTGCTGGAGCTCAAGGGCTTTACCATTGGCTTCGTAGACAGTTTCGGTGATGATGATGACGGTGTGTGCTTCGCGTAGGGCGGCAGGGAGGGTGGATGTGCTGTTGAGGTCTGCTTCAACAATCTCAATTCCCTTTGCCGCTAGGTCTTTGGCCTTTGGCTTAGAGGCATCACGAGTTATTCCGCGGAGAGAGTACTTCTTGGACAAAGTAGGGTGGTCGAGAATGGTGGTAAGGATAGCGTTGCCCTGTTGGCCGGTGGCGCCGAAGACGACGAGATTGGACATTGTTCTGTTGTTTCTGGTGAACCTTAAATGGATTGATCGTAGTGGAATTGCTCTCATAGTTTAGAATTATATACTGAATGGTCTCGGTTGGTAGAACTATAGAGCGTATCTTAACTCCGAGATCGAAGGCCGGGGCTGAGCCTGGAGACCGACCGGAGATAGGTAGCCCGGAGGTAGCAAGACATCTTTTCAGCCGCCTGTTGGATGAACTGAAGGTCTTGCCTACCTACCCGATGGGCGTATGATTTGCAACAGCAAGCGATAATGGAGACCTAGATTGAGCAGCAAAAAGACAACAAGAGGGACTAACCTGAATTTGAACCCCTGCAACAGTAACACATCCTCCTCCACTGATCTCATTGACGTGAATGTTGATGGCAAAGATGGATGACATGCTTGATGATATTTACATTGTCTACATATATACAGATCTCACACAAAGTTAAGGCTCCGGTGAATTTTCCTCGTCCACAAGGACATCGTCAAACGCCGCCGCTCGGTTCTTCAGCCTTATTGCTGCCTGCTCTTCACTCGATGTATCTGAGACAGACTTATCAAGCTCCACTGTCCGGTTAGCGATCTGGAGGGCGGCTTTTGCATCCCAAATCCCTTCTCTCCGATTGCATATCGAGAGCAAATACATGGCTTTCTGTTGCACAGTGGGGTCGCGTGATCGTGATGCTGTCAGCGTAAGAGCAGGAACAACACCGAGAGAGAAGGAAAAGGTTCTTTTCCTCGATGAGTGATTAGCTGACTCTCGAGCCAGGTATCCCTCCGCAAGTGCGACAATCTGTGCGAAGTTGTCGTTGTGCGGTCCCCACACGTCGGCAGGATCCCACGTATTCGCCGTCAAGAGCATTGGAGACAGAAGAAACCAAATATGCAGGATGTCCGGGTCCTGGCCGTAGTCATCGCCCAGTGAGGCTCCTGCATTTGGCTCTCGAGTGAAATTTGCATGCAGTGCTTTCATTTTATTTTTGATGTCGTTCTGCGATGTGGTTATAGCGGGTCCCGGTGTCTCTCCCTTCGCGACAGCTCTGGCTGCATCCAACATCCCGTGAAGAATATGATTCCAAAAGCCATTTAGAGCGTCGTGTACATCATCTTCCGGTGTGGGATCGCCTGCGATCACTTCGAAGCAGTCCTGCGGCGATGTCATACTCAAGGTGCTTCCTCTCATCTCAATTATTTGGTTGTCGAGCCTTACGAACAATGACCTCATCGTCCGCCTCGGAATCAGCAGGCCCGTTCGTGGATCATCATCGTATTCTCGCAGCAGATTCAATCCCGAGCGCATGTGGATGATCGCCGCCTGCGTCGACCCTCGCAAACACTCAAAGCACGCAAAAAATATACAAGAAATCAGAAGAATATCGGGAGACATCGATGCCATCCCCCGAGAATTCGAAATTACCCGATCCTGAAGCAACCGCAAGGCTTTCCCATACTGCTGCATCGCAAACTGCGCCATCGGGCTCCACGTCCCGATTGCAGAAGAATCGTCATACTCAAAGACCTGCTGCATGGCGCCTAGGGCGATCACCGCACGGGCCAACACATCCTCCCGATGAGCCGCCTGGAGAACGGGCTGCGAAAAGTGGATCGGAAAGCGCGTGCGCATCTGCGCAAGGAAGAAATCGAGAGAATGCTTTTCAGCGCCCGTGGTTGCAAAACTGGCGCGAGGAGTGTACACCACAATCCGCAGATTCGACTTTGGATCCTGTGAGGGGCTGGCGTAGGCACAATCCCTCTTTGAGCGGGCGCAGTTTCGACAAGTGGGTTTGGTTTCATCGCATTTTATTCGACGTGCTCTGCTGGGGTTAGCCAGGACGTAGGTATACTGCCGGGGGGGCGATACAGACTTGCAAACCAAGCATCCCGACCGAACCTTGGTCGTGCCAATGCGAAGATGCTTCTGCTTCTCCATTTAAAACTTTGTTCAGAGTCATGAAAGGGAAGAAGAAAGGGGAGGGGAGCACTTGGGAGTCGGAGATACTGGAGGGAGACTAAAAATGGCTCCGGCCCGGAAACAGCACTAGCCTCCGATGTAGATCCCCTGCTTCCCATTGGTTAATTCCTCCATAAGTACAATTTCATTGTTGGTTCTTCATCTGCTCTAGCCTCCGCGTAATTCCAAATCGCTGCCTAACAAGCGTTATGGCCTGATGATACTGACCACAACCACTCCGCCGGTGACTTTTGTGAAAAAAAAAAAGCCTGGTACCTAGCCTCTACGGCTCCCTCTAAGCTCTTCCTTCCATATACCCCGCAATTCCCAAGTCTCAATGATGGGTGCTTAAGGTTCGGCTCGAAGCTATCGCTAGAAAATCACTGCAATCTCGAAATGGATTTTTCCAGAGCAACACTCGGGCGCAGTCTATCAATCCCTGTATAAGAGCTCCAAGCTCGCCTCTCCGTGTCACATCTGAGACATCGTATCAGTAAAGACCTTGAAAGCTTAATGGCATGCGGTTGCGCCTTCCAAGACTTACCTAATAGCTTGCAGGAGGCTTATTTCCAAAGCGGGGGGCCTTGTTTCTCTTATAGAACTTCACGTGATTCAGTTATATCTACCGTATCTATACTATTGTTCAAAGTGAGAGTTTCGATGTTCCGAGTAGCCAGTACCTGATTTATTAGCAGTTCTTGATTCTGGTACATTGAAAATATAACCCCGCTAAATGCTCAAAATTGTTCACTATGTACAAGATCTAGACAGCGTTTCTCCAATCGAATTATGCTGCATCAACATATCTCTACCAAAACTATCATTACCCCTCGCCCGAGGCAACTAATTGTCATTGACCAGGCGAAAAGCCGAACCCGCTCGACTCCTCCAACCCGCGCATATCATCCGCCCTTCCAATACTCAAACTCTCATACTTTCTCAACATATCGTTGATACCGCTGGCCGCGTGCGCCTGGAACCCGCCATCTACAGACCCAATATACTCGCCTCTTTCGGCCAGCCGCTGTAACCCCTCGGCGTAATGGTTCCAGCGATCAGGAAATTCGGAAGAGTCATTCTTGAAGAAAAGCTCTTCAAGTTCAGTCGGAATCTTGATTGAGGATTCCCACTTTCCGCACTCGAGCCGAGATCGCACGGAGTGCCGGAAAATGTGGAAGAGATTCATGCCAACTTGGGAGCGGGAGGCGATGACGGAAAAGGCGCTGGTTAAGGAAAGGAAGTCGTGGTCTAGGACGTTGAAAGAGGTTTGTTCAAGGAATGCGAAGAGAGCCAGGAGGATGGCGTACATGGCGAACTGGTGGGCGCGGTCCATGCCGTATGCACGTTTGTGGAGGCGGGTAAGGGAGGATATTTCGCGGGCAGAGGAAAGGGCCACTTCCAAGGAATCTCGGTCAGCGGCACGGGTGGAGGGGGCTGGTGCTGCTTGGCCGGTTGCATGGTTGAAGGGGAGTTTGCCGTCGAACCAGTCGCAGTAGAGGTTTATTAGGAGGGCGTGGTAGCGCATGCTAGAGGGTGATGAGTGAGGGTTCTAATAGTGGGTCAGAAAACGTACCGTAGGAGGATAATGTGTGGTGCTGGTTGCGAATTGGGGTTGAATATTGGGGGCAGTGCAGATTCCCACGCGTGAAGGTCATTGAACAAACTTTGTTTCTGTTGCCTTATATCCCCGCTTGGTCTTCTTGATGACGGACTCAGTATAAGAGACATGTCTCTTGCAATATAGGACAGCCTGCACGCTTCATCAAAAGTCTGGCTCAGCCAAGACGGCCTGTGAGGTCTGTTTGTCGGATACGGAATCCAAATATCCGTCGGCTTCGATTCCTGGCGGTCTATCCGCTCGATACTGACTTCATTTACGCAACTCGGCCGCAGAAAGTTTGTGTGGACAATCGTGTCAATTTGGAACAAGCCCCATGCCGTGCGTTTGACTGACGACACCATGTCTTCCGACATGTGCGCGCGATTGAGATCCAGGTGAGGACTGTTAATGATTCCAAGTGATTCCGCCATCTCAAGTGCCTGGCTGAGCATGATATAGCCATTGTCATCATCCCCTATCATTGAATATCTAGACACGTTAAGAGAGGTTTAGACACCTACGATACCATGGTGGTGACGCACCTTTCGTATAATAGCAGTGATGCCTGCAGCGACGCCAATCGGACGACGGAACCCTTTTCGAAACGGCTGTCCTTCAACAGCCTCTCGGCCTCTGCGAGAAAGTCGGTACCTTTTGTTTTCACATCTCCCGGGACGGCATATGCCTCGGAGTAGTGGGAGTAGTGCTGCCACAGGGTTAGTCGACAATATGTACTGCAGGCGAGAAACGTACACAAGCATTGGCGAGCAAGGAGTTGACCAGAAGCGGGCTGCAAAAGTCCGACTGAAGATTGCCCATCTGCCAGTGTTTGATGAGAATTTCACGGTCCACAAAGGCGTAGAAGGGGTAATCCCAGGTAAAGTAAAGCGAGACCAAATGAGAGACTAGCGCATCGTCATCCGTAACAGTTGTCCACGGTTTCGCAGGGACCTTGACTGGAGCCGAGTCGCACAGATAATGCACATCCATGACCTTTGACCGAAAGGCCGGTACGCCACTTTCCACCTCATACTTCGACAGAAGCCTCGGGAGAAAAAACGACGAGCTGGTAGCGGAATTTGAAGAGGGCACGCGGCCAAATGCGCGGTCGAGGTAGTTTCGCACATCGTCATGTGCAGCACCATTTCGAACCATATCCAGCACCGGTCGAACGCCTGTTTCATCAGTGGAGCGCACCAGGCGGAATAGATCATCTAAGAGGTTGCGATAGTAGTCAGGGTCGCTGGAGTGGTCCTGTTCAGCGCCTCCAACTCCGTCTTCCTGACCACTCCAGCGGTGCCGACAATTACGGCAGGGGGCCAGTGCGGAACACCTCTGGCCATACTGGTGGAAAGTCACACAGGAGTCCGAGTCACTTGCGTCTGACATCCTAGTGAACTCGAATCCATCGACTGGGAGGCTGGGAGGCTGGGAGGGGAAGAAGAGGTAGGTAGGAGGTAGGCAGCGGGCGGTTAATTCAAAGAGAATTCATCGTGGTTGGTAGGTTAGGTAGTCCGAGATGGAGAAATGGATGTATGGATTGTAAGGTGTGGAAGTTCGATCGGTGACATCAAGCTGGGTGCTCGTTCCTGTGACGTGACGGGCCGATGACGCGCACTTCTGCATTTTCTCTCTCTCCACCCTGCGATTTCTTTCCACTACCTATTATTGCGAACCTGCGGTCGCAGCAATAAAAAAAATAAGGAGGAGGAGGAGGAGAATAGTATGCACTGCATGTAGTACCTTGATTACGTCCATCAGGCAATAATTCAGCCCTGTTCGCTGATACTTCCTCTTTGGGAAGGGATTTACCTCCCCCACGGAATATACACGCGCTCGCAAATCACGCAGCCGATGGGTTATGATCATGATCTCTATTGTCACATGAAGTCTTCGGTATTCGCAGCTCCATTCCCCATAGTCTCAACCCTCTTCGCAATCACCCGCACACCTGGGCACTACTTAAGAATCCAGAAAGGCTACCCGGCGTTACGGTAACTCGACAAGTGGTTCGCAGAGCTAGGCAAGGTACGGTCCAAGCCTGGTGAACAACTCGACTTCCATGCGCTCGGCGCCGTCTGGCTCACTTAGTATTCCTTCTATGGTATCAGGCTCCAAATCATGCTCCCAGTCTTTGATCTGGGAATTACCTTTCATCATCTTGAGTAGGCACATTTTCAGGTGCCATCGAAGCAACCGGGGGCTAATGCGATCGTTGGGATTAGGAGAGTTGTGTGTAGCACCCTTTATCCGGTTCCCCCCAAGCCTGCGCTTCTTCTCCACGGTGTCTTCTCCGTGGAAGCAGATGACTTTGTAATCTGCCTGTAGGGATAGATACCGATTAGGTAGTCAGCATACGACCATTGAGCAGGAAACTCACGTCAGGGTCGATTGCAATAAGGAAATTGTCCCACAAGTGATGGATGTCCGATCGCAGTAGAAGCCCGTTCTGGGCGGAATATAGGCCCGTCTGGGTGATTGCGGTTGCCGGACTCGTGTCAGTAATGTGTTGTTGCAAATTCTGTTGCCTCCATTCTGCAACCCGGCTCACAGGATATATGTGAGCGGCGTCGGATCCAGCATAGGGGACCGGAGTCGTGTTCCCCAGCCCATCGCCAGTAATCACGCACTTGTCGTCTCGTTCTCGTACAGAATCTCGAAAGTGCCTTTGCTGCAATCTAAGTGTCAGGTTCACATTTATAACATGCAATATCTCGTACGTACGTGAGCGTTGCGGTCAGCAGAGACTTCTCTCGAGGACGGTTCGCTTGAGTAAAGGCGTCGGATGGAAAGCTCGGCCGTAGCAGTTACGTTTATAGGATTGGAGTCTATATTTGCTTTGCTGTAAGCATCCATCTGCTTCCATTATAGAAACACAGCCGCAGTTTCTGAGTAGATACTTACTCGACTGTAGAACGATATAAGCCCCTGGCCTCACGAGGCTATGTCCATTCCGGCGAAGTTTAGTGGCCGTGGACCCATCCATATTCAAGTGAAAGATTGCCCACTGGGGGCTAGGCGGCCCGGGAAATTCTAGTATTTGGGCGCTGTATCTGTAAAGCATTGTCTGGGTGACGTACGGCGAAATCGTCCGAATGGTAAGGCCTATGAAAATATCCAGAAATCTGTCAGACAGGATGAATCATGCATAGGAACATGCATAGCATGGAAACCCACCGCCGAGTATCTCTCCGGTGTTATCGTACAAGAGTAAGTTCCTGCCCTCGATCTTTGATTCTTTGAGCTGGCGGGTCATAGTGATCTGCTGGATCGAATGAAGCAAAAAGTGGTGTATGAGGAGCGACAGTGGTGGGAGCTTTGGTGATACTAGATAGACTAAGAGAGCGAAAGAGAGGGAGAAGTGAGGAGCTAGAGAAGTGAGGAGATAGTAGAGTGAAGAGATGATGAAGTGAAGAGATGGAGAAGTGAAGAGAAGGCGTGGAGGAGGCAGATAATAGGTAGCCCTGCTATGGCCAACATGCTGGAACTGACAATCCATAGTTACCTAGCTGATCAGGATATGAATGCCATCTCAGATATTCCACGAGGAGAAATACTCTGGACTAATAAAGTTTTCCATGTGATTCTGATATGCTTTGTGGCTGTAACTATAAGACGGGAACCCTCAAGTGCACCTCATTATTAGGCTATGGCAGCTGGTTCTATCTAGCCTGTTTGCGTTCCAAATCCAGTGATCCACGAGTAGTAAGCTGTCCAACCTTGGGGAAATTTTGATCTGATTTTCGAGAACAAAGAACCGGACAACCAGCACTGCCTCAGCCTGCGCTGGATAGGGCGCTATGGTTCAAAGAAACAAAGGAAAGCATGGAATAGAAAAGATCCTGTCTTTCTGCCAGACTCTCCCCAGTCAAGTCAGACTGTCCAGTACACACTATGACCCTAATCAATATCTTTTGCCTCCTCGTCGTTGCAGCCCTGTCTGTGGTGGCTGAGGAGCCAGGCTTCTTCGTCAACCCCTCCTCCAGGCAGTTCAGCCAGTGGACGCTCGGCGAAGAACAAGCCATCTCATGGGAGACAACGCTAGACGTGTTCAACATCTCTTTCTACCAGCAAAATCACATTGTACTGAAAACCCCAGTCCACATATACTGTACGCGGCATTCCATCCTCGAAACCAGAGACAGGTATCTAACTAGAACCAGCCAAAACCGACGCAAGCGACGAGACAACGAGCTTTACCTGGGCCGTGCAGCTCCTCGGCTTCGACCTTGATTACTCGGGCGCCTTTTTTTTCGGCCTTGACTCCAATACCTCTCCTGAACTCGGATTTACCTCTGCATACTTCACTATCATCGAGCCCACAGCTGGGGAACGAGATGCACATACATCATCTCCGTCGAGCACATCCACTTCTCTCGTCTCTAGGACCAACGTTGATTTTCGCTCCAGTCGAGCATCGGAAACGCCCGATCCAGATGCGGGGCTTTCAGCGGGGGACAAAGCTGCGCTCGGGGTGGGCTTCGGGATTGGTTTGCCCATTCTGTGTGGTATCGGTGTTCTGATTTGGCAGAGGATGGATCGGTCGGGGAATAAGAAGGATAACGAGGAGCTGGTGGAGGAGGCTCCGAAAGACTGGATCACTGAGTTACCGAAGATCTAGGTAGATGCACATGCTCATCAATCTGATGGAGCTGGGCAGCTAATATATAGTATATGGATGGATGTAGGCATGCTGTTGGTTTTAATTGTGATAGCTTGGTTGAGGTTAGGAAGGACTAGGTCCTCGAAGAGTGGCCCTGTAGTTGTATATCAAGTTCGCTTTCTTCCCTTCCCTCTTGAGGCTGCTGTTAGTTCAATGTGTCAATGTTTGTGCTGGCAATAGAACAACAGAAACAACCATGTTTCTCGTCGCAAGGGTTGGATGAGAACCATGGCCATCTGCATAGGGCTGACTGACCTGCTAACTATTTCTGTGGGGACAACGCCACCAAAATGCACTGTACAGCTACTCCATAATCCATATAAATCCCTCTCATGACATCGGAATTAAGAACAGCTCAACCGCCGTCAAGGACCCTGTGGCCCATTTAAAACCCAAAGCCTCATCCCCGGCACCGGGAATTCGTGACAGATACTTCGATTGGCCCCCACGCCAGGCAGATTCTATCATGGGGCATCAGGGCAATAGGTAACTTGTTGGAGACACTCGTCTGCCAATCATGGCCGTGACTGTGTTGCTGTCACTGCTACAGCCAGTCTATACAAATGACGATCAGTACGTCACCACGTGCACAGCCTCAGGGTTAGTCTCATCTTGCCATCCACCTCTCAAACTCAGAGATCCATCGGTTGATAATTCCTGAGGCTGAGATCCACTCTGTTTTCCGTCAGTTGGGGCTTTAAATCAACCTTTGCCTGCACTTTCTCCAACAACCTATACCTCATTGTGCCGTGCCCCTTGCCAGAATCTCTCTGAAGAAGTACACCATCCGCCCCTTTTCTACTGAAGGCCACTAAATCCTATTCCAGAACGAAAAACGAAAACAAAATGAATCCCGACAGCAAACCTCTACAGCCACCGCCGCAAGTCTACGCCCCGACCGGGCCATCAGCCTACGACTACGAATCGGGCCGACAAATCCCCAAGAACAATCTCAAAACATGGGCTCAGGTCCGGCAAGAATGGCGGCACGGATCTAAGCTGAGGGTGTTCAAGTACTATATCATGTATGCCTTGGTTGGGTTCATCGTTGGGGCAATCATTGGCCTTATTATTGGACTGATATTTCGGTACACTTGACGCTGGAGCCAAACATCTACTTTTTTTTTCTTCTCTTTTGTTTCATTGTGATATCCCTGTGTTTGATAGATTCCCTTGGTTCAGGAACTAGACTCTCGAGGTCGATGGTTACACCTTCCGTATAGGTTCATGCGGTGGTGCTCGGGAGACCTCTTGCGCTTGCAAAGTCTGAATTGATTCATCTTCTACTCTCTGACTAATTACGGGACTACTATGCATTCCTTGCACATTCGTGGACTTGCGACTGCCTTGCTCATACCCACCGTGTTCCTGTCGTCTCATGTAGACGATACTATCGCCCGCGACGTCTGCATTCTTGGAGGCGGGGCTACAGGTACATACGCTGCAGTGCAGTTGATCGAGCGTGGGCGCAGCGTCGTGATTGTGGAACCAAAGGACCACCTAGGAGGCCATTCCGATATGGCGTATTTGCCTGGTGGCAAGGAACTGGACTTTGGTATACGCGCGTACTTTGATCAGGAAGTCGTCAAGGATTTCTTCGCCCAGCTCCACGTTGAACATGAACTGTTTCACCAGCCTGCAATCCTCACAGACTATGTCAACCTTGAAACTGGCCAGCGAGTGCTGCCGAGCAGTACTGACGCTCTGGCGTTGCTCGTGGCTCTGATTCGGTACAGAAAGGTGACCGAGCCGTTTAACTATCTGATCCCGGGCGCATTTGATCTCCCAGATGAGGTGCCTGAAGTACTCCTCCGTCCGTTCCGGGAATTTGTTGAAGAGCACGACTTACAAGCTGCGTTGCCGATCATATATACTTTCACTGACGCGCTGGGTGACGTCTTGAAAGCGCCGCTGTTGTACGTCTTGCAGTTATTCGGGCCATCTCACATCGATGCTTTGCTCGAAGGTCCTTATATCAGGCCCAGAAACGGTTCAAGCACGCTGTTCCGGCAGGCAGCTCGGTATATTGATGAGGATCATAATGTCCTCTATGGAAGCGCGGTCACCAAAGCCACGCGGAGCTCTGATGGCGTTGAGCTTGTGGTGAAGACTGCCAATGGAGATCGCAAAGTGGTCAGCGCGAAGAAACTGCTTATCACCTTTCCTCCAATCCTATCCAATCTTTATGGCTTTGATCTTGACGAGAACGAGCAGCTGCTCTTCTCCAAGTGGAAATACATAAACTACTATGCTGCCGTGCTCACCAACACTGGCATACCCGATGGCTTCAACATCTTCAACACCGACCCTGAAAACCAGCCTGGAGGTCTCCCCACTGCCCCGTACCAGTGTATCATAGACTATTCAGGCTTCCCGGGATACTACAGAACCAGGATCATGGGCGCGATGGACTTTTCTGAGGACGACGCTAGGCAGCTGGTGATGGACGACTTCAGGCGCATGGGTGAGGCAGGCACATTTCCAATCACTGAAGAGCCTGAAATCGTCGCCTTGGAGTCTCATGTTCCTTCGACAATGATGGTTTCGGTGGATGACGTCCGCGCTGGATTCTATCGGAAACTCTACGCACTGCAAGGAGTGCGCAGTACCTACTACACTGGACTAACCTTCTGCACCGATTACTCGACTCAGCTCTGGAACTACACTCTGGGTGTTGTGAATATGGTGGACTTGTAAGAACCACACTGTATATTATCGGACTATCATTGATCGCATCTTGTATGATCCATAACATCTCCAGCCTCGCCTGATTGAAAGCTTGTTCTTAGTTGAGTCAGTGCATCTCCAGCTCCAGCTCTCCTAGGGCCAGATCTTCGGCCGATAGAAGGGCCTGGCCATTCAGCAGGGTGATTTCCTGAAGCAGCTCCTTTGTTTAATTGGTCAATACTATCTAGAAAGTGAATATACCAGACCCAGGTGCATACAGGCACACTACAACCCACATCCAGACATGCAAGATCACAAAACCTGCGAATGTGGCATTCACTCCAGGCCAGAAGAATTGCATCATATAAAGTCTATCTACGTCGCCATCCTACAATCTTTCTTACACCTTTCTTACATCGCCAGATCTCACCACCAAAAGTCATGGTGAAAGCGAGCACTTCCAAAATGGCTCTCCAAAACCTTCTTATCTTCCTCAGCCTTGTCCCAAGCATTACTCCGGCTCCTATCCAGGACACCAGCTGCTCCAGGCTTAGGATTCCCTCGATACCTGGCGCAATGGTTCTTCGCATGACCACTGCTCCTGTCAATAACTACAACCTACCCGAAAACCCCAGCTCTCCCCCGGACAATCCTCAATCCGCCACTTTCTGCAAGGTCTCGATCGTTCTTACGCACACCGGCTCGGATGATATCGTCTACATCTCAACCTGGTTACCTTCTAATAGACACTGGAATGGGCGATATGCTGCTACTGGTGGTGGAGGGCTCGCAGCCGGATATGACTCCAACATGGTTGAGCCCTTCCTGGCCGGCTTTGCAACCTCGTCTACCGACGGGGGACTTACACTCAACCATACCATCAATCCGCAGAGCGGCGTGTGGGGTGTCAATGAAGACAACTCGCTCAATGAGGTCCTGATGGAAAACATCGCGAGGCGATCGACACACGACATGGCAGTCGCCTCCAAGAATCTAATTCAGCAGTACTACGGCACCGAAGCAGAGTACTCCTACTTTGTCGGATGTTCTCAGGGTGGCCGTCAAGGATATGCTGCCGCCGCCAAGTACCCAGCCGACTTTGACGGAATCCTCGCAATAGCACCTGGGCTTGCCTCCGACAACGCAGGGCCGGCAGCCTTCTGGCCGATCGTTGTCATGCACAACGAAGGGGAGATGGTTCCACCTTGTGTTTTCGAAGAGTTTCAGGGGGCTATCATCAAATCCTGTGATTGGCTTGATGGGATCGAGGACGGGCTGCTCAACGACTATGATCTCCTCAGGACTTGTCCAATTGTGTTCAACGCGTATGAGCTAGTTGGGAAGGAGGTTGATTGTCCAGCCACCGGCACAATCACCATCACCAACCGTCACGCAAGGATTGTTCGCAAGATCCTCGATGGACCGCGGACGTCGAAGGGCGTGAGGAACTGGTATGGAATGGCGCCTGGCGCGACTTTTTCGGGTGTTGCGAATACAACCTACAGCAACGGCAGCTGGATCCCCTCACCCTTTGCAACGGCCGCTGCGTGGCTGCAAAATATGGTTGTTCGAGACGCCGAAATCGACATCACCAAGCTGTCCTACCGCAAGTACTTTGAGATCTACGACAAATCTATCGACATTGGCGCGCGTTTCGTCGGCGACGACTACCTTGACCTGTCCGAATTCGCTCAGAACGGAGGAAAGCTGCTCTCGTGGGTCGGACTTGCCGACGAGTATATCCCTCCTTTGCACCTCCTTGACTTACACGACATTCTCACCGCACAGTTTGGCAATCTGGCCGCCGTGGACGAATTTCTTCGTGTCTTCACTGCTCCTGGAGTCGGCCATTGCAAGGGTGGGAATGGCCCTCAGCCAGTGAAGCCGCTCAGTGCGCTCGTGCAATGGGTTGAGCATGGCGCCGCTCCAGAGACACTTCCTGCTCAGACCGTCAGTGCTGTCGGAAAGAATATCACTCGGGACTTGTGTCTTTACCCCAAGAAGCCTGTTTATCTTGGTGGCGATATGCACGTCAAAGGAAGCTTTGAGTGCCAGAACCCCGCTGCGAACACCTCTACTCCTAGAGATCAAGAGGAAGACCTGGTGCAGGAGCCTGTCGAGGATCAGGGCGATGTCAAGGAGGACACCGACCAGGAGAGCCCCGATGCAAACGCGGATAACGAGGATAACACGCAGAACGAGGAAAAGGCGCAGAGCGAGGAGGAGGAGAAGTACGAATTCCATGGACTGAGTGTGAAACACAAAATCATGATCGCGTTCTCTTATTTGACCGTGCTGCTGATCATGGGGGTAGCTGCCTTCACCGCTTATGTCTAATGGGCCGTGGATAGGAACAAAGGGATGTTGATGTGGATGGACGAGTTTGGACTGTAGTTATGCTTCTTCGTCCGAAAGTTCGGTGCCATGCCTCTTTCTTGGTGGACAGATAGAAGACCTCGACTGGTTCACTTTTCTCCTTGTTTTTCTCTTTTCCGGCATCAAACGTACTTACTCTAAGAGAGCTTAATGAATCGATTATCTTATCTGTAGTCCTCCATCTCCCAGAGGTTAAGGGGTGAAGAACCCCCTGCCTTGCGTTGACTGCTGCCCCATTTCGTTTGCTAAACACTCTCACGGCCCCCAGGTAGCATTCCAGGAGCAGGCTCGGGGCTGATTGCTCGATGAGAGGAAGCAGATTCTTCTTCTACCCCCGGTCCTAAACGGTTGTTCTCTTTCCGAGTTTCGTTGTCGTGCGACATCAAGAGTCACACTATCGAACAACATACAGGCTTCGACACGACCAGTAGGACGAGATGGCCGTTCAGAACCTGCTTATGCCTATGGCCTGGAGAACAAAGCCAAATAATCCCGTTAACAAATATTTTGTGACTGGTATATACACGCTGTCAGGCTATGCCGATTTGCAGGATACAGAGGACATTGGGAGATCAGGCCCTACAGGGATATATGCAGTTCTATGCTGATAAGTAGGGCTTTCACTCAATCAGATCAATTGTACCTTAGTATGTGCATAGAAAACCCTTCATCATATTGCCGGTGTAAATAACGCTTACCGTCCCTTTCCACCAGAAATATCCTGTCCCAGCCGGTACCCGCCAACCTTCTCCCACTCCACCTTCTGCCTCGTAATAGGAAGTTGCCGCCGCAGGGACTTGAATGCACCCTCGGCCATTTGTCCAAAGGCCCTGTTGAGCTCCTCTTGGTAGCTGCGTTCCGCACTTGCAATACGGGAGATGATGCTCTCAGCGGAGGCGCTGGGGACGGAAACGCTGACGGGCTTGGTGGTGTTCAAGGAGACATTGCCATCCTCGTAGTAGTGGACATCGACATGGATCTTGCCGGAGATGGTTGCGGAGTCACCGACGGGAACTTGGTAAATAGAGCGGAACCGGCCGTTCCTAGAAAAATGTCTTAATTGTGGTCCACACAAGTTCGCAGTCATGGACATACCAGAAATTATTTGGCGAGTATCGGTTGGCAACGAGTAGGATCGCCACAGCTGAGTCGTTCTCGATCGGATACACACCGTAGGAAGAGGACGGGTAGTGTTCGCGGGCATGGGCGCTCAGCGCCTTGAGGAGGGATTTGCTAGTAGATTCAGCCATCGCTCAATCCAACCATGCAACGGCATCAAAACCTACATCAAATCCGCATTTTGTGACTCCAGTACATATGACTGCGCGCCAGAGGCTTCCTATCACACCTAATCAGCGTTATTTTGAAGGGGCTTAGTACCGACGTGTCTCACTTGTGTCACATGGTCGACCTCGAATGACGTCTGGCTTTCTACATCAAAGTATCGGTTTCCTTCAAGTCTGTTGAACTCGCTGACAATTACCTGTCATGCCACTCGTCAGTGTCAAATTTCCTCAGGCATCGTCCTCCAGGCACCAACCTCCTGACTGGCTCCAGGCAGCTTGACGGTCGCCAGCTGTGTCTCATTGTATCGCTCAAAAGCAGGTGCAAGGGAAGGGATCAAGTCATCACTATCGGAAGTAAGGGTCTTGATATCTGGGGCGCGAGAGAACAACAATTAGTGGTGTATCGAGACAGTGGAATGCGAGCGAGGATTGGAGTGCGGGGGCGGGGGGCTCCAGTCGAAAGGGCAGAATCGCGAGGGTTAGGTACCAGCAACAACATCGGCGAGCTACAAGGAGAAGTTATTAGCTCATCTGTCTTTGGAAATCCATGGGATCAAGCTTTGGGGGCAATGTACCTCGCCCGGCGGGGCACCCTCGATGAATGAGGACGCAAGCTCAACAGTGGAAGCCATTGTGATAGGACGGTTCTAGGAAGGTGGTTGGGCGGCCAAAGGGAATAATTGCGGCAGAGGCCAGATATTATCACAGATAATGGGATAGTGGAATAGTTTCGAGGGTAGAGAGAACAGCTTGCTCCGCGGTGTCAACAAGCAATCCAACGGACATGGAGCCGCGGAGGTTGGCACGTGCGCCGCTAGCCGCCATTGGCTGGCTACGAGTATGAGGACAGTCGAGAGTGCGAAGTCCAACCCGACCCTACGTTAGCGGGCTAATTCTGAAAACAGTATATAGTAGAATTAGAATCCATTAGAAAGAATGGCATTATAATGACATATATAACCGGCCCAGCCGTATTCCCACGCCATGATTGGCCCTTGTGGTTCATATAAACAGTCTGGTCCAGATACAGAACGGCGGGTGTGCAACAAGACCAGCTGTATTCTAGGCGAGTCCGGCTCGCTGCCGGAGAGACACTTCGGGCCCTCATCTTAGACGCTATTCGATGCTCATGTTCATGAAACCGTCATTCGCTTCGTTCATACCCTGCATGCCTACCCGCTTCAGCGTCCCGGTGTGCGGTGTGGTTGGTGCGTTTGGTGCGTTTGGTGCGTTTCGCGTTGCGGGCTCACTCCGGTCGTTGAAGAGCGGTCCAATAGTTGTTTTAGGCGGAGGTCCCCAAATGTTAGGTCCGCTGTCAAGAACTGCCGGCGAGTTGGGCATAACTGGGCTACTCTGTGCGCTCATGCTTGGAGATACAGCTCGTCGTTTAAACAAATTAGGGTCGAAATCGTCCTCTCGTCGCCGCTTTTTGCGCAGCTCTGAGATGACACCTGGCTGGCTGGGGAGAGGAGTCGAAGAACGTGACACCGGCCGTTCGCTGGGTTTAGCAAACTCGAAGGTACTCGACCCAAAAGTGGTGGATGGCGTCATATCCATTGCCATTGCCATGTCCTCTTCCGATACCGATGACGCAGCATGTTGCCGGAGGGGCGGCGGTGGGGTGCGGTATCGTTCATCGAAAGAATTCCAAAACTCGGGGCCGCCGGAATTTCGGTGAGCCTGGTCGCTAAAGCTGGGCTCATCTGGATGTGCAGCGGGCTTTTCGTTTAGTTCATCACGTTCCTCCAGCCCAGGCGGTATGAACATATTCGGCGATGAGAACGCGCTGAGTACCGGCGATGTCTGCGGCATGTCTGGCTCAGTCTCACGCACTTGGCGAATAACCTCAGCTTCTCGCTTGGCGTCGCTATCGAGTGGAGCTGACTCTTCCATCAAAGCTGCACGAATCCGTGCAAAGGTTTTCGTTTTGGGCTAGAAAGGTAGTCAGTAAAGACCATCTCCAGGCAACTCTAATACATACCAGTAAGCTGCTCCGCCGAGTGACCGGCCGTCGAATGACTCCAGACGGGGCCTTGTCCGATCTCATCCCCGTAGGACTATGGCCACGGAAAGCCCGACTCTCCCCTTCATCGCTCATATCTGAGAGTCGTAAATCGCGAGTCCCCAAACTCAAGCTCTCACGCCGCGACTGTGTGCCATTTCGATGACCAAAGTATCCATTACCGTTTTCAATGCTCTTCATCACAGGTGGAGAAAGAGGTGCAGGGCTCTGCTTAGAACTATTCCCACTTGCGCTGCTCGAGCTGTGCCTGGTGCTGCGCCCTCTCCGGAATCGCGCTCGCTGAAAACTCATCAAGCTTGCTGCCGCCTGTGTGTAATTTCCCATCCATTCGCTTCCTGGACTAGGTACATTGCCTCCGCCAAAAGCGTTGAATCCCGGTGCCAATCTCTTTGCTTGTGGTGTATTCATTATGATATCGTCACGATCGCCCATCATCGGCTCGTCGTCTTCCTCGCTGCTGCTAGTATCAGATTCCATCATGTTAACGCTCGACATGGAGCTCGATATCGTGGTTCGGTCAGCGGGGTTGGAGGTCGAGAAGGGCGGCACAGATGTAGAACCCGGCGAGCCCCGCCGCTGTGGGATCGCTACACCTCTGCCGCCGACCGTTGGGGAGGAATCCGGAGATGATTCTGCAATGATAGAATGGTGAAGATTTGTACATGCACGCGAGAAGTCGAGACCACGGGAGCGGCGCGGTAGGACAGAACCCGGGGAAGCAGCGCTGTAGATGTGGGACGGATCGAGCTTCGGGGAGAGGGGGGCTCGGGAGGATGCCGGCGTGGAGGTCTTTGGTGGGAGAGACTGCAGATTCAGAGGAGGACCATGGAAAGTCGGGCGGCGTGGTGTTTGAGGGGCAGACGGCGGCAGGGAAGAGTCATCTTTACTAAGAGGACGGTCTTCCGAGATGATGGAAGAAGGCGAGGGCTTTGACGCATCGGACAAAGATCGTGCTTTGGGAGATGGGCGTAATGGCGGTCCGAGCAGGCCAACGTTGTCTGCAGCAGAGTCGGTCTGGGTGCCTGATTCACCCAACTCAGTCCGTTGAGACAACTGTTCGCTGAGCTTGCTCGCGAATGGGAGAGAAGGAGCGCTGTGGGAAAATGTAGAAGGGTTCATCGACGGTGCCATGCTATGCGCTTGCCACAGTCCGTCCTATGCAGTCATAATGTGCTTGAGGTCGATGCAGGTTGTATGATTAGTTGGTCGAAATCGCGAGATTCCTGTCGCGAGGGCGTCCTCCTGTTTAAAGGTCGCGATGTTAAGCGCCGAGGCTTCGCGTCAAAGGTTGGGGGATGTTTCAATTATAGCAGGGGGTAATAAAGGTTTGAGGTAAAGATAGAATCGAGGAGATGTCAATGGTCCTGACACTTGGGCACAGGTAGCATATCGCGCGGTCAACAAGCTCGAGAATTGTGGTGGTTAGATGGTCTGTCCACTGGTGGTCGGGTCCAACCATCCATCCATTGACGTCCATTTTTCCCAATGCGGAATCCCGAGCGTTAGGTAGCCCCGCCCTCGCGCGCCGCTCTGATTTGTGTGCTATGAATCGCAACCATACCACCAGCACTACGTATCTGCCCCTGCCTGATGTTACTTGTGATGTGGGAACCTGTGTGTTTGAATCTAGGCTAAACTCATTGCTGTACTAAAAGGAACAACGTAGCTCTCCCAGTCATTATTCTCGGAAGCATTACCCAACACTGACGGTTTCAGTATATCGTCACGAACCTGCCATACCTTCACTATCACAGCCCTAGTCCGGGCAACACTCAAGATATTCGACTCGGACATGGCAGCCAGCGCGCGTAGCACCAACGGTCGCCCACACATTTCTTGGCCATCATCATCCTTCCATAGATCATCATTGAGCGGATCGAGTTCGACGGCAGCGACAAAGACAGGCCACGCCAAGCCTATACATGTACCTGTATCAAGCGTATCCGACACGAGTTGCAGGATCTTTCGTACATAACGGACCACTAGGCCAGTCGTCGGCGAAGCATTGTATAATGAACAGTGCAAATATAGTATTGCGGCGAGACGTTTCAGCTCCGCGATTGATCGAAGGGCCACGTCGCCGTCATCAACATCTTGAGTCAATTCCTCAAGCTGTCGACAAAGGTTCGCCGCTTTCATTGATAACGCCGCCCTTTCTGCATCCGAACCGAACTGCCGCCTTGTCCGGCTCAGCTCCGTGATGTCTGACAGAATAGAAACCAACTCCGGACTGCATCCCATCCAGGGGTCGATTTTGCGCTCACCAAGCCGCCAATACTCAGTGCCGAACAGCGGTTGCTTGCCGCAGGCCGTACGACCCATGATATCCTGGAAAGCAAAGAACTGTTCCGCAAACGAAGTGACTTCACTAGATTGCGAAGCGGGCAACGAGGCTTGCTGTCGCCTGTAGCGGATGATGTCTTTCGCACCATTCAAGTGAATCGTCCAGCGTTCATCACAGCGGTCAATAAGCTCGTAAAGACATAGAAGGAGCATCACTACCAAAACTTCAGGGTCAGATGAGGAGGATCCAGAAGCGATGAGCCTGTGTCGAAGACCTCTTATCGCCTCGGATTTAAGATGCAGCCCAACGGCTCCATAGCTGGGGTCTTCTTGGGATAAAGCGCATGCCCCAAGAGCTTGGACTGCCTTCGACACTGTTGCGGATGCCGTTGAGAGAAAGGGTATGATAATCGAGGCGAATGGAGACGTAGAATTCACACTTGCAGTCGTTCGAGGACACACTCGTTGGACATAGTACTCAAACAGGTGCCCATCATTCGAACCAGAAAGGTGAGGGAAAATAGGTAGGACGGACACCGGTCGAGCTACCTGAATCATTGCCGCCTCATAGTCGTATGGCAGAGGAGAGCTACTGCTCGGTCGCCATGCTCGAACGACAGCATGATCTTCTTCCAAAGGTTCAACTCGGTATGGCAGCTCAAAGGCCTCAATTGAGCTGTTAATGAAGTGCCATGGTTCCACATGAGGGACGAGACACCACTCCTGCTCATCAGGCGAGCAGGCATTCGGAGTTGAAGCTGACGGTGTGGCCTTTCCGCCTTTATTCCAGACACCAGCTCGTCCAAAGGCTATTCCCCGGCTGGTAAACTCCGACTCCCATTTCAAGACCACTTTTGTCGAGCAGGTGAGCCCTCTCTCCTGACATCTGGTGCAGGTTGGCTTCTTGGTATCACAGCGGACCCGACTCGCCCGACATTCGGAGCATCCTTCGCGGCTACGGGTCTTCACTGGACCCGTGCGGTCATTGGCCTTTCTACGAGGCATTCAACAGATCGTGTCCGGAGAAGTCTTTTCATTGCAGAAATCGCACGCAAAATATCATCCTCGGGCCTCGACTGAGGGCAAGGAGCATCGTGGTTGAGGGGAGGGAGAAATAGATTGGTTTCAAATCATTTTACCTAATCTTTTCACGGGGCGAAAGGCCTTCATGCCTGAGGCACCACAGCCAGTATCTTTCCATACCAGACGTAGGTTTCCCCCAATCCTGGCAGTAAACTACCTATTGTTGTCCTTGGTTTAGAAAGAACTAGATGGAAGGCGCGAGAGCAATTTTACCTACCTCAGATGAATAGCCGCAATCGGACTTTCTGATTTTCTTAGATTACGTCCCGAAACTATATATCTGGACAGAGTCGAAATAGATAGAAGGAAGTATATATCAATGAATCTCCAAGAGCTATTCCCAAGTGACTACATACCAATCTCTCTAGCAGTAAACTTCGTCTTGAAATTATACTGCCTAACAAACCAAGCATTCCACAACTTCCACTCCTGGTCCGGATACGCAAGTTGAACCTATCAAATGAACGTCAGCTCTCTCATTCTCAAAGCAAAACAAGCAAAAGAACATACATCAAACCGCCTCAGAAAGCTCGGAATGAGCTTATAAATCTCCATAAGCGAGATATTCTTGCCAATGCACGTCCTTGCCCCGGCCCCAAACTGCAGCATCGTGCCATTCATCACCTTCAACTTATCCTCCGAAACCGTTAACCACCGATCGGGATTGAATACATCCACGTCAGGCCCGAATATCTCTTCGCGGCGGTGCATGACCCACGCGCTGCACCCGACGATCGTACCGCCTGGGATGAAATGCCCTGAGATTTCGACGCCGGATGGTGGAACGACGCGTTCCAACAGGAGACCTGCAGCTGGGCAGATACGGAAGGACTCTCTAATGCAGGCATCAAGGAAAGGGAGCTTCTGGGATTCGGCCCAGGAAACGAGACCGGTTGATCGGTTGATGATTGTTCCATCCTTTACGGCGTTGTCAAGTTCTTCCCGGGCACGGGCCATATATTCAGGATTTTTGAGGAGGTAGTAGAAGACTGCGGCGAGGCTTATCGCTGTGGTTTCAGATCCGGCAAAGGCCATGGAGACGGCCATGGTGAGGACGCGTTTCTCGGTCATGAAGTCGGGCCGGTCTTCGCTCGCTTTCATGAACTTTGTGAGGAGGTCTTCCTTTTGTCTTTCTGAGCTGGACTTGGAAGATATACGCTCGTCCAAACGCTGGCGGGCAAAAATAGCTACGGGGTGAGAGTTGTCCGCGAGGCCCCATTTTTGAAGTGCATCGAAAACTGGGTTCTTCCACAGGAGCTTGTCAAGCCAGGGCATTTGTCCGATGGGCCCAGCATAGTCGAAGATCCGGGCAAGGGACTTGACGATGTTGTCGATGTCCTCATTTTTCTCAATGAAGCCGTGGCGCTTGCTATATGTGATGCTACCAATGACATCAAATGCAAAGAACTGCAGCCAGCGTGCAAAGTCGCAGATCTGGCCGCGGTTGGCGAACAGTGTCGCGGTCTGGTCAAGAAACAGTTCAACTGTCTCATTGACCATTGGCTCGTACTGAACTAGCGAGGTCATGGAGAATGCGTGATTTACAGAGCGGCGCAATTTCGCG
This sequence comes from Aspergillus karnatakaensis, assembly GCF_047715665.1. NCBI lineage: Eukaryota > Fungi > Ascomycota > Eurotiomycetes > Eurotiales > Aspergillaceae > Aspergillus > Aspergillus karnatakaensis. The sequence continues at coordinate 60,414 of NW_027395730.1, read as the reverse complement.
TGGAAGCTCTCATCTAGGGTGGAGAAGAGAGAAGGGAGCGGTTCGCCTTTGGAGACCGTCATTTGGACGGGGTAAAACTGTGACTGTTTACCTATTAGCTTTGAATTGTAGATGAACGACTAGAGAATACCTTGGTAAATCCCTTGTTGAGCCCATATATCACTTTGATGGCACTGGGGCATGCGAAGGACAATGTGTCTGGTCCGAGCCTAACAATATCACCGTATTTTCGGTGCAACGCCAGATGTGTGAGCTCCGGCCGCCGGCCTCGAACGTCTAAGAAACGCCATAGATTCGTGAACCTGGCTAGTAATGGGCCAGGATAGCGATGGAGGCTATTGTAGAGATACTGTCGAAGGAGCCACAGGACGACAAGAGAGGGAAGGATATAGATAACGTAATCTGACACTGTCCCCATAAGAGTGAGACTTTCTGATATGACTGCCATTTCTTGATTATGCTTGAACCAAGATCGATGAACCAAACGAAAAGAATGCTTGTTATTGTCTTATATAAGGGTAATGTATGCAGTCCATGACATGTCTGGCGTGATAATGAGGCCGAAAGCTCACCAGGGGCTTATGAGGTGTACCGAGCGGCCACCAATGTGAATCGGCAGTTACGGATGGCTGAGAGCCGATAGCTTGCTGCTATTTATCTTGGAAGGCAACTCTGGGCGCCTGTTTGGGTAAGGCGAGTCAGCAATCCTTCGCTATTAGGAGGATAAGACTAGAGCCGAGGAAGACGACGCCAACAATGTGCTCAAGCAGGAACTGGAAGCCTGTAGATCCTTGATGAGCCCCATTTTTATAGGTAGATGCTCGGGCGTGGTGTATACGGAGATGGTGTTCGAAACGCGGGGGGTGCTCCCCCGCAAGTCTCCAGAGAGAGAGAGTGATGTGGTGGGGGTGGGGCCGACATGAGAGGTTGCCGATCAGGGCGTTTTGGCTTGGAGACCACCGGCAAAGGGCGCCTACAATGTACCGGAACCCACAGCTCTCCACATTATTGCAGTCGCCGACAATAATAACTGGACAAGGAGTTATGATTTGGTTGTCTCTCGCTCAGTGCTGTTCATTCAAAATGATAATGATGACACAGGGCCTTAGATACTTCTCGACCTGAGAATGGTTGCAGTGGCACGATTGCAAAACAAACCCAATGAATAGCTTGCAACACTCTAGGGTATCATAATGATAAAAGAAAGAATCGAACTATCATCAATGCTAACACCACTTAGTAGACCATCCAGCTGTCGTAATAGTGCTCTTAGTAGTGGAAATGTAAGATAAGTCGAAAGTCGTCTACCGTCCTGGTGAAGATGTTGTCTCCTCCATTTGATAGGATTCTTCGCCAGTCCAGGACCTGGCATGACGGCTTGGCAATTGTTGCTCCTCATCATCCGGGAGTTTAGAGAAGCCATCCGGACTAAAATCGTCCTTTCCGTATGGCGTATCGCACCTGAAGGAGCGCAACGAAGGATAGTAACGTCTATAACAGAAGTGACCGACTACCGATCCTAGAATGGTGCCGGCTGTAACATCGTAGACATCGTGGCGATAATCCTCTAAGCGCGATATTGCAACCATAAGAGCACAGACAATCGGAATCAACACCAGGAGACAACGACAGAGATCCGTTCTTGGTCGGAATACGTGCATTTGACCGGAAAAGAACCTGACGGTCAGTGCGTGCTTAGTCTAAAACCACTAAGTTTTACTTACAAGGACAAATATCCTAGACCGGCAAATGAGAAACTGCTGTGACCACTGGGAAAGCTCCTCCAGCCCTCTTGTAAAATATGCTCATTGGTCTGCGTACAAACAGTCCATGTTACAAGCGTGCTCTCTGGTGTGCCTTTCTGAGGCATGCAACGCGAGATCAAATCCGGACGAGGCCTTCCAACTGCGTTCTTTATAATATCCGTGAGAAGTGAGGTGAGCATCAGTGCTGTGAGGAAGCCCAGGATTGTCACTTGTACTTTATGTGGACTGGGTCGGAGTATGGCAGCCCATATCAAGAGGATAAGCAATGGTATTAGCCCGGCGTATAGGATAGACCATACTGAGCGCAAGAGAGAACAACTTTAGTATAGAGCATTGGGCAAGATGAAGCAGGAGATACTGACACACAGGAACTCGCTCGATGACGGCAAAAGGATACTGAATGGCTTGATTATCGAGAGCGAACATCCGGTGGAATGGGGTCACGAATATCTGGATCTATCAAGAACAACAGTTAGTCTAAATCGCATTGACAATATCCGGGTTCGTATAAATACCAGAATCCAGCCTGCTATAATAAAGGCTAAGCCAATTGCATCGACTAGGGGGTATGATCGTCGGAAAACACGCGACAAGGCTCCAGCAAGTCCGCCGACCAGAGGAGAGGAAGGCCTTGCTGACCCCGCAGACAGAGCGCTGCGGGCCATTTTTGGAGTTTCAGACGATAACGAATGTCATGGGAGTCGGTCTTTCTGAATCAAAGACCAGCACTGTTGGATCCGGAGAGGTCGAAGAGATTGAAGTCGAAAGGTCGTTTCGATCGTCGGTTGCTGGCGTTTCGACGTCCGAAATGCACGGGCCATCATCCATCGTCAGTCTCCCAATCTCCGCAATCACCGACCAAAACACCTCGCAACCTCCGGCATCCTCTCTTTCAGCCCCCCGTGCATGTCTACTGACCTGTAACAAGAACCTATTGATCTCTTATCACATACTCCGGCTGCATACTCCGAACCGACCTCGAAGACGAAGTTAGCCCACCATGGCTGATGGGGCCCAGCAGCGCGCACTCAATACTGCTTTCGCTCCTCCACCCCCTCTCTGGAAACATTTCACGACCGAGAACTTGAAGAAACTCGGCGATATCAAGAAGGAGGCCTCCAAGGACGATAATGGGAGACCTCAAAAGAAGGATTGGTCTCCGGCCGAACTGCGCTCCTTGAAAGTACCCCCGGAGCTACGATTCCTCTTACCTCCAGAGATTCCTTCTGAGCAATACAGCGTCTTCGGCGAGGTGCAGAACGTAAGAATCAAACCAATGACCGTTGGTTCTAGCTACTCATTGTCATTTAGCTTTTGACCGACCTTCCTTCGCTCGAAGAACAAGGCATTACCCAGCTCTATCCCTCCCTCCCCAAATCCGACCCGAACGGAGCAGCCGCTTCGCAAAGTGCACAGCCATTGAACCATGCCTACTATCTTATGAAAATCAGCAAGTCGCTGCTTCTAAATTTCCTAGAGTTCGTTGGTATTCTTTCTGTCGCACCGGATCAATTCGAGCCGAAGATTGAGGACATCCGCAACCTGTTTATCAATGCGCATCATTTACTCAACCTGTACCGACCACATCAAGCCCGCGAGTCTCTGATATTGATGATGGAGGAACAGTTGCGACGCACGAAGGAAGAGATAGAGCAAATGGACAAGCTGAAAGAAGAGCTCATCACTGTTTTGGACCAACTGGCCGCTGAAGGAGCTGATGTGGAATCGACTATCCGGTCAAGCATTGAAGATGGAAAGGATGCTGCGAGGACAGAGGAAGAATCGACTGAAGACGACCAGCTTATTTGGGATCTCCTGGACGGCAAGCTGGATGGTTGATTCGAGTGTCTGGTGGCCTCCAGACTCACAAAACTGCTCCCGTGACATTCTCTTGGGCGATTTGCGCAATAGAAATTGTTTGATTGATGCGCCACTTGATGCTACGCCTTGTTCTGTGGCATTGCTACCAGCCTACACAATATAGCGCAAGAGGAGGGCATTTTCCAAGTACATGGCGGTATTGAGGCAATCTCAATCAAACGCCTAGCTAGAATGAGCGGCATCGGCCGCTTGATTATGGATACGCGATACCCGGAAGGCACGTTTCCGTCACTGCTCGCCGCTCACGTCTTCGAGTCTCCGACGGCCCCAACATCCTTGAGACTTTGAGCAGACCCGCATCGGAAGATCCTAATATCCGTAGTCACGTGTCGCCCTAGTCTCGCTTGCTATAAAATCGCGCCAAATTTTTTTGCAAGGAGTTTGTTGACAGTTCTCTACTACGACGCAACGCAGCTGGATCTGCTAACAACAGTGCGGCTTCAGGCTGCTCAGGCATGATGTCGCCTTTCTCAATTACCTGCGTTGATTTGTGTTCTCTCCCTCAAATGTCAATGTAAGTCTCATCGCATCTCTTTCCAGCACATCAAACTCTTCTCTCAAATGATGATTGATGCCTATTATCTTTGTTTCAACCCCATCTGAAGTGCCTTTGGCACACATTGGTGATATCTGCGCATCCTTACCTCATTTTTCTGAAATTGAGCTTGTCTTTTTGCTTTGATCTTGGCAATCGTGTCGGGGATTCTGGCTGACTCGCTTAGATTTAGGACTTCGTACATACATGATCAACGACCAATATTAGGTAGATAGGACCTCATATTCTAACAAATTTGATTAAAAAGTTTTCACCGTACTCCGTATCGTACCTCATAAACTTGTCCTTGCGCCCCGCTAAAAATCCATGTCCGTCTATTCGTCTAAACATAGCAATTTTCATAACCCTCAAGGGAAACCGGAGATCTATCATCGCAAACGACCCGACTGTACAGAGTCAACCCATGAACTCCAGCCGAATCATAGAGCTGCCGGCGTCGAAGTCCGACTCGTCCCACTGGTCCTTTCCTTCCATGCCTTTTCCATTGCACAATTCGCAAGCCTACATAGCTCATTCACGAAATCCGCCACGAGCTTGACGTGCACAAGTTCGCTGACTGAGTATGCTTGCCGAAGAAAGACACGCTCAAGCATTCCCGTGGCGCTCTTGAGGAGGGCGAGATCTTTGGACGCTTGCGGCTCGGAGGGGTTCTGGAGGATATTGCAGAAGATGGCGAGAAGGGCGGACATGGGGTAGAAGATTAGGGTCCTGAAGCGTCATTAGCATTCTGATCGCGAAGTGTGGCTGAGCTGTGAAGTGGAGGAAGGAGATACTTACCAGAAGATACCGTCGACAAGAACGTGACCGGAGGTTTCGAGGTAGAGGAGTGTGGAACGACTCGCCTCGACCGAAAGAGCAAGGCTGGAACTTACGCCGTCCATCACACAGCCCTGAGACCAGGATTTGCAGCGACTGCTCGCCTGGTGGATGATGGTCATGCAGAGGTGGTAGTTCAGGCGAAGAATGACAGAGTGCATGGTGCAGTTGGGATCTGGCCGTTCCTGGGTGAATGAGAGAGTTGGACGCCATTTTGGGGGTACCGAGAGGCGCCATCGCTCAAGTTCATCGTCCAGTTCACGAATGTCCTTGAGGATTTCTGCGTCGGACTTCTTCATCGCTTTGAAAGAGTAGAGGGCGCTGTAGGCACGAGCTTTGATGATGCTGAGGCGGAGGTCCATGGGGAAGAGGGGGTTTTCTGGGAGATCATTTGAGTGGTGGTGGTATTCTAGACTGAGGTGCATTTCCTCCACGTAATTGGGTGGCAGCGTCAGGTCGCAATTCTCGTCGGAGAATAGCTGGGCTTGTCCTGTTCTTATAGAGATATCTTGCTCAATGGTATAGAGGAGCCAGAACAGATTCCGAGAGTGTGATTTGGCCCGCAACTCGCGATCGGTGCATGATATTGGGAGCCAGAGGGACTGATCAGTGTAGATATGTGCTCCAAGCATAAATACCATGCGCGCTGATATTGAGCCGTAGTAGTTGGCGGACTGCAGGTTCCCTGAGCACAATTCCATGATTGCCTATTATCTCTTAGTACACAGAGTCGAGCTTTTGTGCATATATGGAGGAGAGAATCATACTAGTATGGTAAAAGCCTGTAGGCCTTCCAATGTCGGGGGTTCTTGTAGGACCTGCAACGATAGGTACCGCGCCTTGGCAATACAAGCCTCTTCCTCAAGGCGTGGTATCTCTCGGCCTTGTTGGGCGAAGCAGGGGTAACAGAGAACCGACACAAAAGCGGCAAAAGCGAAGATACACGCCTTTGCACCGACATGTGACCTTTCAGCGTTTGGAGCACGTGGCTTATACACAGATTTAATGGTAGACCAGAATAGAACCGGGTCAACGATGGGGAAAACGCGATGCATAACTGAGGTGCGATAGACCTCAAAGCTCAACTCAAGAAGAGCACGGTCGGGAAGATCGAGGGCATTTGGTGACTGCAGGTGCGTCAGCATGGAGCTGGAATCATGCCCCCGCTGTTTCTCCCATGGAGCTCGGCTCGAGTTGAACTGGTCGAAAGCAAGTTTTTGACCTGTCCTTGACTGCACCCATTCTTGTCCTTCAGGGAGGATGAATGGGATTCCAGTGAACAGACTAATCGCGCCCAACTCACGTCCAGCGAAGTGAAGGGGAACCGAAGAAGCAGACTGTTGCAGAATAGACGGTGGGCTAGGGGTAAAGTCCAGGTTCAATCCACTGGGTAGGGGCTCTTGCTGAAGCAGGGAGGCTACTAATTGAAGTTAGCCCATCGATATCCTAATGCGCTACTAAAAGCACCAACCAGACTCTGGTGGGAGTTTCTCGGAGAGGAGCTTCTCAATCCTGGCGATGCGTTCGGACAAATGCGACCCAGGAAGACCCGCAGAGCTAGAGACTCGTGAGTAAAGATTCAGGAGCAATGGAGTGAACAGCTACATACTCCTTCGCATCAGCAGCTCGCTTGCGCGTTCGACGGATCTTGCGCTCAAATGTACAAGGACTTTCATGGTGGCTACACCAGTTACACCGCGGCTTTGCAGCATCACATTTTATCTAGAGGTGGTGTCAATAAAGCCAGCTAAACTTAAGATTCGTGGACCGTACCTTGCGCTTATAACAAGCGTCACAGGCTCTAGCAGTGCGCTTACTGGACTGTTGCGTCTCTTCGTCCGAGCGGTCGCCGGAATTTGGGGAGGGGTACATGGAGATGGAATCACCGGCAACATGGGCTTGCGGAGGTAGATAAAGATGGAGCTAGACAGGACAGATGAATTGGACAGGAAGAGCTTGCCTGCTGCTTGATGAAGACAGGAAGCTGATGAAAGAGAAAAAGAGTCGGAAGCCGAATCTCCGAATGCCGACAGCCCCCCGATGCTACGCCACAAAATAAGCTCCTTAATAAGCGGATTTATAACCCCCTGCCCTCCGTGCTTTTGTTCGCGACGAGATGAGATGAGATAAGACGATTGGAAATATGATAAGATTGTTATGCTCAAAATGAGCAAGTTCATTCAGATTCATAATTGCGTTGCTCGTATGCAAAATATCTCCAGTCATGCAGTCGTAAAATTTAAAGCACAAACGCACGGGGTATAAACAAACTATGGGTAGCACATGTATCAAGTCAGACAAAGAAAATGACCATGGGTTCTTGATGCCCAATCACTGGAGCGAGTGCCGATCCTCGTAAGCAAAGGGGGTGACAAGATGAGCGCGTGCAATAATGGCAAAGTATGGTGTTGGACTGCCTCACCCATCTCAAACAAAATCACTTCGTCGCCTGCCAGGCTTGAGTCTTTTAAGCCGCGCCACTGCCTCTCCCGGGAATAGTACTGATACCGACTCGGACTTTTTGCCGTTGCCCTTGCTGGATGATATCACTTGTTTTGTGATATTCTGGGCTCTGTCATCCGGTATCTCAAGTATCCTTAGCTCCTTTGTAGACTTTCCTTCAGTCGGTTCGTGGCTGGCATTCTCTGAGGCAGACGGGAGAGCCTTCCGGCGTAAAATGCGGCCATCCTTCCCTCGTCTTTCTGTGGTGCGCCGCCGCAATGAAATATGAACGAGTTCTAGTCTGACAATGCCATATAGAACTGAGAATATCACGATTTCCATCATGGAAAGGAATGGAATGTAGTCGGTGGTGCTAAAGATGGTGGACCATAGCATGGGTAAAAGTAGCCTGGCATATAGTAGATCAAGAAGCAATGCGGGGCTTTTAAACTTGTCGCACATGGACACTGCTTGCGCGATACCGTCAATGGATGCAACCCAGACATTGTCCTGTACGGGGATGTATTTGTACAAGTAAAGCAACATTTTGTGGATCCATTCGCTGCCGATCTGTGTCCTGGACGCAAACTCAATTTTATCGAGTCCAGTCGGCTCAGCCCATGCTTTCCATCCTGCACGAAGACAGATCGGACAAGCAAGGGTGTCTGTGGTACGTTTTATACACTTTGCTCCTTGGCAGTCGAACTTTTTCTGAATGTTCGCTTCAAAGACCCTCAATCGATGTTCCCAGAAAGGTAGAAGGTGACCATTTTTATCGTATGGGGAGTGCTTCACCAGCCATTTTGACCAAAAATCCAGAGCCTCAAACGCAGTTTGTTCCCGGCCCCAGAAATATTGGCGTTGTTGTATATTGCAGACGCAGTTAGGGTCGTAACTCATATTGATTAGCTCGGCTTGCGCCAGCTTTTCTAAGCGCTTGTATTGTCGAATGGGGATAGAGGGTTTCCTCTGGACTCTGAAGTACGCTAAGTGACATGCACTGCGGTGCTCATTTGCCCTTTTGGACACGTTCTTTGCGCTACCGATCTTGTAAAACTTATTGCGCCCCGTGGGGTCGGCAAATATGTAGGTAAAGCCGTCGGTAGCAGGGATCGACTTTGTCCGGAGAATGTAAGAGACTTCAAGCACGACGTCCTCGAGCGGGAGCTGTGGAAATACCAGAGGCTCGTCAAGGCCAAAATCCAGATTCTCGTCTGATTCACTCGTGTAAAGATCGGCCATCTCCGCCGGATGTGAGTATCCATGCCGAGGGAAACCCTCGATGATGTGCGTATCTGGGTAGTCTGCATCCATATCCTGGAAGGATCCAGGGACCTTCGAGTCGTCGGATGGGCCCACTGGATCAAAGGTGCCCCAGTCCCCAGAAAATGGCCGCAGCGACTGTCGTCTTATCATCTCGGGCTGTTTTGCGACACGCATAATTTGGGGCGCAGGACTCCTTTCGCGGACTTGGTAAGTCGGGTAGGCCAAGGGCTCTTGAAGGTGGCCATCGTCTCCTTCGTAGTGGTCATTGTAATCGATGAAAGCCTCGTGATCGGTGTCGGGGGTCATCAGCGGATAACGGAAATTGGGCGGGAGGCCTGTGGGCTGGCGCCTGCTCATCGTCACGGTGCTGGACCGCACTGCAGTGCAAGGTCAGGGGGCGCTCATTTGTGGTTTGGAGCTCTTGGGCCAACACGAGAAGAAGCGAAAGAAAAGAAAAAGGCAAGAAAAGAAAAATAAGCGCCAGCTGAGCTGAGGAGGCTCAGCAAATCGATCGCAATTCTACCTATGAGGTTGGCAGCATGTGATCTCCACGGGGATCCCCCTCCATCCTTTCTTTTTCTTTCCGTCCTGCATCCTTCTGTTGATCAAGAACATACGACTGAGTCGACTGAGTCGACTGACACAGTCATGCAAGCTCGTTTTCCTATCTGATGTCTATCCTCATCTGTCTAGATGGTCTTCATAATGATTGACTTTTCTCAACCCTTTACAGCCTACAACCTCTTCTTGAATTGCACCATGGGGCCGTCCCTGACGCTGATGTAGCTGTCAGTAACCTGGAAGGTGCTCGCATCACTCCGCCCCCATCCTTTCGACTGGCTTCCCCCTCCGGTCGAATCTCCAGGGAGCAACCGCGCATCATACTGCCACAGGGTTTTTGCAATGACCAAATACAGTTCCAAGAGGGCAAAATTCTTTCCTGCGCAGCTAGTAGTCCCTGCTGTAAATGGTAAGCAGCTTGAGCGCGCCTTGGCTACATCCTCTTCTGTGACCCCGCCATCCACTATCCAACGTTCGGGTTGGTAACGGTCGGGGTCTCTGAAGTATTGCGCGTTTCGATAGAAGCTCCAATGTGCCACCCCGATTGTCGTTCCCTCTGGAATGAAATCCCCATCGATCATGATGCCTCCGGGAAGTACAGTTCGCGGCAACTCTGATGGTCCAGCAGGCGTGATTCTCATCGTCTCTTCAACGCATGCTCGAAGATACTGGCAAGACATCAATCGCGAACCTCCGCGGATTCCTCTCAGCGATGTGAAGGTCAATCGAATCTCATCAACGAGTCTCATGTATGCGCTTGGTGTTCGCACAATATAGAAGAAGAAACCGGCCAGAATCACTGAAGTAGTGTCCGACCCGGCGATGGTCAGTGTCAATGCTTCGGCTTGCAGCGCCTCTTCTGTGAAGCCTCGGCGACCAGTATCAGGGTCAATTGCGTTAAGAAGGTAATGGAGCATATCTTTTCGGATCTCGCCTTGGTCGTGCAAGCTCCGGGCCTTTTCGGATTGCAGCCGGCGTGACAAGGACTCCTCCACGAATTCATAGAGAAAACGGACATTAGGTGGCGTCAGGACGCCCAGGGCCCAGTCAAGGCCTTTCGGCTTCAGCCAGACTAGAAATTTGACCCATGGAGAATGTCCAAGCTGCACTGTGTAAGCTTGGTCCAAGATGAAAGGGGATGAACGGCTTACCGGATATAGAATCCGCAGAAACGAGGCAATGATATGGGGGATCTTCCGATACTCATTATCACCAGGCTCCTTTGCATTCACCGCTCGTCCAAAGCAGAGGTCGCATAGAACATCTAGGACCAGGTAGTCACATACTTGTGACATATTTCTTGGCCTGGACCAGTCCTTGCCACCACTGTCAATCAGGAGCTCGCACCATCGTTCCACTTGCTCCACTAGTATTGGCTCCATTGAGCGGACAGACCGTTCGGAAAACACAGAGTTCATGACCCGTCTTTTTTGAGCGTGGAGCACAGGATCGGTTCCAGTAATGATACTCGTGTCCAGCGTATTTCGAGTCATCATATCATAAAACTCAGATCGCTTGACGTTGGCTTTGTTATTGAAGATGTCTCGATACGCCCGAGGGGTCCTGAAGAGCAGCCCACCGGGACGGTAACGAACTACATCCCCATAAAGTTCATGGTTCCGCGCGAGCCATAAATGCCGATTCCCGCTGAGGGACCAGAAAAAATCTGGCAGCGAGGAGATTCTCGCAAAGAAAGGCCCGGGGTACTTCGCCAGAGGGCTGAACCAGAGGTCGTAGAGGGCGGAGCCCACAAACTTTTGAGGTACAGCGTTAGCTTCCCTTCAAGCAACACGGTATGGCAATGCGCACTGACAGAAAACACGATCAACCCGATTAGACTGGCGAACCAGTGCTCAATCATAACCCCGCTCACTGTAGACACATACATTTCGACTCAAGACTTGCTGATGAGAACCAAAACCAAGGAAACGAGCGGATTTAGATGATCGAGCATTTTGAGCTCTTGACTTGAGGAGATGGACCAGATACGAGCCCTCCTTCCTTTTCAGCCAGCCACTGTTGTCTGGATGTCCAAATCTAACAGCAATAATGGCCACGGCAGCGATGGCATTGACCATCCAGGACGTCCCGGGAAATTGCTGGCAGTGGGGCACCGGTGTCTCCGATTCTAGCGCCGCCACCATGTAGCTCTCTAGCCTGGTTGGCAATCTGTTCTTCAGCTGCGGATGGACCGTGAGTTTGAGGCTTGCTGAAGTTCTGAACGCATTCGCTGTCACTGCATGATTCTGCACCAATGCCGTTCTTCCAGTCGACTATCAAAAGAGATTCAACAACCATGGCTATTATTCCAAGAGCTACCATTCAGCCCGCCTATCGCTTCAAACCACTAATGGCAAGGCCGGAAACACGAGCAGGCTTCCATGGTCTCAAGACTTATATATACGGTCATTCTTGACTCACAACCTGAAAGGATGATATGTCTATCTACCATTCTTCAAGTACAAAATAGCCTTTGACAATGCTTCCCCCGGAGCCAAAGTCCAGCATTGGAGCCCAGGAGAGCCGGAGTCTCTATGAACAAGTGTGGCAGTCTGCGTCGCCTACTGTTGATCTCGCCCAATCAGCCTTGTTCCAACCACCCTCATGCTCGTTGGGCCTTGAAAAGAAGACTAGACTCACCTACGAGAGGGCTAGGAAAATCTGCGACGTTTACAGTATGTACCGGCTGAGACGAAGGGCGCCTGGAAGCTAACGTTATGTAAGAATTGACAGTAGAAGACATCCTGTATCTGAGCCCGTCATTTTGGAAGCTGCATACAGATTTGATTGGTGCTATGGATGGTGGTGCCATTACATTGGTTGGCATTCAGTACAATCTGTTCATCGGAACTATAGCTCCATTTGCGGCTACTCGTCCCGAACTTCAAGCGGTCATCCGACGCGCGTTGCGATTCGAGATCTCGTAAGGGAGCTTTTTTTTTTGAAGTGACGGCATTTTACTGACAGTCATTAGTGGGCAATTTCTTCTTACCGAAGTCGGACACGGGTTGGACGCGCGAAACCTCGAGACCACAGCGACGCTCCTACCGAACGGCGACTTTGAACTTCATAGTCCTTCTTTAGCCGCTGCAAAGTATGTTTTCGTCTGTCAAATCCATGGCCAGCTAATTGACTTGAATAGATGTATGCCACCCACTACACCCAGGAGTGGGCTTCCCGTAATCGCGGTCGTGATAGCCCGTGTTGTCGTTGATGGCGAGAGTCGTGGCGTAAGGCCTTTCCTCGTTCCTTTGGGAGACGGTCAGGAGATGTGCAAAGGTGTAACTGCCAAGTGAGTCTTGTTCTAACCTAAACGGTGAAGACCTTTACATTTTAATACAATGCAACAGAACACTACCTCCACGTACCGGCTCACATCCCGTCGACCACGCCTTGACCATGTTCCAGCACATCATCCTCCCCGGGTCTGCCCTTCTGGGTGGCCTCGAAAAGCCCGCAAGCGAACGAGACCAGTTTCTCGCCACGATTCATCGAGTCGGTGCAGGAACCCTATTCCTCTCTAGCCTCGCGATCCCCGCCCTCAAACTCGATGTCTACAACGCAAGCCAGTTCAGTCTTCGGCGAATGATCCTGGCGCCAGACGGAAAGCCGATGCCTGTCATTAATTTCCGCACACAGCACCTTCCTATTCTGCATGCTGTGGCTCAGTACCATGTCCTCCAAGCATTTCTGGTCCAAGCGGGAACAATGTTTCGAAGTAGAAAGGTCGATCCGCGAGTTCGGCACGCTGTCGCGACCATTTTCAAAGCCGTCGCTTTGCAACACTTTCATAAGAGCGTACGAGCCATGAACGAGGGCTGCGGATGGCAAGGATTCTACGAGCACAATCAAATCCTCCAGACTGAGGTGAGTGACTACCCTACAAACAGTTCGCATTGGGTCTCCAGCAGCTAACAATAACCACAGCTTGAATTCCGCGCTGTGGGCACAGCAGAAGGCGATATCCGAGTACTTGCCATTCGTACGTCCCATCCCAATTATCTCGTCTCGGTAATTTCCACTAACTATCCTAGGCCTTGCGAGCGAACTTCTGATCGGCCGCTACACCGTTCCACCGACCAATTCCCCCGAGTCGCCCCTCGCGCAGCACGAAACGTCCCTCTTCGCCGAAGCTCAGTCCCTTCTCCTTTCCTCTGGTGGCATCCACCGCAGCGAAGAATACAACCGAAACATTCTTCCTCTTTCCCTCCCCCTAACCCAAGCTATCGGCCACCGCATGGCCTCCGAAGCCGCTGCTGCCGCTAGCATCGACCCCAAAATCATTGCTCTCTATGAGAGTGGCGTTATACTCGAAGATTCCGCTTGGTACGCGGAGCAAGGTGGCATTAGTCGGAAAATGCAGAGAGAGATGGAGGCTGAGGCGGCTGACAACTTGTTACCAGAGCTGGAGAGACTGGTAGGGGAGATTGGGGCGGAAGCCTATAGTACTGCGCCGATGACGAGCGACGAGCTCTGGCATAGCTTTGTAGAGGGACTGGAAGAGTACAAGGGAGAGGCGGAGGTTGGGGTATATTAGAGGCCTCTGTCCTAGATAATTTTGTTATGGTATGGCTTAGCTCAGTACTCGATCTATTTTCTAGATCACATCAACCTTACTTGTTTTCTCTATACAGATTAGTAGCACCTTCTCTTCACTGCAGTACAACTCCGGTTGCCAGTGCCCTCTCCGGTGCCGGTGTTCGCTCGCTCTCCATGTACCCTTCTGAATTGCGCCTTCCAATCCAATAGCGCTCCCACCTATTTTTCGGAAAGTGCGACACAGTTGGTCGCCCCTCCCTATTTTGACCTGGAGGGTCGCACCTTCCAAGCCCGGCCATAGTCATTCCAGCTTCTCAAGGAAGGTGCAATCCAAGTTGGTCGCTCCTTCTTAATTCGAGCTCGAGAGTCATGCTTCCCAGAGCACCAACGATCATTGATGAATGGTCAAGCGCTTCATTTGTAATCATAGAGAGGTGCCATGGGGGTTGAATTTGCACCCTTCGATGCTGCAAAGGTGGAAGTTTCAAGGGACCGGGGGAAGGCACGAGCACTGAGTTGGTCGGTCCTTTTCGATAGGAACCGACCAGCACCTGGGGAACCTTACCAACAGCATAAACAAAACAATATAGAAAAAAAAAGTATCTCTCTTAGCGGGGAGATGTGGGAAGGCGAAACAGGGAACATGAAACACAACGTCGAGGGGTTGTACGAATTTGAGATCTTCTGCCGATACCTATCGCTCCTCCCTTGAAGACTCGATTGGTGACGCACACCCACTATGTCGAGATATTGTAGAGATAATGTTGGTCGAGTAATTTCTAACCCTGAGAACAGTATACGTACTTGCGGACAGCGGGATGCATGTTGCCGGTTTTCGGGTGCAGCTTGCCGGCCGCTCAACTGTAGTTAACTAGTTAGTTATTTGGTGGGGCCCCGCGGCAGCGACTAAATGTGACTCGATTCAACCTCATTTCCCTCCATTCTTCTCAACCCCAAAACACACCTCTGATCTATACTGCAAAAATGGACATCGCCGCATCCTTCAGCAACAGCCCCTCGGCAATAAAATGCATAGACATGCACACAACCGGGGAACCCACGCGGATCATCTACTCCGGGTTCCCCCACTTAGACGGCGAAACTCTGCTTGACAAACGGGACCAGGCACAAAAGCACCATGACCATATCCGAAAACGAGTCATGCTGGAGCCCCGCGGCCACAATGACATGTACGGTGCTATTCTCATCCAAGAAACAGAGCTTGTGCGCAATGGAGATGCGCACATCGGGGTTCTATTTACGCATGCTGGGGGGTTCTCGACCATGTGTGGGCATGCAACTATTGCCTTGGGGAGGTTTCTGGTCGACACGAATGATCTGAACGTCTTCCCGAAGAGAGATGAGCTGGTTGTTGATCAGGAGAAGAAAGAGGTGGAGGTCAAGATTCATGCTCCGTGTGGAGTTGTAACCGCAAATGTTCCTGTTGTTGTTGGTCAGGATGGAAGCGTGAAATCCGACGAAACTCGGGGAGTCTCATTCCTTTCATCGCCAGGATACGCTGTCACCGGGCTCGAGGTGGATATTCCAGACGAGATACGGTGGTCAGAGTTAGGGTCAAAAAAGACGATCGCGCTTGATATCAGCTACGGGGGAGCATTTTATGCTCTGGTGGATGCTCGAGAAATGGGATTCGCAGAAGGGCTGAACAGTGGCGAGCTCAAAATGAAGGCGCTGGCCGCTGCAGCGAAGAAGTTAAAAGGCTATTTATCAACTCATCCGACTGTGGTGGAGGCACTAAAACTCGCAGAGGACGAGAGGCTCTCTTTCCTGTACAGTGTTATGGTTGTCGACTCACAGATTGGATATCGACCCGACGGCGTGGACGGCGCAGAAACGGGTGTTTGCTTCTTTGGTGATCGCGACCAGATTGATCGGTCTCCAACCGGGTCTTGCGTGACAGCTCGCATAGCTCTAGCCCATGCCCAAGGGGCTAGAGAACCCGGCCAGAAGTGGGCATACAACTCTCTGGTATCGAATAAGTTTCAAAAGGATGCGTTTGTTGGCGCAATCGCCGACGATGATGTCAGCGTAACTGGCGACAATGGAATTAGTTGGTCTGCAATCATTGCCCGCGTCGAAGGCAATGCGTACTATACAGGGGCAGTGACATTCGTACAGGAGTTGGGTGATGTTACCAGTGAGGAAGGGTTTACCATAGATTTTTGATAACGCAGAGACCATCTAGCAAACGTGTCAATGTATAGACCAATACAACAACTCGTATAATCGATTCATCAGAAAGTGTAGAATCGTATTTTTACTTATGCTATCAACTTGATCAGGTACCTACCTCAGGTGAACATGATAACTGCAATGATTCCAGTATTTCCAGGTCGAATGCTACCCCAAGCTTTGCCACTAGGCACAGCTTTACAAACATTTTCCATGTCGAATGCCTGGATAAATCGGCACATTTCGACTACAGGGTATAGTTATCGCCGAGCTTCAACATCGCAGTGGGGAGATTGCGCCGGATCGCATTTGGTAAAAAGGGAACAAGCACAACTACAGCTAGGACGACTTTTTGTTTTCTCTTTGAATGTGTAGAGGATCAATCATTGTTAGAGACCGCACTCTACTTTTAGAATCCATAAGCTCAGTCTGGGTTCAACCAGACTGGCAGAAATATATAGTTATGCAATGTCATTCGCTAAAAAAACACCCACCCATCACCCACATGGCGAACCAGAACTCAAAGAAAAAACCAGAGAAACAAAACATGGATATAAAATAAGAACCAGGAATTTAAACACAGCCCAAGCTATCACCAAACAATCCCTTCGTCGTCACCGTCGTCCAACCCCCAGGTCACACCGCCACACCTCCCTAGAGGCCCCCAGTCAAACTCAGGTCCTAAAACTCGCCGAAAACAAGGGAGAACGTACCCAAAACTGATCGAAATCACATAACAGTACAGATACAGCAATCGCACTCTGTATCCCCACAGTCACAGCCAAAACACGGTTTCGAAACTGTCTTGATGGGCTTGCTGACCGAGGAGCCGGAGCCGGAGGCTGAGGATGGGAGGGTCGCGTCTACAGGCGTGGAGATGGATGAAGAGGCCATTTTGTCTTGAGTAGATGTCTGATATTGTAGTTTTCGAGGTATTAGAAAGGTAGAGAAGGGAAGAACTGGGGTTATAAAAAGACGACGATGACGCAGGCAGCAGGCTGGCCTTATAGCAGTGGCTGTTATGGCTCCACTCAACTAGGTAGCTTGTCTGGCGCTAGCTAATAATAGCCGTGGCTTGTGAATGTGAATAGGCGATACTTGCGTGTTCGCTAGGCGGCTACAAGTCTACGGCTGGAAATTGGGAAAACCAAAGATGGTAAAAGTATGTACAGTCAAATTCAACTTTTAAAGAGGCTATCTTCCCGTCATAAATCATTGCCATAGTCCATTCGTCACACTGGCAGTCCGTGGTCATCGCGCACAAGGCTCACCGGCCTGGCGCTCCGGGGTATCTTTCTAAGGGTCATCCAAAACATGTTCAGTCTATCCATTACTTTAATTGTATCCGTAACTCATCACCAAGCGATTGCTCGCATTTACAGCTGCTCAGCCCAGGGAGCAGCGCCGGGCTGCATCTGGTTGAGCCACTTGACGAGTTCAACAAGCTCCGCGCGGCGCTCGTCCTCAAGCTGTTCGGCATCGCCGAGAAGCACAGACTGGAAAACGGGGATGAACTGAGGAGTCAGCTCGCGGATGGTGGCGTCTTCCCACTTGTACAGCTGGCAAATCATGCGGTACAAGGGGTCGTTCTCCTCGTAGTCGTTCTTCAAGGGAAGGATAGAGACGAGGACAGGAAGAACGTCCTTGATAGGCACGCTTTCACGGTGCTTGAGAATCATGCGGCTCAAGCAGCCGGTGGCGTTATCCTGGAGGCGCGAGACGTCCTGGTGCAACAGCTGCTCCAGACGGCTGAGGATTGTCGGGAACTCCTTGACGATGTCGGCAGAGTTAGAGTGCTCGACAAGACGACCGACAGCATAGGCAGCGTTGGATTTGGTCTGGGGGTCCTCGTCACTCAGGCGGTGGATCAGGAGCTTGAGGAAGGAGGGAGTGAACTGAGTGGCGGAAGCGCCCATGCCGTTGATGCACTCAGCAAGGACACCAACAGCGGTGGCACGTTCGATAGACTCAGTGCTGCCAGCATAGCGCAGAACAGTCTTCTCGAAGACCTTCCAGAGCTCGGCAAAGCTCTCACCAAGAGCCGCAGCCATACCAGAAACAACATCGAGAGCGGTGTCTACAACAATCCAGTCGAACTCCGAGGTCTCCTCACCAGCGTCATCATCCTCGTCAGCAAATTCGAGCTGGCAAGGGTGCTTCTTGGTTATGATGTCGGTGATCATGGTGATGACATTGTGGAGGGTGGTCTCGTTGGAGATTAGAGCAGGACCGCAGAAGCGGAGGTTCTCAGCCATGTTGCGGTTGATGTCGGCGACCGTGGACCTAAGTTTTTGCGCGGTTAGCAATGCCCGAGGAAGTCATCGTCAAGTGAAAATATGCAAAAACATGAGATCAGAAGTAGATAAACGTCTTTCACATCAATCACAACTTGTGTGTCAAAGTGAGCTGGGTTAAACGAGTGGTATCATCATTTCAAGAAGGGGTGTGCAGGCAGACTTGCAGAGTATGAGATTATTTGCAGGGGAAACATACCGATCATCTTCCTCAGTCCACATCTTGATGGTGGCAGTCATGAGGATCTCTCCAAACTTCTTGACCTCCTTGGCGGGCTCAACCTTGATGGGAAGGCCGGGCTGCCACTTGGCCATCTGGCCAGACTCCTCGGCAATGGCGAAGAGCATGGCATAGGAGCGGTGCATGGTGCTGATGGTAGCCTTACGGACACCCTCGTAAGGATGCTCTGCAAGGGGCATGACCATCTCGATGGTCTTCTCGAAGTAAGGCAAGTAGGCGCTACGGGTGTGGGTGACGAGATCGCCGATGATCTCGATGGCAATCTCCTTCTCGAGGGCGAGAGGAGTGGTGGCGGTGATATCATCCCAGTCATCCTCCTCATCAAGATCTACATCCTCGATCTCACCATCCTCACCGACAGGCTCATCATCATCATCGGCGCTGGCAACCTTGACCTTACGCCCGGCAACAGTCACCTCCTGACCAATGAGGTCCTTGGCGGCTTCACCGAGAGAAACTTCAAGGTCGTCCTCATCCTGCTCAAGGCAGTTGAACAGACCCTTGACGGCACCATCGAGGAAGGTGGCGAAGTGTTCGCTGTAAACCTTGGCCATGGCGCCCCAGAAGATGTAGGTGCTCTCCTTGAGACGCGAGTGTCCGAGGTGAAGAGCTTCCTCAGTCGCGCGCATGAGAGGCTCGACGTACGGCTGGTAACGCTCAGGGCCAGCAGCAGCAGACATCTCACCCATAGCGTCAGTGACACTGGCACGCAGGTCGAGCTCCTCCTCGCTGTCCTTGACGGCAGCGAACTCTTGGAGGAGGTGCATCGAGTCATCGAAGAACGGCAGGAAGGCTTCGCCAGCGGAGGAGGCAAGCGAGCCAAGAGCACCAGCAGCGAGACCCTTGATTCTGAAATTGGGGTGCTTGAAGAGCTGGTGAAGAATGGGAACAAGCTCGGACTGGTAAGGAGCAACCTCCTTCTCGTCCAAGCCGTCAACAACGGCATCAATGGCGCTAAGGCCGGCCTTCATGATGTCGACAGTAGGACCCTCCTCCTCGCCCTTGGATTCTTGCATGGCACTAGCAAGGTTCTTGAAAAGCAGAGGCATGAGCTTCTCGTGCTCGCGGTTTAAATCTTCGGTAAGATCATCCGCCAACCGGGCAACGGCGTGTAGAGAGGCCTGACGGACCTTGAGCTCACCATCAGCGAGGAGCTGCAGGACCATGGGCATAATTTCCTTCATCTGAGTGCTGATGAAATCAGGAGCACCCTCAACAACCATACCCAGGGACATGATACCCGCCCGGCGGTAGTCGGGGTTAGGGCTACTGAAGTACTGGCCAAGGGACTGGAGAAGAGGCACGACGACTTGGCTAGGGGGAAGGCTCTGGGCGAGCATGTCGAGCAATCCAAGGGCAGAGCGGGCAGGTGTAATGTCATCATCGTTAGGCGAGGCATCACCGAGTTCGGTGACGATCTGAAGAGCAGTGCGGGCGAGTTGCTCACCAAGGCGCATGCCTTGGATCTTGAGCTTACGGTACTGCACAGTCTGCATCAGGAAGCTGATGGCCTGGGTGCGGGTATCCTCATCGAGCTCGGTGTTGGCGGCAATCTCGTTCATGAAGATCACGAGATCCTTGAGATGGACAGTGAGGAGAGCAGGGTCGAAACCGAGAAGAGTCTGGAAGACTTCGAAGACCTGCATGATCTGATCATCTTCCTTTCGGTCGATGGCGTCCTTGAGAACGGCAACCATCGAGGGGACGAGTTCCTGGAAAGCCTTCACGGGACCCATGTTCTCCGCCGAGTCGAGGTACATGGCCAACTTACTCAGAGCAAGAAGGGTGTTGATGCGCACCTCGGCACTTTCGGGGTCACGAATGGTCTTGCTGAAGAGAGTGAAGAGTTCCTGAAACTTCTCCTCGAAGCCCTCGCCAAGAGTCTCGAGGATGGTGAACAGAATGTAGATGGAAACGGCACGCTCGTCCTGGTTTCCGCTATCGGCGGCCCGCATCAAGAAGTTGGGAAGATCGGCCCATTGTCCGTCCTCGAGATCAACCTTGGCCACAGCAGAGATGACGCGAGCAACAGAGTGACGGACTAGAGGGTTGGCCTCGCTGACTCCGGAGCGAAGAAGCTGCTCTCTGAGTCCGGGCTTCTGATCACCCTGGACCTTGACCCAGTGCTTGCTGACTTGAGACCGAGCCTCAACAGCGGCGAGCTGCTTGAGCTGGGGATCATCGTGACCTGTAGCAACCTGGATAAGGAGAACAAGAGACTCGGGGTGCTTGTAGAATTCGCGCTGAAGAATGCCGGTAGCCTCCTTCACGTTGCCCTGGGTGGCTATTTTCAGTCAGCGATGTTTTCGATAAAGTAGTCTTCTTCTTTATTCCGGTAGACTTACGGTTCAGAACGATCTGGAGCTGCTGAAGGAATCGCTGCTGATCCATGATGGAGATGTATATGCAGAATTTTCCACCTTTTTCTCAAAAATATTTCAGGGTGGGGTTATCCCTCGTCCTCTTAGTGTGTAGGACTTGGAAAGGGACGAAAACGGCTGCCTGCACCGAGACAGACAGCGCAAGGGGTATCACAGAAATATGAACAAAAGAAAGAGAACAGGGAAAGGAAAAGGGAGAAGGAGGATGAGAGAAAGAAAGAAGCAGATGTGTTGTGGAGGGGAAGCCTGAAGAATAAAAGGCACGGAAAAAAAAAAAAATTAGGGGAGCTCAGGTCTTGGCGCGGTCATGTGAGCCCCACTCTTCTAGAGTAAACAACGAAAAATGTCGTCAATTTTCCAGGCCTGACAAGGCGATAAGCACACTTCTTGTGCATTTTTCTCTATCGCAAAACCGGATACTGCAATCTAGAACTTCAAGTGCTAATCGGAGATATCCTTCCGTATTTTGACGCGCTTTAGGGCACGCGACGCGTTGTGCGCCTCGAGAATTTGAGTCGAACATGGCAGAGCTATTACTTAGTAGTCAACTAAATTTTGCGATAGTGTGCCGGTATACCATGGATCCATTACTAGATACTAGCAACGACCCATGTTCAAGTTCAGTCCATGTGTGGCCCCCGAATAAACAAAAAAGTTTCCTATCCAGACTCCGGTCCGACTATGTTGCCCTGGTTCATCTTAATGTACTAGGATGGGGAAAAGAGAGGTATATAGACACACTCCCACACTTCATTATTGTGTGCAGAGAAGCGCAGTAGCGCGGTATTTGCTCTAAAAACTGTTGCTGCGCACACCGCAATCATAACTAATATTCGTCCGAGTCATAATCGTCGTTCAAGAGGAGCGACCGGTATCCTCTAGATGCAAGGTTTTCTTCTAGACCCCCATCGGTCTCGGGGTCAGCGTAACCTGGGAAGTTCGTTAGTAATGCCGTTGAAACCTGGGTGTACACCTCGTGCTAGTAACATACCGTGTCCACCAAAGTAACTAAGCGCCACGGGCAAGAAAATGAGCGCGTGTGTGGCCGCGAAGATGATCAGCGCCAACCATACCCTGAAATAGTAGATCTCAAAAATTTTGCTTCGGGTAAAGGCTAAAACGCAAACTCCGAGTAGCTTGGTTACGGTGATACCGCTGAAGACACTACCGCCGACGTTGACCAATGCTGTCCAAGCACGAGCGTCTTTGCCCCGGAACCTCACGGGAGTTGTGTCCATGATAGCGCGGGATGGAAACATAAAGGCACGTGCAATGTGGGCGCAGAACTCAACGCTGATTCCCACACATATGACCAAATTGACGAGGGACACTGCATTCAGTGACACGCCAGCGATTGCCATAGAGCCAATGATATCCACCACAATCATAACAACAGTGGCTGTGACAACGGCTCCTGTGGCAACGGATCCAAGGAGGATAGACGTGATTGCGAAGATAATTGCCACAGCTGATCCCAATAGTGTGCCAGCGAGCTGAACGATTGAAACGTACTGGTCAAAAAAGATGTACGACTTGGAGTATGGGAACACATCAATGTCATGTTCCTCTGAGATGCCCCGAGCAATACGTCGGGCAGCAACATAGGATTTGATGAAGTCATCTTGAGTGCGGAGTGGTGTGTGAGAGGTTCTAAAGTGGCTTGCATTGGTCGTGACGTGTCGCCGGTCGAAGACAAGCGCATTACTATAAGGCGCCTTTCCACCAAGGGGACATGATGCGTCCGTAGGTGATTCGATCCATTTTTCAAGGTAGTGAATGAATTCTTGACCTTCTGGCATACCGGATAGGGTGATGTTCCAGGCTGGTGTTCGTTCTTCAAAGCACAATTCGTCATCCTCGTAGCAGCAGTCCTGCTGTGGGTTTAGCCAATAGAAAAAGTCATCAATCCAGCTAGCGGTGAATCCGGATATGTACGAGACATTTGGCCGTTTCGATTCTTGTTCTAGGACAAACGGCAGGGAGTACTCCTCGCAAGACGTGAATCGCCCGCAAAGCTGCTGTTGGTGTTGTCTTTCGGTTACATTGACGTTTCGAGTCACAAAGTAGACCGGCGGTCCAGCACCAAAGTATTCGCTAAGGTCGTCAAAGTACTGTATCAAATAGGAGTCACTGGGTAATGCAATGCGTTGGTCCAAGCCCAGGGCCACTTCCGGGATCAAAGCTAGTCCGGCAGTTAGGACTCCGAGAAAAGTAATCACAACCAAAACCTTGACCCTGCGGTTTAGGAGATATGGCGCGTAAACTTTGCGGATGAATGTTTGCAGCGCACTCTCGGCTTCCTGGTCCTCGAAACCTCGATCCTCCGGCATACCAGAGTGAGCCTTACGCACGGTGAGACAAGGGATGCAGTCCGCACGGAGACTTTCAACGCGTCGTTGGTTCAATGCAAGGACGGAAATGAACATGGTAACCTGTAAGATTGCGTTTATAAACACAGCTCCTGCTGCATAAACAGCAAAGTTCCTGACAGCGGGCATTCCAACGAAGACGCCCAAGGCGAAAGCGACGGTCTCAGTGATAGCCGAGAGAAAGATGCTCGGTCCGATTCGTCCAATGGCACGCGAAATCCGCTCATCGATCTCTTCGTCAGGGTGACTGACATTCAGTCGTTCAAATTCGTGAACAATAAGGAAGATGTTGTCAACACCGACAGCCAGGACGAGGAATGGGATTACCTCGGCGATGATCAACGTGACTTTGATGCCCGCGGCTGAGAAGAGTCCCACGGATGCAGATACTGACATTAGAACGATGACAATTCCAACAACACCGAGAGTGAACTTGGACTGCACCAGGGCATTCGAGGGATTGCTTATCAACGACCGCCAGGACATAGCCACTGAACCGAGGGCCAGAGATGCGTAGATGAACATGATGATGTAACTAACAACCACAATTTTGGCGTCGGTATTGCTTGACTTATTCAGCTCCTGCTCAACGCTCGCTTCCGTAGAGAAAGAAACCCGAAGCCCACGCTCCTGGGCTTCTTTCTGAACGTGCTCAAAGATACCTTTGAAACTATTCTCCCAGTCAATGGCGTTCGCTTCTTTCTCGGAGCCTTGCGCATGGTTGTTGACAACCCAGGTTACGATGAGGGCTTGAGCATCCAGTATATTGCCTGAATGTTCGTATCCGCCTAGAATCATTTCTGGCTTCAAAGGCTGCTTGAAGTCTGGAAGGCAGCTGACATCGCCCGGTGAGGCAGTGCAATGGGTCAGCCGTTCTTCCCATGTCTCTGGGTCCAGGTTTGATGCAGAGCCACCAAAGTAACCGGTAACAGATTGGATAACGCATACATCACCCGTTGGTTTAAAGCATATATCATCCAGGGATAGACCTCGTTCATTAGAGGTCACGCGGCGGACAAGAGATTCAACCTCGAACCACCAGCTTAACGTGTCATAATCAAGTAACCGCCTATTTTCGACTGAAGAGTTATCGCTGACGAGGAAGGCTTGTTCCGCGCGATAGAAGGGTCCGAAGTTTTCATCGAAGAACGCCTTCTCTTGAGCGGCGGCAGAGGTAGGACTTACCCAGAGGCGCACCGGGTCTGTCTCGACGGCGAACCGCAACCAGCCTAGACTCAAAAGTATCACGACGACGACGCTGGATACAATTGTGATGGCGGGAAATCTCGCGCAGACCGAGCCAATACGACTGAATATTGTGTCAAGCATGGAGTTCAATTTATAAATGCCATGCGGGTATTCCAGGTGCCCGCCTGCGTGGACGATTTCGCCCTCATCCTCATCGTCACTCGGGTTCGGGTCCTGCAGAAGTCGCACTCTTTCAGGTTTGCGGTATCGGCGTTCTTTATATGTGAAGTAGCTCGAGAATCCCGCTACGGCAAGTAGGAAAGTGGAGTAGATCAAAATGACCGTGAATGACATGCAGGGTAAAAGACCGACATGGCATTGTTCTTGTGTTTCCACCGCAGGGAGTTCAGGACACACATCCGGACAGTCGACGCAGGAGCAGCGGTATACGGGTTCGGCGTCATTGCATGCCTTAGGGTGAATATTTAATGCTTCCATGCCCTGTGGGTCTGCCTGAGGTTCGGTGTGGTAATTGATCTGGAACGGGCTCCCAAGGAATTTCTTGTCGCCCAAGAACTTTACGAATTGTGAATAGTTCTTTGCGCCACCTCCAATGAAATCGATAGCTTTTCCACCCGACGCACCATTCTTGACGTTCTTGCAGCTGTCATAGAAACCGCTTTGGTATTCCTCCGACCAGATGTTGTCGAGTTCCGTGACGAGATCCTTCCCAGAGGTACCTTGCTCGGTTTGCGTGATATTGATGAAGAGAGATTGATCAGGTGAGCATGTAAAGGTGCAAAATATGTTAAAGAAGTTGTCTTTGCAGGCGGGACACGACGAGATGATTCCTTCAGCGAGTTTCAGGTTACTCGAGAGAGCATCAATCTAATGAGATACCATTCAGAGTCAATCTTGCATACCTCGGTGCTTGAGGCGCAACTTACCTGCTCTTCTTTACAGCATATCGGTCCTTCTTCCCATTTGCTGCCACAAAGATTGACAAGCTTCTCCCGTACCGCTGCTTCGGGATCCTCTGCAAGGCCATTATCTGGGCAGGGAAGCTCTCCGCCAAAAAACGACTGTTTACCACAGTGACCTCGGATGGCGCATCGACCTTTTTCGTGGATCTTGGTTTCACCCTGGGCGAGTGATTGCGGGAGGAGACCCAGAGCGGCGGCGACGGGGATGAAGCGGAGTCCCCGCATCGTGTTGGCGGGTCTTCAAAAGCGCAATGGTAATAGAGTCATGCGAGACGATAACAATATAGAGAGATTCAACGGTTCTTCGAGAGGGGAAGACAACGCAATAATCTGGAAGATTGTGATGACAGCAAGAGTGGTGTCGGAAGAGCAAGGCAGGCAATCAAGAGCAGGAGGACGGAAGGGCGCCAAGCAACTACGTAAGCGGAGGTGCTCCGTTGGTTTGTTGGAGTGTGTGTACACAGGTCACGTCACCTAAAAGACGTGGCTGCGTGACATATACCCCTTTCACATGACCGCCAAGGCCATTAATCAGCAGAAATATAATACATAGTTTTCTGAATTACAAGGTAAAACCTGCAAGGTATAATATTATTAAGTTCTCTTAAAATATTCTTAATATTAGAATATGATAGTAGCTATACTTTATAAGTATATAAACTAGCACTAAAGTTTAAGTACTTATTAAGTAGTTATCAAGTACTTAGGTATTTTATGTGATAGTACTGAAATAGTTACTGTGGCTCGAAAGATCATACATAGCTATAAAAGGTAAAGTGTATGTCACCTGACCGCCAAGACCATTAACGTGGAGCACGACCAAAGAGTCGAGGCTCTTCACCTGCAACCACGTTGGGAGTTCTGGAGACCTCAGGCTGCAGGCATGGTCGGGCTGACCCCAGCAAACGCGCTTCTGCAGGGCTAACGCCAGGGACGCGAGGTTTGTGTCTAACCCGCTTTTAGGTTATTGGTAGTTAGTACCAGCTTGATCATGTCTTTCTGCCTTGCGCGTCAATCATAGTGTGGCACTGTGCTGGAAATTAATACACCTTTTAGGTAGTCAGACACGGACAAGCTGCCTTCAATGGATTAACTATCTCTCTCAACCTAGCTGGATCTCTACCTAGATAAGTAGACCAAGGATCCATCGGCCGGTAAATACCTATCCTGTCCAGAAAGCCTAGTGCATATGAGCTCGTCTTGGCCAAGTATCAATTCTTGCCTCTGATAATACTACGGCCTCTTGCCAGCTCTCTTTGCCTTGCCGCACCCTCACAGCATCTCACCGTCTCCGTTGACGGGCATTGCAAGATGCTTCTGACATCCATATTCAAAAGATCATTTCTCCAAGCGCTCAATAGTTTATAGGGCTGTCAATGTGCTCTACCCTTGCAACGTAGACGTTTACACTCTTCGGTTGAGACAGCTGAATCGGCAAACAGCCGGATTCGACTATGTAAAGACTGGGAGCTAAAAGAAGGCTTCGATAAACTGCTATTCATCCTACGAGAACCCTGCTCTGGAACTCATGTACGTCATTTGGAGGTTGATCCAACGCCTTCCGGTTCCATGAGGTTGGACGATGGTCTATTGAGAGCTTCAGCGTCCTCGAAATGGCAGCTCTCATTGTTGGCGAAGCTCGAGCAGATCATTGTCCGAGCTGGATTTACGGACGCTCAGGGGAAAACCCTAGTGCGGGAGTCTCTGATAGGAGGCGCAGATCTGAAGGAGTAAGGCATCTTTCGTGCATTATAGTAGCGTCCTAACCACTTGGCGCAGTGATGTTGAGAAAGAGTACTACCATTCCTATGCACAGGCCTTAGCTATTTTGCTCGTGACCCTCTCGCCTAATTTGGAATCAATGGCTCTTTATCGTGTGCGGTGGCAATGGAATAGTAAAAGCTTCCCAACAATGTTCTATGACTTCATGAAACGAGCCGTCTCCTCGCCGGGGTGCATCCCGTATCTTCAGAAGTTACGGACAATCGATTTCATACCGGAGAGCCCGAGCCCGACAAATGTCGATTGCCCAGAATTTTACGAGATGTTCGACGTATATGACGCCCTCAATACCATCTCAGGCCTTCCAGCCCTGGAAAGTATCTCGTTCGACGGGATGGCTTTAGCTGAGGATGAACATTTTACAGTGCGGCCCCCCACTGGCCGTTGCCAACTATAGCAGTATTTCTATCACAAACTGCACGGTTGACACCACTACCTGGCGCAGCATTATCGCTATGGCGAAGCGGCTTGAAAAAGTTGTCTTCACGACTGGTGGCCGAGATTCCGCTGACGGGCCGTACGAAATCCATCCTCACGCTATTTTCGGCTCTTTGCTTTGGCATCGGAACAGCCTCGCTCACCTTGACCTCGACATAGAGGGTAGCTTATATGAATATTTCCTGTTTAGTCGAGACTGGGCGATGAAATATGGGATGTTGAGGACAGAATTGGAGGAAGTGAGCGCGGATCACCAACACACGATGCACCGCGGTACTTCATCAAGATGTAATAGACACCCTCCGCAGCCGGCCGACTGGCTACCGGAAGAGCTCCTGCCAATGGTCTTGAAGGGGTCTTCATTTCGGGACTTCACGAAACTGAAGCATCTCGGTATCGGCGTGTATCAGTTTTACTACTTTGCGCTTGGCGTCGGATGCGGGCCCGAAGAAAGGTATCCATCACTTGCGGATGGCCTTCCAGAGAGTCTTGAGTCATTGCGAATCTATGGATATGATAAAGGTGCAATGGAGAAGAAACCTCAATGGCTGAATTTCGACCTCCAACTCCCCGATCTTGACCCGCATATAGCTAGGTTCTTGGTAGAGAAGGACTCGAAATTACCCCGGTTGAAGCTAGTTGAGGGGCTAGATGAGTGTATCCCTAATGCTCCGAATTTATGGAGGGGTTAGAGGCATGGAGCTATGAAACACTAGGGTTGGTTTCAACAGTGTCATACTCGACACCTTGCCACATTGGAGAATAGGAAGTAGTAGTACAGAACCTCTTAACACACCAGATAGAGGGCCGAAATTACATTCCAACATCGTCTCCCATGTCGAGTTAGTAAACTGGTGCTAGAAACCTTAATTACGACCAGACATTTTGTCAGCAACGCAGTATTTCGCACGTGCCGTTGATGGCTATATGCACTCCCATCTGTTCGGCTTTACGCTCCCATTATGAATTGCAACTGGAACATAAAAATAGACCTGGCACTTAGCCAAAGCCTCCAATTCAAGAAAATAGAAATCGCTAATTCACAAAACCTTGTGTACAAGAATAATATGCTCTCCTCATCTACTCCGCATCTAACGGCGCCACCGGCGCTGTATCATCAACCTGCACACCTCCCCTCTTCTTCTCATTGCTATCCCAGAAAGGCAACTTCCAGCCGCCCTCATTCTCCGGCGTCGCCAACCAAAGACGCATCAGGTGTCGGCGCGGCGCAGGCGGCGCGTAATCCTTGTATGCGGTTCTGGCGTGTAGGACTTGAGAGTTTGACAGGAACTGGATGTCACCGACTTCGAGGATCATGTGGAGCGCGAGACGCTGACAGGTTTCTTCGAGGACTTGCAGGGCCTCGAGTTGGGTGGGGGAGAGGGGCGGAATAAGACCTGCGTCGGAGAAGCGGCCGAGGGAGCGGACGTAGTAGGGGTCCCATCTAGTTATACATCGTCAGCGATTGATAGGGAAAGATGGAAGAGGTATGGTTCAGAGAGCGTACTTTGTGTAGACGCGAGGGTTGTCGCCGCGCTCGAGGTAGATGACGCTAGTCTTGATCCACTCTTCTTGTCCTTTGGATGTCTCACCCTTGCGGTCGAAGTACCAAATTGGGTCTGTGAGGGTCTTGAGCACATCCGGGCGTTCTTTGGCGAGGGTGTTGTAGACATTATGCGTGGAAACAATGTCGGATTCACCTCCTTCGAGAGCGCGGGCGATGCAGAGGAGGCCGACGATGTCAGAGTCGTCGGCGTGGAAGAATTGTCTACGACAAAGAGCATGTTAGTTGGCCGGCCTGCATTGTATAGAACTGCATGATGTACCTCGCATTGGTGCGGTAGATGCGCACAGAGTCAATCCGGGTAGGGTCCTCGCCAAGATCCTTGACGTGGCCCAGAACGTGCCCGCGGCTGTTCTGAGAAACAAAGTAACCTAGGTATGTGCCGAGGCCCATGTATGCGACGGCGGATTTGTGGTTGCCCCATTCTTGGACCGGGAAGCCCTTAAAGAGAATGAAGCCCTTGCCGTTAAGGAGATCTTCGCGAAGGGTTCCGAGAAGGGCAGAAAGCTTGGGGAGGGGAAAGTTGCTCTATGGTATCTTCGTTAGTTTGCGCCTCGGAAGTAAGTACCAACAGGTATACCTTTGAGATACCGGTTAGAGGGGTCTTCGCCGCGAGGAAAGCATCGGCTGTTGCACTGAGCTCGGCAACCTCTTCTTGTGTGAAACGATGAGTCCACTTCTCAGGGTTGTTCTTGTAGTCTTCTGCGTTCCAGACCGTAGGGCCTTCGATGGACTTGGGGAAATCATCGAAGGGATGTAGTTCCTCGTAGAGCGGGGCGTGCTGGCCAGTGGTCTTGAGACCGTCGGGGAACTTGTCCAGCGGGAGAGCAGTAGAGGTCTGAGTGAGAGTGGCCATCTTGACTTGACTGCTCCGAAACGAAGGTATCCAAAACACTTTCTTGTATGCTTCTTCTCCAGTTCAGTCGGAGGGGTACGGATAGATCTTTATAGAGGGGTAGAGAGGCTCGGATTGAGGCCACTCGGCCGGTAGGATGAGTATAGACATCGCAAAGAAACGCAAGCTGTCATGCAAACAGTGGATGGCATTGCGTGCTGGATGATCGTTGAAGCCGTGATGCTGATAGGATGAGGCCTCCGATAGTACGGCGTGATTGGCTTCATGGATGGCGTCATCCTACGCGATTCTGAGCAGTTGGCGATGGTATGAGGGGCGTTGGAACAGCATCATTGGCAGGAACTGATTCAAGGCAGGCTATCAATTATTGGACAATCCATCGACTTGATGAATTCGACAACATTCTTCGAGAAGGTTGACAGAGTAGTGTGTTGTGCTGCTGTTCAGGCACAAGAAAGTTAGTTATCCATGCACAAAGACAGCATAAATACCCCTCCAGATCACCGCGGTGATAATCGCATTGTTTGGATTGGACTGTCCTAACTTCTGCCGCCCCGCCTTCATCTTCATACATTCATTGTATGTATCCTTTTCTGTATAGCTTCATGGACTACCTAGGTATGCTTCTGCTACGACTTAATCCTTGCTACAGACAATATACTTCGCAATGGCTGTCCATGAACCATTATAAACCGTCCATCGTATTGAACTTCCCCATCCGGTAAACAAATCCCCAGGTGCCCCTCCACATAGTTAGAAATTTCTAAACTTCTCCAACAAGATTCTCTCAACACCACACTCCTTTCTCACGAAACCCGGAGTTCAACGAGCAAGATGCTGCATATTGCTGTCCTAGACACCGACGTCCCCGTCCCAAAAGTCTACGCCGCCCGCGGTCTCTATAGCTCGCAATTCCGAACTCTGCTTCAGGCGGCCGCATCGCGACTTAACCTGCCCGCATCGGACATCCATGTAACGGCATTCGACATAGTCGGAGGGTCATTACCACCTCTTCAAAGCCTACGCACATCTCCACGGGAGAGTAAAGTAACCATAAATGGAAATGCAGCCACAATCAATCCCCTCGCCCTGCCTATAGATGGCCTCCTTGTCACTGGCGCCGCAGCAGCAGCCTACGAGTCAGCAAAGTACCCCTGGATCATTCCGTTGCAGCGATACCTGCAGACTGTTTTTGAAGAGTATCCACACGTCAAGATGTTTGGATCTTGCTTCGGACACCAACTCATTGGGCAGGCTCTACTCTCATCACAAGCAAAAACCTCCGTTCCGCCCAGTGTCACCGTCGAAGCATGTCCACTAGGCCGAGAAACAGGACTTACAACCATCACACTAAACCCCGAATTCAGCGCAGCCTTCCCTGTTCCATCGTCAAAACTCCCTGTTCAGAATCAACTACGCCTGCAGATGATCCATGGTGACTGGGTCGCCCTCTTACCAGGGCTAGAACAATTCCCGAGTCCTTGGATGAGCATCGGATCGACGGAAAAGTGTCCCGTGCAGGGTCTTTATCATCCGGGACGGGTATTGACATACCAAGGACACTTTGAGTTCGATGTGTTTGTCAACTCAGAGACTTGCTTGGAGTTTGGAAGGAGGAGTAATTGGGCAGCTGGGGATGTGGAGAGGTTTTTGGAGTTGATTGGCAGGGCGCGGGTGGAGGGGGTTGTGGAGGATGAGGACGATGCAAAGGCGGCTGCGGAGATGGTGATGTTGTTTTTCTGGGGTTAATGTACCTAGATACCTATCTACCCTGAGTATAACTATAGAACATATATAGATTAATTTATGAATATATGACTGCATTCTTCAGACGGCACCTCCCCGCACCGCGGATATCCATGAAACCCGCACTGTCTCAATCTTTCCCCTCACAATCTCAGCTCGGACGCTCCCCGACACTGTATGTATCAGAACAAAAGAACAATAAGCACGATCCTCCGCCCCCAATCCATGAACTTTCTCCGAGTCCTCCGCATTGGCTGCATGTTCCTGCCCCTGACAATCAAATTCCAAGCCCTTGCATGAAAGCCCAAGGCATGTTGTCCCCTTGACGAATCCGGCAATCATCGTCGCTTACTACGTAGCTATTTATTTACCTAGCCTACTACCTAGGTACTTGCTTCTTGCTTCAATAATCTCTTGGTCTCTTCATTAATTCACGTAATCTCCACTCGACTTCAACTTGAGCTCCCACTCAGGAAAGCAGCTCACTATGCTCAAACGTACCTCCCTCCTAGCCCTGGGTTTCCTAGGAGCTAGTACCGTCAACGCAGCAACCCTCTACGCAACCCACTACTCCACAAAGTCAATCTACACTCTCTCCCTTACAAAGTCTTCATCTGGCTCTTACGAATTGACACAAACCTCCGCTCTTGAAACCTGCGGCACATATCCGAGCTGGATAACCCTCGACTCGGAAACCCGGACCCTTTACTGCTCCGACGAGTACGGATGGACCAACGAGAACGAGTCCGTTAACGGCTCTCTTACTGCTCTGTCCGCAGATAAGCAGGGCGTGTTGACTGAGGTCGCGGTGACAGGAAATGCGCCAGGGAGTGGCGTGCACAATGTTATCTACGAGGGAAAGAACGGGAAGAAGTATTTGGCTGCTGCGCACTAGTATGTTCACCCTTTTCTGTTTCTGTTCTCTACTTTACTTTGTAGCCATTGCAAATGAAGTGTATTAGATGCTAACCTTCTATATAGTTCCGGCTCCGCCGTCTCAACCTATAGCCTTCCGCTAACACCCAACGCCCCGGCTTTGCAAGTCTTTGAATTCACCCTCCCAGGGCCCGGCGCAAACCCCGAGCGCCAGGAAGCACCACACCCGCACCAGGCGTTCCTCGACCCCAAGGGCGACTTCGTGCTCGTTCCTGATCTGGGCGCGGACCTCGTCCGTATTTTCCAGATCAACAAGGCAAACGGAAAACTGAACACTTGCCCTCCATTGAAATATACACCTGGCGGCGGACCCCGTCATGGCGTCTTCGGCTCTGTGTCTGGGAACCGTGAGGTACTCTATATCGTTGGAGAGTTGAATGGCGAGGTTGAGGCATTTTCGGTCACGTATCCGAAACGCGGATGTCTGTCTTTCAAGCAGATTGATGCGGAAATCCCATACCCCGAGGCTTTGCCTGAGGGGGCTTCACTCGCGGAGATCGCGCTCGACGGAAAGAATGTGTATGTCTCTGTGCGCCTTGATGCGGCGTTTGACGGGGACGATTCGCTTGCCAGACTGACCCGGTCACGGGACGGGAAGATTGAGTTTGAGGAGATTACCTCTTCCCATGGTGTGCTGCCGCGCACCTTTGCAATTAACAAGGCCGGCGATCTTGTTGCCTTTGGGAACCAGCTCTCATCTAATGTTGCTATCGTTGAACGAGATCCTGAGACTGGGGCTCTTGGTGAAATTGTGGCGGATCTGCAGGTTGGAGTGCCTGGTGAGCCGAACACGCTTGAAGGGCTGAGCAGCATTATCTGGGACGAGTAGAGAGCTAGCATATTACTGAGGACATTCGTGGAAATCTGAATATAGCTATCAAAGAGTCATATCAATTCAATATAGCAGCAGATCTTTTGAGATGCATTGAAATCAACCATAAATGCAACCAAGTCTTGTGCAGTCAGTCATCCAAAGATGTTAACAATCAATATAAGATAACAAAGGAAACCAGGATACCACCATAGTGTATAAACATCGAATCATAAAACCTGCACATACGCCCGCCCCTTACATGTTCAATCCAAATGAAAGCCCAGCTTTTTTAAAGAAATCGTGCCCGCGGTTGCGAAACCCGCTAGATGGTCTGGTTGGGCCAGCCCGTCCGTACACACCGGGCACTCGTCGACGATGCTCGCTTGCGTGAGTAGTTCGTTCGTCACATCTTGAAACGTAATTTTGAGTACCGTAACCCTCTGCCGTAATTCGTAAGTTGCGTAAACCTGATTTGTATGGCTCGGTGTACGAGCTCATTTGACCTCAAGTTGGAATGCCTTCCATTTCTGCCCTACTGCTCGACATCGTGGGCATCCTCGTGGACTCGGACTCGGGTAGCTTGTTGGACCGTGGGACATTGCACTGCCGGGGCTCGATGTGACGTTTTTAAAGGGCGTTGGCGGACTGCTTATATAGTTCCCCACACAGTCACGACATACTCCACATATACACTCCGTACAGGCATAACATTCATTAAGTGGCCAAGCCCGCTTGCAACCCGCGCAGAATATCTGAATCTCTTTGTTGCGGAACGATGCGGGAGTAGGGTTGGAGAATCGATGATGCTGCCGCTGAGCCGCCGAGGACGGGTAAAGGTTTAACACCGGGCTTGAGTCAGGATGACCGGCGGAGTTCAAATGATCCGAGTAGCCTAGAACCCTCCCAGATGATGTTGATGCTGAGTCTAACGAGGACTCGATGGACGGGAAAGGCTCGAGGTCGCCATCGCGGCTGCGCGGGAACTCGTAAGGCGGGGGTGTTAAAGACTTGTGTAGAGGTGAAGCTGCGTAGGAGTGCGGCGGGAACGGACGATGCGAGGTCGGCGGTGGTAGACCTGGGGACTGGAATCCAGGCGGCATAGACGATCGACTTTTGATAGAGGGAGCCGATGTAATTGAAGTGATGTTTGGAATCATTGGTGGAATGGTTGGTGAACGCCCCGCCTACGATGGATTAGTTGCAAGTTTGAGCACTGCAGAATATGTATATAAGCATACCTCTGAATGCCGATCATCGACAACCCCTGCTGATGATGCTGCCTCTAACAAATCCTCCCAACGTTTGCCTTGTACCCAGGCAGCAGTTTGTGGCTCTGCCGACAAGGCTTTTCGATCGCCTACACTAGGACGTCTCCCAAATTCTTTCGATTTGACGCGCTCATGTTTGCCCTTTCGCGCCCCTGAGATCGACGATTTCCGAGGACGCGGAAGCTTATCCGTCCGTTGGATTGGAGGGAGAGTTGAAGAGCGACCGGGGGGAGAATGGTTGAGGATCGACGGCAAGAGCGATCTTGGTCGCGGCGACGAGAATGGAGGCAGGGAATCGCGTTTGAAGTGATCACGAAGAGATGGCAGCTCAATAGAGGATCGCATTGGGGGCCTGTCGAAATCGGTGTCGGAGTGAATTTCCTGGTTCTCTGTTAGCATTGTCACTCCATACTGACATTACGGCCATACCACGTCTGTATCCCAGTCAGAGCCGGATCGATTGTGATGCAACTGAGCCAATGCGACCGCCGCAGTAGCCGCAGCGGGGTGGGCTTCGTCAATACCACGCGGGGTTGCGGGGGAGTTGGAAGCGGCGCCGTAAAAATCACGTTCATCTATTTTTATAAGCTTCATTGTTCCACCCGTGGCGAGACCAAACTGACCATTGCGCCTTCGAGAATTGCTCTGAGGGGGTGTAATATTGGCACGTTGCTCAGGCGGAGTGTTGATCATCAAGTAGAAGCTCTCCTCGGTTGCTGGAAGCTTTGGGATGTAGTGGTTCGGATGGGCCCGTCGGATGTGCTCTTGCATCGACCGGTAGCGTTTCTCCTATCGAGTCAAAAGCATGTTAGTTCCACATCGAATAGAGCAAGAAAAGTTAATTTGACAGCTCCTCGCTCTGTTCTGTTCTTTATCAAAGCGACCGAGTGGGGCGCTAATCGATAACGACGAGAAAAAGGTCGAGGAGCTGGTGGCGGGGAAGGAGACTCACCCCCAAGCATCTTTTCCGACATTGTGAGCCATCGTTATTCTTCAAGGGACAAACCACCTCATTGCTGGCATCGGTGACGGAGAAGGAGCTGGTCAAGGACGCTCGGGGCGGCATGGTCTGCATCGAGGTGTTCTATTGGCGGGGTTTGCGTGGAGAGAGGACTGCACGGCGGCTGTAGGCAGTTGTTGCTGAGGAAAGGATGAGCTCTTTCGCTGGGAATCAAGTTCAACCGGAGGAGTATTTAATGGCGCGACACATGCTCCGAGGGATTTCGAATAAAGAACCGGGGTGAAAGAGCAGTCGCATGCAACAATGAAGAGTTGAGGAGAGGATCAATGGGTTGAAACAGAGGTGTCGAGATAAAGGGAGATGGCCCTCGGCAGCTCTGGAGTCACAGTCAAAGGAGACACAACACAAAATGATGACCTGAAGCTTCACTCCAAAGGGAGTAACAAGCTCTAATAAAAGGGAACGAGCTCGGAGCACTGCATCGGAAGGTCAAGGAATGAGTCGTGTAGGGCAGGTTCTAACTTCTGGCAGGGGAGGGGGGGAAAGGTCAAGAAGAGCTCCTTTGCGGCTTCAGCGGGCTAAACTGCGAACAGGTTAGTGGGAAGGCGAAGAAAATGGATAACTGATAAGCAAGTAACTGATTGGAGGGAAAAGACAAGAGTAATGAAAATTGCAGGAGCAGCGAGAATGAATGGAGGCGGCCGGGTGGGTGGAGGTGGAGGGAGGGCGAATTGAAGCTGACCGCGGGACTGCTCGGGGCCATACTCTTTCAGAACAGCAGGGCATGATGGGAGTATCTGATCAGATTTACAGAAGGGAGTTCGAGAGCACTTCGAATTCGCACTGGTTCTTGTGCGCTGTCAAGTTTACGAGTACTGCGTGCAAGCTAAAGTCACAAAAGCATACCAAGACAATTGCCCTACTGTGCTCCATTCACATCATAACCAATGCTTCTGGCAGAGCTGCATCTATTTCAAGGAACAAGGAAGAGCTATTATTATTATTCCTCTTGTCTCAGTGACATTGCCATGATTGCACTTGAGATTACAGTGCAGCGGAATAGTTAGTTAGTGGCGCCTATCGATAACCCGAAACGTGGGACAGCGCGATATCCGCTGGGGTTGTTCGCCGACTTTATTATCATCAGAGCTTTGCATGCAAAGGATAGCTTGATGCTCAGTTTAGAGCTGTCCTGCCGCTTCATTTATTATATATGTAATTCTCTACCAGACTCCTACAGGTTGTAGTCCACTTCATAAGGGTAATTTGATGAACTTGGACAGCTCTTGTGCGTGCGACGTTGCAGTGGGAGGTTATTCTAGTCTGACACTTGCATTCGGCCTCGGACCCAGCTTTACCTGACCATACCGTAACATTCAAGTGCTGAGCTCAGGCTCACCGTTGCAACAAGATTCAACTTTCTTCGTCCCAATCTGCTCCGGGTATGACATGGAGCTAGCAGCTCACTCACAGCCCTGATAAAGACCTCAATTGCTCCAGAAAAAGAACAACGCCTGCAACTGGGTCTTACACTGTCACCCAGATTCACCCGAGGATGTAGGGTATGATACGGCTTAGTCAGGTTGACCAGCGGTTCGGGAACTGTAGTGGATCCTACAGATTGGACTCGACAGCTCCAGGCTAAGAAAAGACCATGATCACCTGAAAACTTTGAAGCTGCGACCTTGCAGATGAACTGAACATCAGGAGCCTATAGAACACGGCAAACAAGGAACTGCAGGACGCCGATGGTGTCATCTCACCCTTTGTCACTCCAGCCGCCAACAATGAATCAAGCCGGCTAAAAGACCATGTGCCTGCTGGCCGACCGTACCCCTCCCCCTCCTCGCTAGCCCAGCTCTCCCCAGCTCCCCTCGAGCTTCATGCGACCAACCCGGAGCTGGGAGCTCCAACTTTACTCTGAGAGGTGAAATTTCAGCTTAGCTCCACGCCACTCACATTCCTTATTCCCGTCTCGGTGGGGCAATCGCTTAGTCAGGCAATTGGAGGAATGGCAGAATGCTCAACAGAAGACCCGAAGAACAGTGGCAAATCAACCGGCTTGTCCCCTTTTCTCTGATCCCGAGTATCTCGAATTTGAGACACCCCATTCCATGGATCCTGGAATGTGAAAAGGGGGAGGCGGCAACTTTTTTTGTATCCTTCTTTGATCTGTGAGCGAAAAACAAAAGCCCCAACGGCCGAGACGTTGTTGCTTGTTAGTGGTGCCTCGAAATCACACTACTATCGCGTTCAGTCCACTGCACGAGAGGGGTTGATGCCCAATTCGTCCTTAGCGAAACAGAGCTGGTTGCCGTGTCTTCCGCCTCGAATTTGGAGATCCCACACCGGAGCTTCGCTGCCTTTGTTTGTGCGGGCAATCAGCATTGATCTCATCTCAGCCTCTTTCGAGACTCGCAAGCTTCTGCAGTGTACTCCGGAGTACTTCATACCCTTTCTTCATACCCTTTCTTCTCGCGCATGGACGCCGTCGTTAATGACTAACATAACCCGCACACCATACCATAAGTCACACCATAAAACCCTCACCGGGAGACGTTTTAGAGTTTCAAGGTCGTGCGGAGAAAGCAGCGCTCGCGGGTTGAGCTTGCCGTAGAAGTATCCTGCTCTCGGACGTCGCCATCAGGAAACAAATCGGGTGGACAGCGTCCTGCCCTGAAAATATCACAGGGCACCCATTTGTGAATTTAGCTTCCTGCAGGTCGGATGTTTCTCGCAGGCACACAATAATGCCCTCCCCAACCTCGCCAAGGTTTGGGGGTTGGAACTTGGGAGCTGCCCTTTTTTTATCTGGTGCCGTGCCCGAGTGCAATAGTTGCGATCAATTGCCTTTCCGGGTTGGATGCAGTGAAAAAGCATTGTGATTGGACAACCCACTGACATGTTTTCAATAGAAGCCCCAGTGGATTGGAGCGCATTGCACGGTGTCCCACTTGGTCGCGGATGCTGGTCAATTGTCTGGAGTAGGTCAAATACCGTCCAATTGCCGATTATCCCCAGGCAAGCCAAGCCTCTCATTCGATTTCCAGCATCTCCTCAGACTGTATATGAATAGGCGTACGAGCGTCTGCCAACCATGCAATTGGACATCCGGAGTCGATTCCGGCACTCATGAGTTGGAGTTCGGGTTCGGCAAGGCATCCGTTGATGGAGGTCGGGTCAACTCCGTGAGGGGCGTAGTACTCGAATTTGAGAGTGCATACGTTCGCAAGATATTGCGATGCAACGTTTGTATCTCTGATGCTTTTAATTAGTATGTACACTCTCACACTGTGCTGTATACCGAGTTCGTATGAGCTCTACCTCGAAATACCTACCTAGCGTTCATGCCCATCCGATGAGTGGCGTCATCGGATAACCCCCAGGCACCCTCAACACGGAGGACCGGGGAATGCGGAGGATTTCACGTCGATCTAGCGCTGAAATAGAGCGGAGTCGGTTCTGAATCGGTGACAGCGTACGTGTTCTCGACGGCTAATTGTCGGTTGCGCAGCAGAAAATTAGACCATGGCCATCCGATGAGGGTCTCTGGTGGCTTACCCCAGATCCGACAGCTTTGCTGGGTTCCGATTCGACTACCCACCATGTTCATGACCTCAACCATGCGTCTAGCCATTGTGTAATCGCTCGTAGATAAAGTCTCCGTGCCTCTTCAATGATTGCAATTCTCCAGCCTTTCTTTTAACACCCCACACCACAACGATGACCTCACCAAAGCCCTTCAGCGTCGCCATCGTTGGCGGCGGCATCGCAGGCCTCAGTCTCGCCATCGCCCTGCACCACCGCAACATCCCCGTGAAGATATACGAGCAAGCACACGCCTTCTCTGAAGTCGGGGCGGGCGTCTCCTTCGGCCCTAATGCCGTTGAAGCAATGAAACTCTGTCATGGCGGGATCTACGACGCTTTCAAAAAGGTCTGCACGCAAAACCTCTGGCCGTCAAAAGAAAAAGTTTGGTTTGATTATCTGGATGGGTATACCCACAGCGAAGAAGAGTATAGTGCTTCATCAGAAGGGAAGGAGAGCAAGAGACAGAATATCGCGTTCACGATCACAAACAGCCTAGGGCAGACGGGGGTGCATCGTGCGCATTTCTTGGACGAGATGGTCAAGTTGGTTCCAGAGGGGGTTGCTGTTTTCAATAAGAGACTTGAGGATATTGAGCA
This sequence comes from Aspergillus karnatakaensis, assembly GCF_047715665.1. Classification (NCBI taxonomy): domain Eukaryota; kingdom Fungi; phylum Ascomycota; class Eurotiomycetes; order Eurotiales; family Aspergillaceae; genus Aspergillus; species Aspergillus karnatakaensis. The sequence continues at coordinate 20,386 of NW_027395730.1, read as the reverse complement.
ATTGTCGGACGACAAGGGCGGGAAGTTGGTATTGAAATTTGCGGATGGAGGAAAGGATGAAGCAGATGTGGTGATCGGCTGCGATGGGATCAAGTCGAGGGTGCGCCAGATTCTGGTCGGCGAGGATCATCCGAGCGCAAATCCGGTGTTCACGCAGAAGTATGCCTATCGGGGGCTTGTGCCGATGGACAAGGCCATTGATGCGATTGGGGAGGAGCTTGCTTCGAACTCATGCATGCATGTATGTCTTCCCTTGTTCTAGGTATGTTTTCATGGAGATGATGCTAACATACTCAGATGGGTCCCAATAACCACATGCTTACCTTCCCCGTCAATGCCGGCAAAACCCTCAACATTGTCGCATTTCACACAACACCAGACCCCTGGAAGGAATACCCCCGCCTGACGCGCGATGGCACCCGCGAGGAGGCTCTCCGTGACTTTGCCGGCTACGGGCCAAACGTCACGAAGCTGCTGAAACTCTGCGAGCCGAAGCTCAGTATCGTATGTCAACTATCCATCCCATCCGCTTCCGGATTAACTAACATGTTCAAGTGGGCAATCTTCGACCTTCGCCACCCGGTGCCCACATTCGCGAAACGCCGTCTTGCGATCTCCGGCGACGCAGCGCACGCCACGTCCCCACATCACGGTGCCGGTGCGGGCTTTTGTCTCGAGGACACAGCAGTACTCGCGACGCTGCTCTCTAACTCGCGGGTGCAGACGCACAAGGACCTCGAATTAGCATTGGCAATCTTCGACGAAAGTCGCAAAGAGCGCACGCAGTGGCTTGTTGAAAGCAGTCGCTTTATTGGCGACTGTTATGAGTGGCGCGCTGAGGGGGTCGAGAGAGATTTTGGCAAAATTGAAAAGGCGATAAATGAGCGCAATGCGATCATCACGGAGGGTGATGTGGCTGGGATGTGCAGCGATGCTGAGAGGGCGTTGCGGGAGAGGTTAGATGAGAGGGGCAGTAAGGCGGCTTTATGAAGAGACGTTACAGAGGTGCATTGTGATAGAGCATGTTCTTTTAGCTCATTAGGTTTAGACTAGAAATGTGCAGCGCAGCGTTTCACTTACGAAACAAGATACACCTAAGCCTAGGGGCTCATGGCTCTTTACTCTGATAATGTACTCGGAAGGGAAGTATCGATTAAAGCGAGCATACTACGGAGAGTAGGGATATTCTATCTATAATGGAAAGGTCTTTGAGACACGATGATACGCTTATAAGTCCACCCTCCCACACCCCTTCCGAAGTGAAACATTCAGACATAGTTTGACTCGACGAAACCAACCCACAGCCTTTTGGCCAGACACCTCAATTTTGTTATAAACCACATGTACTGAAAAAGACAATGCTTAGGCTCTTATTTTGTTTTCCCTTGACACAATCCTTGCGGATGAGAAAGCCACCCCGGCTAACGTCAGCCATTCATTTAGGGCACAACTGGCTGACATGCATCTCATGCCCTGCCCAAATCCGTATATATTCACCCTTCAAGTACTGGATTCTGGAGCGAGCTGATATGGCTCCAGTTATGAGAAGGTGGGTGACGGTGGTGAAGTGGTGATTTATTCTATTATGTACTTCTAACGCTTAAAGCAGGCAGCGTCTCCCGCTAATTATATACCCTAGAGCTCAATGACATCCGTCTCATCTCCCCTGATATTCCGCCACCACTCGCTCTGCCGAACAAGTTCCCCGTCTTCACCACCGAGGAGGTTCCAATACTTTTTCAGAAACCAGACCCGAGCTTCCCAGCTGCGGACATCCCATGGTGTCCCTGACGAAGCATGTCCAGTCGAGAGATTTCGATCTCTCTTTCCAAGACCTGCTCCACCCCAGCAGACTAGTCCCGTGAGCGCGTCGTGGAAGAATTCATCCTCGTCAAATTCCCCTTGGTGGATGATGAGGTTTTTGCGGAGCGTTCGACACGGTATAATATCTACGTATGGGTGGTGGCTAATTGTAATTTGCTCTTTGGTCGGCCGCATATCGGGTTTCAGGTTCTTGAATGACCCTTGGACTGCGCGGACGATGTTTGCTTTCGTTGGATCGTCGTTCAACTCACTTGATTGGTAGAAGGGTGAGAGGGAATTCTCTTCGCAAAGAAACTCTTCGTCAATGCCGACGTGGTTCCCGACTTCCCAAAGGGCTGTTATCGTGCATATTTGGTCAATGCGGAGGTTGTTGAGGTAAGGATCCGGTGTCCGTGTGCTCGGTTCTAGAGAGAATACCTTGACGGTACTGCGTTTGAACGGACGTGGGCCTTGTGATTCGATTTGAAAATGTGGAGTCGGGCAGCCGCAGTTGATGGTGGTTGTCCAGCACGGGCCTCTTTTGTCGGGTTGTGCTTGAGTGGAGTAGGATGTGCCAGTGAGGGTTACAGAATCGAAGACCCCCGTTGTGAAAGGCGTGAGACCTGGCAGTGAGGTTTGGGGAAGACCAAAAAAATCTTCCGATGGAGAAGAGTCAGATTGTGAGCCGCTTGTTGTGGAGTTCCACAAGTCTAATGCTGACGGGCTGCTATCGAAAAGCGTAGGATCCCATATGTTGAATGCCAATGAGTCGTCAGGCAATGGAGCATAAGTATCGGGGTTCCAGCTAGCAAGGTTCAGGGGGATGTCGTTTATTTGTGGAACAAGTGGTTGATACTCCGCTGCAGTTCCGGTAGAGAGTATACTAGATGAGATTGAAGTGCTATGCGAGGAGATGCTCGACGCAGTAATATGGGGTACAGAAACATCTGGCCCAATCGGTACAGGCGTTACAGATGGGCCTGGGCCCGCAGCCGGTATTTCCACACCGCGGCTCTGTGCAGCAGACGCAGCAAGCGCCTCAAGACGATCTAAACGCTCACGCAGCTTCTCTCCTGGGCCAGATCAGCAAGCTGTCTAAGAGACTGAGTGTACTTGACGCGCAGCTTGCACACATGGAGCGAACAAGACAATACTCACGGTACTTTCTTTGAGCCTGAATATTCTGCTGCCGTCTTTTCTCAGGGTCACGGCGGACGGGTTTTCGCTTCTCCTTTTTCGTGCTGGCATCCTGCTGTGCTACCTCCTTAGTGCGTGGAGGCATGATCTCTGTATCTATTCCGAGGCGTCTATCTGTAATACTGAGGACTGTCGGACAGGAGGGATCAAAGAGGTGGTCAAGAGAGCAGCAGAGGACGTTGGGACCAGATGGCTGATATCAGCCACTCTCTTCAACTCTTGTGCTGAGCGACTTGGGCTAATCCTGATTGGGAATAGCGGAGGCGGGCCCTCGACGAGTTGATCGCCCCGCAAGCCCCACTGCCTGCACTTCTTCACTTCTTCACTTCTTCTACCTGTACAAGTACAACTGTCTTCTTAGCTGCTTTCTGTGAGAATGACTGACAGACTTTTGACATCTCTAAACTACCGCTACTCCCCTAGGATACATAGTCGAAACACTCCGCGGCACCCAATCATATTGAAAGATCTATCTATCGAGTTATTTTGCCTCGGCAGCAAGCTCCATCCTGAACCTCTCCGCCACAGATACATAACTCCCACCCTCTACCTCCCGAAGCAAGCCTGGTCCTACGGGCTTCCACCCAAGCTGTTCAACCGCCTTGCGATTTGATGCACGATTTCGTAGCCCAACGAAATGAGCCAAAAAGGGGCCCCAAAGCGTTAAAGCTTCCTCCTCTGTGATCGAGCTTGTCGAAACCTTCACAAGTTCACCGATTGCCCCAGCCAGAGCCTTATACGTGTTTGATGTATATCCTGTACCGTTAAAGATATCCCCCGCTTTAGCCTTTTTAGCGGCGAGCAGATACAGCCGTGCTGCGTCGTCGACATAGACGTCTGAGAAACAGTACTCGCCATCGCCGACATAGGCCGCATCTCCGAGCTTGATAGCAAGTTGAATCAATCGGGCTGCAAACCCTGTAGTGTTTCCACGACCATAAACATACTGTGGGAGACGGATGGAGATGACACGCACTCCCTTCTCCACAAAAGAAAGAGCATGCTTCTCGGCCACTCCCCTTGCCCCAAAATTACCCGATGCCAGTGGCGTCGTCTCATCAGTCTCTTCGCCGCTCGGATCTGCCTGTACTAAGGCCGTACCATGCGTGACCACAAGCGGCTTCCCGGACCCCTCAAGGCCCTTAGCCAGTGCTGAGACGGCGGTAATGTCAAGATCAACGAGTTGCTGATAGGGCTTTGAGGCAAAGTCATGGTCGAAGGCGAGGTGAAGGACGATGTCAGCGTTCTTGCTTTCTTCTGCGAGCAGGGTGGTGTCTTCGAGGGTGCCGCGGACCGGTGTCGCGCTGAGGGAGGTCAATAGGGCGTCGCCTTCTTCACGTCGGGAGAGGCCGCGGACGGCATAGCCTTCTTTTACGGCAAATTCGGTGACGACGCGACCTATGAAGCCTGTCGCGCCAGTGATGAAGACTTTTTGAGCCATTGTGCAGGGTCTCGGGTTGGTGACTTCGTAGAGGGACGGTTATTGAGATTAGAGTAGATCAATAATAGATAGAAAAAGGGCAAGAAAGACAGGCTTTATGCTGTCTAGAGGCCATGTAGATTGTCTCAAATCTGCTTCTAGTTTCCATACTTCGGAGTTTGGCGGATCTCCGGACTTTGATCGCATCCTGCTCCACAGTGGAGGCACTATTGAGCTTGATGAGCTTGACTCAATCCATGGACTTAAACTCGGCATAAGAGATGGAGCTAGGAGAAACCAGAAGACCTTTGCTCGGGATTGCTGTTCACATCCGTGCGAACAGGAGAGTTATGTCCGAACTCCTGTCGGCGGCCGCAGCCACCTTGGATTTCGATATTCCACATCATCGACCGGGGGTACATTGGCCCCGACATGCCGATCAAGAACGTAGTCTAAAGACCAAGCTTCGTAGAAGAATTTAGCAAGCCGGTGTTGCAATCCCTAACCCCGACCAGACTGTCGGCGACACAGTAAGAGAGTAACTCGTCTCCGTGGGATCCGGCCCGATCTCATAACAGCTAAGCCCAGCATGTCCACCACCTAACATCGATTATTAGCTCGTTTTCTTTTCTCTTGAAACGGCTTCTTTTCTTCATGATTGTACTCTCTGCGCCTGCACGGAGGAACTCACATGTATCCATCGGATACCCACTACAAGGCATGTTACAAGCCCTGGGATCTAGCTCATCTTCATAATGAGGATATGTAGAGCCACACCAGCACTCGGTGCCGTTTCGAACCCCCATTATTGTGCCGCCACGTCTCGTGCATTGCATTTTGCAGTATCCGACGGATTGGTAAATGTAGCCGCCTAGGTTGAGGAGGTCGGAGTCGAAGGCATCTAAGAAGCAGCCGAGGTATTGGAGGGAGGATGCCGTTGCTGTTAAGAGCAGCAGTGAGGAAGTGAGAATCTGCTTCGTAGACAACATGGTGGTATGTTGAAGAAAGTTGGAGGGTTTGGAGATTCTGTGACGTAGGTATCTCTAGTGGCCCTGGTGTGGGGGCCGCGGGGCCATCGTGGCTGCTGCTGCTGCTGATCCTTGAGCTATTCCGATACGAAGCAGATCGCATAAACAAAAGATCAACTTCAATTTCCTGTCTACTAGTTGCGAGCAAATATGGCAAAACACTCCTTTTTCTTAAACGGGATATCCATCCTGACACTAGCACTCCGGGCGCTCTAGGCCAGAGACCTCGAGATGTAGCCCCCAATCGCTTCAGTACTTCCTCAATCGGCATCCCAAACATTCTCCTGGCCCTGTCTGGCATGGGGTAGCAGTGTCCTTCTGACATCTCCATCTTGCTCAACATCCCCATCCGCTTCCTCCAACCCCGCCTCCCCCTCCACACCCGCAATCCGCTGATGCTCGCGTCTGCCTCCCAAAGACCGCGTATCCATCCAGCTAGCCCTGCGGCCCGACAGCTGCGCGACCCCAACCTTAGCAACTAAAACACAAACCACAGCCGCAAACACCATCCATGAAGTCCCCTGCTGCATCTCCCGCCACGGCCCAAAACAGCTCCTCCTGTATCCAAGTTGCAGCTCACATGCGTTGTCGCCATGAGTCTTGTCTTTGAATGGCCATGCCCTGTCGTGGATGCTTCGAAGGCCGCAGCATTGAAATCCGTCTTGGATCGCTCGGATTACATGGGAGTTCTTTTGCTGGAAGAAGGATTGCCATTGCTGTTCGAGGTGGCAGGATAGGGTAGCGTCGGGCAAAAGGTATGCAAGAGCGACCGTTACGATGACCGTGAGAAGGACTGTATGAAGATGGTTGATGATCTGGAAAGCTTGGGTCCAGCGGATTGAAGTCCGTGATGTGGGTTGGAAGAGGACACGGGCTGTTACCAATGCGGCCAAGGTGAGGGGAGGAAGAAGAGTGGCCAAGATGGGAACCCATGCCGGGAGTGGGAGAAAAAAACCAGACGTGCGTATCCAGGAGAGTCTTATTTGCGGCGTTTTGTCAGCTCATGGTTGTAGAGGGAAATGGAATCAGGACCTACGCTCCGAGAATTACGGACAAAGCTGAAGCCTGGGTGCATTCACAGTCAGTTCATCATCGGGCAGCTAGTTTACAGTGACTGACCAGAAGAAGTACAGTGTAGATAGCTGAGCTTGTATCAAGCTTGAAAGGCATCGTCAATGGATTTTTGCAGCAGATAATGGTTCTTGAATCGGATGGACGAAGGTAGGAGAAAGAAAGGTTACGGGAGAGCTTGAGGTTGTGTTGCATGTTTTTTGTTTGTTGGACAAAGGCGGGGTTCGACTTGCAGTAATCTTCAGGTAACCTAGCGTGTTTCTATGTTGGCGATCAATCGAATCTTGGAAAGCTGATAAATGATAAATGGTTTCTATCTCTATTTCTTCGATTGACCAGATCGTTATTCATGAAAGGTTATCAACGGATAGATAGTGGTGGTAATACATGACAAAAGCCTGCAGCGAGTTACCTTACAATCTTATAGTTCCCACCACTGACAATCTCCAGCTTCCCCTTTAAGACCATCCCAGCCAGAAACTCCCGCAGCTCCTCATTGCTGAACGGGAATCCACCAGGTACAGCAATCTTTAGCATCATGACAATCCGCTGCAGGGGCATGGCTCCCTGATTTGTCAACATGCCGACGATAAACTGCCAGTAAAGGTTCATCTTCTCCATGGCCGCCGCCTCCGCAGATTCCTTCGCTGCTGCTGCGGCCGCGGCGGCTGCATTAGCCGCCGCATCGGCGCTGTTTGCGGCGTCTGTGGAGATGTTAGGGCCCGTCAGTTCCGAAGTGCTGATGTCGGTGTCGATGGATTTCGTAGGAAGAGTTTCGAGAACGCGGAATGTATCCCGCTGCACCTCGGTGAGGATGCGGCGGCTAACCCAAAAAAGACAGGCGCTACGGACAAGCACAGCAGACATGTCGAGGGCGTTGGTAATTTCGGTCGTGGTCTTCGTGACGGGCGTGTCGTTGCTGGTTGGGGTGTTGAAAGCATATATGACTGTTGCTTGCCAGGTGGTAACTTCTTCAACGAAGACGCGGTCCTCGAGGTCGAGTTCGACGGTGACTTGGCCGAGGCCATTGAGCCAGGTAAGTTTTCGGGATTGTTTGAGGGATTCAAACCCTTCGGAGTAGCGTTCTTGGAGGGTGGTGATTTCGTTGGGGATCTTGAATTGTTGGCCTTGAATTTCGGGCCAGAAAAAGTGCGAGAGGATCTTTGCGTGGAGTTCGGGGGTTTCTTGGTCGTGTGTGGTATCTGTCATGCCTTGGTCATTTCGGACGACGGTGTCGACTCGTCTTGAGTCGAAGATATCGCGCAGCATGACCTCGCATGCTTGCAGTGCGTTGTCACCAAATCGCAATTTCAGTAGCTCTAGGACAGACATTTCCTGTTCGAAATCTGCGCGTTTCTGTAGCAGTCGCTCTGCTAGCATGTTTTGCATCTCACGCACAAAGGTCTCCTTGGAATCGAACAGACTGATAAGACTTCCAATAACATCCGAGCTCTTAGATTTTCGGTAGTCTGGCGCCGCATCAACCGGGTCTGGCAGCCAGTTCATGTCGTCCCAATCCAGCTCCCCGGTATCATTTCGCAAAGAGGTCTGATGTGCCTTGCCCAGCTCAGCGGACAATTCTACCAAAGTCTCATTGCTAGATGAGGTGCGGCCATCTGCATCAGCAGGGTCTGCTAGCAGCCCACCAACAATGGCTTTCACTGTATCGTCGCGGTCTCGTAGATACCTGCGAATCGGGCGCGCAATCCGATCAAGAAGAACGCCTTTAGGATCCAAGAGATTGAATGATCGTATAATGGAAATGTACACCTGTAGAATCTCCACAGTTGAAGCACCTGGATGTAGCAGTCGCTTATTGAGCACTGTCGCGAACGACTGTGTCAAGTGATGTCGTGCAGCAGGATGCGTAGTGAAGTGCCGAAGATCCTCGATAGCTCCGCTGCTTGCAGGCCACTCAACTATCACATCAAACAGCTCTCCTATTCGAAGCGCTCCAAGCCGTGCGATGCCGACCTCCTGCCACTTTTCGACGTCGCTGAGTCTCACCCCTAGCTGCTCATATTGATTGACATCGGCCTGCGGTCCAGTTATGACTCCTAAAACCTGCACAACTAACCGAGCAAACACGTTTTCGATCCAATGTCGCAGGTGTTGCGTGACATATGATGGGCCTTCCCACTGACCAGTATAGGCGGCCCGGATGAATTCTGTCAACAATGAATCCATAACACCCGCAAAAGCTTCTTGGGCCTTTTCTCCCCCATAGCCAATGAGTTGTAATTGACCGAGCAGTGTCATCAGGCGCCCTCGAGCGGCCGTTATGTGAGCATCCTCGTATTCTGTCATCAACTGTGACCGGATATCGGCAGTTGGCGCATCCCGCCACACTTGATACGACACTGAAAACTGCGCATCAAGCTCCATTTCGTCTACACTCGTGCTGTCCTTAATGTCCGCCTCCTCCTTCAAGCTGTCGATGCCTAGTATGACAATTGCTCGTTTCATAATGTCCCGAGCAATCAGATCCGAGGCGTAAGGCCAAGGCATAGCATAGCCGACCATGAGATAGAATGAGCGTTGAAACCTCATAAATATCTTTTCCTGCTCGGCGTCGTCAAATAAAGGAAGCACATATTCCACAAGCGGGGCAAAGTAGAGTTTGCGTATGAGCAGGAGACAGGCCAGTATAAGACCGAGCATCTCTTGCCGCGACTCGGGGCTTCTCACGAGCTGACTTTATCAGCAAACGCAACCAATGTTTTATCAGTGCTCAGACTAGAACTAACCATGGTCAAATCCCGTTTGTAGTTCCTCATATAGTGCTGACGAATCTCCGCCATATACCAGTCGAGAATACTCCCCGAAGAAGCCCCAGCTTCCTCTGCATGTGTATTTAAGAGATAACTCAGAGCATCTCGATCCTCTTTCGTCGGCTTTTGGTGCCGATTCCACAGCTTCAGAAATTCCTCCTCTGTCTCCTCTCTAAAGCACACTAGCACCTCGAAATCCCCATCGGGAATTGACATAAACTGCGTGGCTGTACGCCATGCTCGTTCCCATTTTCCATTGTCTGGTAACGATCTCTCCTGCTGAGTAGAACCGGTCGCAGCGATGGTCGGTGGAAGTCCGGATGCGAAGTCGGCTAGCGATGCGGGGGGAAAGACTGATCCAAAGATGTGGTTGCGGCCCACGCAGATCGATGAGTCTGGGGGCATTTTGTAGAGACTGTTAGCCGAAAGGCATTGTGGAAAGTGTTCGGTCAGCAGGAAACGAGGATTGAATCTGGTGGTTGCTTGGACTCCTTGGACAGGTAAATCCATAACAAACTCGCGATCTTCTAGGACTTGGCGCGATGATGAGTAATCTCTTATCGATAAGATAAGAGCTTATTCTGCCTGAGGCGTCGATCCGGACCTTCCACAACAGTTGTGCTTGCAGAAGTTGCGCAGGGTATTTGAGTTGAAATAGTTAATAAAAAGGGGTTTTATTCAAAATAGCTAGTCCAGTTTAGTATGTATGACAGGTTGGCATCTATGGGGTATCGTTCCGGTATCAGAATGCCTCGGAAATATATGAAACAACAGCTCATTCTGCAGCGCGAACATTGAAGGACCTAGGAACATCACGTAACTATACGTTGTCTGAGTAATCTGTAGATAGCTCCTCGCGAATCTCACTAATCACTCATTTCTCATTGCTATCGTCCACCTTCTCCCACTCGCTGTCGGTGCTAGTGTACCCTGAGCTTTCACCGCTCACACTCAAGCGCTTGCGAACTTCACTCGCACTGCCCGGGACCTCGAGTGTCGTAGACGCGGTCAGTGACTGAGGTGCTGATCCAGGCGCTCGTGCACTTTTGCGATCCACTAAGCTTTCCGTTTCCGTGTCACTTTCAGCTCCATCCGGTGTCTCTGGGCTTCGAGCCTTCACATCGGTTTGTGTAGCCTCGCCAGGCGCTGTCTCCGATGGTGATCCTTGTCTGCGAGCTTCGGCTTGAGTCTGCTTCAGCTCCTGTGCGAACCAGTTGATCGAGTACCATAGAGAGCCGGATAAGATCGAGAGGATGACAAAATGAATGCTGTATGTGGCTAGGAGCAGGACTAGGAGAAGGATTTGTAGGACGGCAAAGGTGACGTTGGTAGCTAGAAGCAGGGTCGGTGTAGGACCCGCAGTAAATATGCTCGACCAGAGATCCTCCATAAACGACGCCATGTTGATCCAGCTGCTGGGTTTCGAAGTAAGAGGCGGAGAATGACGGTGCAAGTGCAGGACGGAATGCGCTGCGCTAGTCAACGACGTTTCTGGATCTATTTCGGCAGTGGTTAGCTGAAATTCACTGCCAGAGAAAGCGGCACGCATAGTGGCGCAACACTTACAGTCACGAAGAACCCCTTTCAAGTCCGGCAGAGCAGGGTTGGAACTTCAGAGGTCGTTTTGTCGCAATAAGAAGCGGGAGTTTACCGCCGATGGAGCTGAATTGCCTGAGAATGGAAGATGCCCAACAGAGGCGGGGGATTTGAGAAGAACGAGCAGAATTAACCAAAGAAAATAGCGGCACCAATGAATACCGTACTTCCTTGCAGCTGAGGGGATGAGGATCTCACCAGGCCGAGTCACGACACCCAACGAGGGGCAGGTGCCCGTCGAATCGTCGATAACTGCTGATTCAGGCACCGAGGCATCCAGGTACTACTGGGTGCAGAGTGGACTTTGGAGATCTGCTCACATGACTGTTTGTACGCAGTACCGCGTACAAATGAAACTGACACTGTCTCCGGGCTCCGGAGTTAATTTGCGGCTGAGAAATCCATCCATCCATATCATCTTCGACTCACTCTATGCAATTAGGATGAGGAGGTATCTTCACCAAGCGATCATGGTCGTTCAATATGTCCATACGGCGCCAGTCTTGTCAGGCTTGCTTCAAGGGGAAACGAAAATGTGATCTCACTTATCCTGTCTGCGGGAGATGTCAGTCAACTGGTAAAATGTGCCATTATATATCTACACCACCAGCGAAGGAAGGAAATTTGGTTGGTCCTGATCATGCCGCACCAAGTGAAAATTCCCACTTCAACTGGACCTTGTCTATCCCCATCGACGATTGCCTGCTTGATGAGGATCTCGACTTCAATTTCAACTCTCACGATTTCGCAGCTTTCCCTATCACTCCGAACCTTCTGGGGGATTTGGGCGAAGTGCAACATCAAGCTGTAGGTTCGGCAGAGACATGGAAATGGATGATCAGTCAGCTACAAAGCTATCCTCGCGGCTTTGCTCGAGATGCAGAGACAATATTCATCCACAAGGATCTGCGTCCTGATCCTTCGTTACGGAGGACTCGAGCAGCAATGGGTGTCTGTGCGTTATACGTCTGCATGAGTGAAGAGAACAAACCGATACTGTTCCAGATATTGGACGCTGAGGTTGTTGAGCTGCTACAGAGACCTTCGAGAATTACGCTGGCAGAAGACTTATTCAGCTTGCAAACGATGGTTCTGTACCAAATCATTCGTATCTTTGACGACGAGCCGAGACAACAAGCCATCGCAGATCAACAAGCAACTCCGTTAAAAGCTTGGGCCCTGAAGCTACTGCAGCGAGCGGAGACAGAGTTGCCAGATGTAGAACCAGCATGGGAGGACTGGCTCTTGAAAGAAAGTGTCCGCCGAACTGTTATGCTAGCTTTTATGCTTTATGCCGTTGACTCAATACTGAAACATGGTGTCTGCCTAGAGCTCCCAACTCTAGGCGTTCTCCCAGTGTCTACGAATTCTGCATTCTGGCACTCTCGCCTCCTCTACCTTCAGCATCGCGGACGAGAGGAGACTTTGAAGTACGGCGACTTTACTACAACCTGGCTTGCTTCACCTCCCAGGGAGCTGGATTCGTACGACCGATTCCTCCTCACGGCCTGCAAAGGCCGCGAACAAGTCGACGCGCATAGCTTGAACACTTCATGAGGTCTACCTGTGTTTTATTTTGGTTTAATGCCTCTTTTCAAATTCGATTCTCAGCATAGAGTTGAGATTGCTTATACACGATGCACTCCTCTCTTAAACGGCATCTAGTCTTTCCAGCTGAACTATGAGACTTTCCACTTCGCCCTGTTTGCTCAGCCTTTTGATATGCTCGAGGATGTGTCTCTGCTTTCCTATTCGCTCGTATTCCTGTTCTCGAGTCAATCATAGTATTTCAAAATGGTATTGCAAACATACCTCCAAGCTTTTCCACCCAATTAAACCCAAGAATTTTCCTTGATCTTTTTCAATACCTAGAGCATGGTAGAACGCAGGCTTATCGGTTGCCAAGTCATCAATCGCCTCCTCAAGCTGTTCCCATGCTTGTTTCGCCTCGCTTCCTGACATCGTTTTAATTACTTGCGTGACGGCCGCTGACGTAGAAGCAATAGACCGAGGCTGTGCCTCGTACAGCTCCGGTATAGCAGGGGCATTGACAAAGGGTTTGATGGACTGCACAAGACTCTGGAAACCACTCGAGTTTGGGTAGAAGTCGTGAAATGGTGCGACGTCGGTCCATTCTATGATTCTGTTAGTAACTGCGCAGCTCGCAGAATTAGAATAAAAGAAAAAACCATACCGAGCACAATCAAGGTTTTGAGAGACTCTGGCTTGACGGAGGCACCATTTGCTTCGCTAACTGGGCCACGAAATGTCGCTTCAAGACCCTTAATTCCGGAGAAGTGCTTGAAGACTTCGGTTTCCTTTTCCTTCAAGCTGGCGACGGACTGCGGGTCAGTCTTCCAGACGGGGAAAATTAACTCGGTGATTGGCATCCTAGCTACTCCGGTGGAGGTAAAACTGCGTGGTATCAGTTAGCATGGTGCTGAGCGATTCACCCGCTCGGGAAACAGAGTAATTTAGATATACCTTCTTGAGAAGAGGCGAAACGGAGTTGCAATTCTTGATGTCATATGGCAATAAGAAGGAGTGATTTTGGGTGTTTCTGCTTTCTGATAAGTGGTTCCAGCATGATATATAGGGATACTCATATTGCTTAGGAGTATACCTATAGTTCTTGGTGCGGGAATCCACACAAGGCCGCACCAAGAATCCCCACATTTGCGGGCTCCGCATCTTATGATCGACGGGCTTATTTACGGGAATGCGGACGGCGGAGTACCTACTTAGCTATGGAAGTAGTTTATGATCCGGATTAGCAAGGCCGCATCAATACCGGATATTGTCAGCAGTCAACCCATGGGACGATCAGCATGGTTCGTTCCGCTATAGTTCTAGATAGCAACCGCTGCTACTAGCTACCAGAGACCTCAGCTCTAATGATCGCCCGAGCCTGGCCGGCTTTGTAAATTACTCTATATGAAGTAAGGCTTCTATCACCTAAAGGCGCCTTCAGTTTAGCGAGGCCATTATTCTGGAAGCCATAGTAAGCTGAAGATGGTCTAAGCTCTCATCGGTGTCTCGACCGAAGGCTATCAGCTTACGATTAGACTTTCAAACAAAAGGAATCCCAAGCCCCAGAACATTTTTAGATGTAAAAGATGCTTTTGATGGCTAGTCACTTGGAGAATCGACCTCGAAATAAGTAATTGACGGCTTAGGCCGCGAGCCATGGGGAAATGATGCCAACATGGTCAACTCGAGTTGTTTACAAGACAAAGCTGGCTATCTAGCTTTTGCACAGAAAGAGTTGGAATACTCTCTGTTGCAGGTCTGCTGAAATGGTGGTCTTGAGTGGAGTGGAGGTTGAGAGAATTTTGTCCAAGACACCACAGATGAGCACAAAACCAGTCAACTCCATGACTCAAGTCTCAGAATGTGACTCTATACAGAACCCGCGGTGGCTTTCTCATCACTTCAGTTTAAACACCGTCGGTACACTCACTACGAGACAATTTGGTTAGAATAGAAGTCAGATCGCTTCATCAAGACTTTGAATGAGGCTTTTTCCAAGGTCGCTCTCTTCCTTCCTGCTCTTTTTCTTTTCCTCCTCCTCCTCCTATCCCTCTCCCTCTCCCTCTCCCTCTCCCTCTCCCTCTCGCCTCACATCAAATCTTCTCCTCCTCCTTATTCTTCTACTTCTTCTTCGCCTTCTAGCAGTTCCTAATATCCTCCTTATTTATCTCTTTTGAAAGATCAACCTCGGCCTTTCTTCACAGTTCTATACGTTTCTTCAACAGTTCCTACGTTTCTAGCTAGTTTCAGCACCTCCTATTGCCAAAATTGGTCGACTCCTTCAAGTTTTCACTTATTTTCCTTTACGATCCTACTTTGTTCCCATACTCTTCAGTATTCCTTGTTCCTAGTACCCGGGGTACTTGTATCTGCCACTACCATGGCTCGCTCAAGGTAAGAAAACCCACTCTTGTCTGTTTAATGTCTAACAACCTGTAGGCAGCCAAGAAGGGATTTGGACGACAACAGTGTTCGAGCTTGGAAGCGCGCTGCGTCTCTGAGGTGCAACTACTACATAGCCTCTGAGTTCATAGAATCTTTCTTTGTTGGCGCGAGATCACTTATAGAGCGTGATGCCGAGTCTATGCAGGATGTCATCCGTTACATGTCCGAAGAGCACGGGTTGCGTTACATCCAACAACTAGTGGAAAGAGACTTTGCGTCGCTCCCACTTCCTTCGAGAACTGATATCTTCAAGGCACAGATGATGCCTTTTTTGGAAATCATCTCACATCCGAAAGTTCTTTCCTCGCTCGTTGCCGAGCATCCTCTGGGCACGATTTACAACTTTATTTACGGCATAGGCGGGACCCGAGCCGAGAGTTTTATCTCTACACTTTGCTTTGCCCTTCAATCTCTCCGAGAAGATGATGAAACTCGTGCGGACTGGCTGGAAGGCTCATTGGCTGTCTTTTCCCGGATGATGTTCGTCAATTCGTCCGCATTCGCTCAGGCAGGACTTCAGGAGCAAGTCATAAAGCTGAGCAATATTCTACTTACAATGGAAAAGGGTGGCATGGCAAGGAGGCTCCAGGTATCCCGCCGGTATCTGGACCAAATTCTCCGCCGGGTTGAAAGTGGTGCTCATATAGCGACCCCATCAACGGAGAGGCAGAGTCACATTATCACACTGACACCTCCGCAAGATCCACCCGGCGGCCGACACGACAATGACCATACAGACTTTTGTATGGTCAAGATTATGCCTACGTTGGATGAAATTGTCAGCCCTCAAGCAGAATATCTTCCTGAACGTGATCCGCGTTGTTGGCATGTCAGGGGCCTCGAGGGCCTGCTAGACAGGAACTTTCGCTTGCTCAGAGAGGATTCTGTTGGCGTACTCCGCGATTCTATCTATCAACTCATAAAGGACTCTCAAGCAGCCAACTCGCAGCCGGCAAAAAGCGGACCACGAACGAATCTCTACCGAGGAGTAAAATCCATTAGGTCCTACCTTCACTGGAACGATGGATTTTTATTCCAGCTGGAATTTCCGCAGCCCCGTTATCTCCATCGTATGAAGCCACTCGAGCGTAAGGCGTGGTGGTCGCAGTCCAAACGTTTGCAAACAGGTGCACTAGTATGTCTGACTATCGGCTGCTCGCAGATTGTTTTCTGTACAGTCATTCAAAGCCCAGACCAGCACCACGAAGAATCACAGAAAATGGCTAGTCGAAATGGAGAAAAGTCGAGAGACCCTCCTATTCGAGAAAGCGCAACGGGGGACTCAATCACACTCGCCGCGGTCAGGCCCGATGAGCGCACTGTTCAATCCATCCTTGATTATTTTGACCAACCCAATCAGTCATTTCTAATGGTTGAATTTCCAGGTGTGCTAGTCCCCGGCTTTGATCCAACGCTCCGGGCTCTTCAGAGCATGAAAAGGAATGGCCATTTTCCTTTTGAGAATCTGCTTGTCCCCTCTGCCTTCGATGGACAAGCAACAATCCCTCCTCCGCTTTATGCTTCCCGCGAAGGGTTTCAATTCAACCTCCGATGTCTAACAAACAACGACACGGACTTCTTTGTTCGCCCGAACGAGCCGGCAGATGTACAAAAGCTGTGCATGAGCTCGACCCTTGATGAGGCTCAGGCAACTGCGCTCGTAAGTAGCTTACAGCGTTCAATTGGTCTTATACAGGGCCCGCCTGGAACAGGTAAGAGCTTCACCGGAATTGCCTTAATCAGGGTTCTTTTAGCACACAAGCACGGGAGCGGTGGGAATATAGGCCCGGTACTGTGTATTTCCTACTCAAATCACGCCTTGGATCAACTACTTGAATCTTTATTAGGTCAAGACATCACGTCGAACATAGTTCGCATTGGGTCTCAGTCGAAATCGGAGAAACTACGCGCCTGCAACATACGGATTGTTGCAAAATTGGCTACAAAGACCCGAGAAGAAAGGCATCTACAGGCCCGTCTTCGGTCAGAGCTTCAGGGCTGCGAAGCTGCATACAGCAAGCTCCCACTGCGGCATGTATCCGAGGCGAACCTACAACAGTATCTTCAGCAACATCACCCGCATCATTCCGAGCAGCTTTTCGGAGAAGCTACCAATCAAGGCCGATTCAAATCAAAGGACGCAAAGACAATCATTAGGTCATGGCTAACATCTGGATCAGTGGGCGTGGACCAGTTTAACCGATCCTTCGAAGATCTCACCTTAGTCAACGTGCACAGTATGGTTAGGGCAGAACGGACCCGGATCTATCAACATTGGCTGGAGCACTTGGCAAAGCTTACACGCTGCGAGGCTCTTAAGATCGTCTCAACCTATTCTGATGCTAAGCGTGACTGGGATCTTGTTCGGGGCGAGCTTGACCTTCGATGCCTAGCTGACGCCGATGTTATTGGTGTCACAACATCTGGATTGGCAAGGAACCTTGACGTGCTCAGAAAACTGCAATCAAAAGTCATTGTTTGTGAAGAAGCCGGTGAGATCTTAGAAGCTCATCTCCTCACAGCTTTGCTTCCTTCCGTCGAGCATGCCATTCTTATCGGCGATCATCTACAGCTTCGACCACAAGTCCAAAACTACAACCTTTCAAGAGAGAATCACAATGGCGGAGATCGATATTCGCTTGATGTGTCCTTGTTTGAGCGGCTGGTCAGCACAAAGAGCTCTTTTGGCTTAGGGCTTCCATATACTGCACTCGAAACCCAACGCCGAATGCACCCATCAATAGCAAGGCTTATCCGCGACACGATGTATCCTGGGTTGAAAGATGCAGATGAAGTCACTGAGTATCCCAAAGTCTCGGGCATGAAGAAAAGACTGTTCTGGCTGGATCACAAGTTTTATGAAGAAAGCACCGCAGACGACGCTGTCACAACCTCTCACTGGAATGCCCACGAAGTCGAGATGACGGTTGCACTGGTTCACCACCTTGTCAACCAAGGCAAGTATAAAAGCTGTGATCTGGCTGTCTTAACACCATATTTGGGCCAACTCCATCGTCTGCGTCACAAACTGAGCCAATCATTTGCTGTCTGTGTTGGTGAACGCGATGAGCAAGACCTCGAGAAGGCAGGTCTTGAGCCAGAAGATAATATTACGCCAGCAGTAAGATCTAACTTACTTGACGCTCTCCGCGTTGCAACTGTCGACAACTTCCAAGGAGAGGAAGCAAAAATTATTGTTATTTCTCTCGTGCGCAGCAACCCGCAGAATCGTTGTGGTTTCATGGGTATATCAAATCGAATAAATGTTCTGTTATCGCGGGCACAGCACGGCATGTACATTCTTGGAAATTCCGAGACAGCATCGCATGTTCAAATGTGGGAACATGTCATTCAAATCTTGAAGAACGATGACTGTCTTGGACAATCAATTGAGCTTGAATGCCAGAGGCACCCAAACACACCTATATCAGTCTCTGAGCCCAGCCACTTCTTACAACTCTCGCCTGAAGGTGGCTGCAATCTGCGGTGCACACAACGCCTCTCATGTGGTCATGCCTGCGAAAATAAGTGTCATTCCGATATGTTACACTCCGCAGTCTTCTGCCGCCAAGCTTGTACAAGACTAAGGAAAAGGTGTATGCATCCATGCCCCGAGTTATGCGGGAGTCCGTGCCCTATCAGATGTACGGTGCCTGTAACTCGACCAGGAAGGAAACTTGAATGTGGGCATTCGATAGAGGTCCTTCCATGCTACCAAGATCTGGAACCCTCACAATTCCTCTGCAAGGAGATAGTAAAGAGAATCGTGCCTCAGTGCAAGCATGAGGCTCTTGAGACATGTCATGTAAATGTCGATGCAACTAATTACAGATGTACGGCCTCATGCGGAGAGCAACTGCCCTGTGGACACGCCTGCAAGCGCAAATGCCATGAGTGCACCGGGGCCGGCAAGGTTGACCATGGGCAATGTCGGCAGCAGTGCGGCAGAAATTACTCCACCTGCAGACATCTATGCAGAATGCCTTGCCACGGAAAAGCCCCTTGTCCACCGTGCAATGCTGCCTGCGAGGTTCGCTGCAACCACTCCAGATGTACACGAAAGTGCCACGAGCCATGCACACCATGTGCAGAAGACTGTCTTTCTGCTTGCTTACATGGTGCTTGTACGATGCCTTGTGCTGCGCCTTGCGACCACATCCCATGTTCTCGGCGTTGTGAAAAGAAAGTCCGATGTGGCCATCAATGCCCGTCTGTCTGCGGCGAGCAATGTCCGCCTAAGAAATTCTGTCAAATATGTGGCACCAAAGACGTCAAAAACCATCAAGTTGACTTTATACTTGGCCAGTTATATGCGGAAGTTGATCTCAACAAGAACCCGTGCATATTTCCTAACTGTGGCCACTTCTTGACGATGGAAAGCATGGACGCGCAGATAGGTCTCGAAAAATACTACAACCTTAGCCATGATGGAACGCCAATTACGATAAAAGCCTCGGCCGAGCCCTTTCGCATGGAAGATATTAAGAACTGTGCGCTATGTCGTGGTCATCTGAGGGACCTCTCCCGTTACGGCCGCTTAGTACGCCAGGCAATTCTCGATGAGTCGACCAAGAAGCTCATTCTCTATATCAATCGGGAATTTGTACCACTGGCAAAAGATTTGGCCAACTGCATCCAGCGCCTCCAAAGGTTTCCATACAAGCAGAAAGTTGCTTTACCAGCAGTGCTACGGATTACTGGGTCTCGGGCCAACCAGGTCCAGACAATGAGAACAGCCGTGGGCAACCTCTCCGTCGCGCGTTGGGGAGACATGTTCAGGTTACGGGAAATGATTGATATTTATGGCTGCCGAGTCTCTCCCGATGAACAGCCTTCAACTCGAGTTTCAGCAACGGTAGAAAACGCTCGCCGCAGGCACCAGGTATCTACGGCTAAATCCTGTGGTGACGGTGCAATAATACAAGACAAAGGGGTCCTCCTCGCTACCGCTTTGAGTACTCGTCTTGAGATCGCTTTGCTCATGGACTTGATGCGCATGAGAGGACGTACGCGCGTCAAAATTCTCATAAATCTGGAGGACAATCGCAAGGAGTGTGGGTCTTTCATCAACATGGCACGGGTCTCCAAGAGACCTGCTCTAGAGGCAGAAGGACACGTCTATCTCGCCCAACTGCACGCTATCGAGCGTTGGCACTGTGCCGACGCAAGCTTCAGCAAGGAACACCTCGATAACGGCCGCGCCGCGCTCGAAAAGGCTCGCTCCATCGTGAAGGTCTTCCCAAACCAGACGCGGGGCTTAGAGAGCGAGATAGATGCTGCAGAAAGCATGTTCTTGTCTACGTTCTACTCGGCTGTCAGTAACGCGGAGAGACTGGCCGTTGTGCAGGCTATGGCTCGTGAATTTGTGGGCACGGGCCACTGGTATCGCTGCCAAAACGGTCACCCTTTTACTATTGGCGAGTGCGGAGGTGCAATGCAAGAGTCGACCTGTCCCGAGTGTGGCTCACCCGTGGGTGGTCAGAGACACCAACTCGTGGAGGGAGTCACCAGGGCCATCGATATGG